>NC_138375.1:28974922-28996018 GCF_054177405.1 Leptonychotes weddellii | reverse complement strand
AAAGAAATACAAACAATTATAAGAACATATTATGAGCAACTCTATGCCAGCAAATTAGATAATTTAGAAGAAATGGATGCATTCATAGAGATGTATCCTACTTAAAGGGCCTATCAACCATGAAAACTGAACCAGGAAGAAATAGAAAACCTGAACAGACCTATAACCATTAAGGAAATTGAAGCAGTAATCAACAATCTCCCAAAAAACAAAAGCCCAGGGCCAGATGGCTTCCCAGGGGATTTCTACCAAAAATTTAAAGAAGAATTAATACCTATTCTGAAACTGTTCCAAAAAATAGAAATGGAAGGAAAACTTCCAAACTCGTTTTATGAGGCCACCATTACCTTGATCCCAAAACCAGACAAAGACCCCATCAAAAAGAATTACAGACCAATATCCTTGATGAACATGGATGCAAAAATTCTCACCAAAATACTAGCCAATAAGATACAACAGTACATTAAAAGGATTATTCACCACGACCCAGTGGGATTTATCCCTGGGCTGCAAGGTTGGTTCAACATCTGCAAATCAATCAATATGATACAATACATAAATAAAAGAAAGCTCCTCTTAGGAGCTTAAAAATTGAGTTATGTATAAAGCAATTGACTTTTCCTAGTTGCTTATTTCTCTTTTAAAATTGTGGTATTAATAGAAACTCATAAGCCTGGTACTTTATTAAAAGTGGGGATCATTGAGTAGATCTGTGTGTGGTTCTGATAAATGGAAGACACCTGCTTCAGAGTACTCTCTCTATACAATGCGTTTTTTTTGTTTTGTTTTGTTTTGTTTTGAGAGAGACAGACGGAGAGAGAGAGTTGGGTGGGGAGGGGCAGAGGGAAAGAGAATCTTAAGCAGGCTCCATGCCCAGCACGGAGCCTAACATGGGGCTTGATCTCACAACCCAGAGATCATGACCTGAGCTGAAATCAAGAGTCAGACACCTAACCGACTGAGCCACCCAGGTGCCCCAATATGTTTTTAATGAGAGGAAAACATACTGTGGAAATTTCTTTAAAATAAAATTATAAAAAATAAGGGAAAACTAGTTTGGGAGAAATAAAATGTGTTACATCAACTGGTGGCACCATTTTGTTGGTAGAACACATAAAATGAGGTTTGAAGTAACCTACATTAATAAGCACACACGTGGGAACTTCTTGCATTCCATTTGGAAATGATTAAAAAACCAAACAGACACCATTTACTGAAAGGAAGTAGGTTTTGTTTAACTGGGAGTTATTATAATGCTGTCAAATAGATTATTGTTCATCAAGCAAGACATGAATGATTTTAATTGACTGAGGATGTTATTTACTTGACATGGACATAGAGCTCAAATGAAAGGTTATGTATTCGTTGATTTTTTTTACACTAAGGCCTTGCTGTGGTGTTCATGCTTTGTGTGGTGTCCCTTACACAGTAACTGCTGCAGAAAGGCTTTCTGAGTAGTTCATAAAGTGAATGTCTTTGGGGACACACTGAAAAGTGTTATGAAATAGTTTCATTCCTTCACATTTTAAAGAGCACTTTTTCAAAGAGAACTGATTTGAACTTCATTTCTGCCATGGCGTAACTTCTGTCATTGGCTGACTTACTCAACCTTAATGAGCATCTCATTTATAAAATGGAATTAGTGATACTACTTCATAAGAATATTGTTAAGATTAAGTGGGGACACATACATGAAAACATAAAATAACATTTCAGGGCAATGTGACTCAAGGGAAAGTACACGGAGTCTTATGATTAGATAAACCTACATTTATACTCACCTAGTGAGAAATTGGATTATTGTTGGTTCCAACTTTTTACTTCCAGTGTTATATCATTATATATCCATGTCTTTTGCCATGTAACTTGGCAGTGTTTCCTGCTATGTGATTAAATTTCCTTGCCTGTTGATGTGGGGTTTGGCCATAGGAATTTGCTTTGACCAGTGGAGTGTTAGTGGAAGTGTCAAGTGAGAACTTTAGAGTTGTTTGTTATCTGGCACTATATTAACACTAGTTGAGTACTGTATGGCCCTATTCAGTTACTTGGAGTGCAGAATTTACTTTTTTTCCAAAGTTGTTCGGATGGTTTTACATTTAATCTCTCCACATGTCGATAGTGGCTATAATACTTTACACTTATGGAAATCTATGAACTAAGAAGCAAAACATCTCTTAACATTAGGCTAGGCACCCTAGCATAATTGTTTTTATGTGTGCTTACCGTATAGCTTGGTATATTTCACTATATTTGTTTATAAGTATGGAATACAAATTGATTTTATACATAGTTCATCTCTGATCGTATTTATTAAATTACCTATGACAGACATAATTGGGCTCTGAAGTCACTCCTGCTGACATAAGAAAAGAAAAGACTGTCAAATATTCTGGGCACTGAAAGTCCTCTAGGTCTCCTTTCAGTGGTAGATATTCAGTGTATTGGTTTGGTTGTGTTGCTGAAACATGGGGATAGGGATGAGAGGGTGGGCTCTCCATCAACTGCAATGCTTGCATGCATACCCCTAAGTTGACAACGTCAGCTTTTTCTGTGTAATAAAGGGCTGAAATAAGCTACTATAAAAAAAACCCCAAAATAGAAGGTTTAAGAATATAGATGCTTATTTCTCTCTCATGTAATGGTTTTGAAGTGAGTGGTCTTGGAAGGACGAACAACTCTAATCCTCATGGTCACTGTGACAATCAAGTTCTTTCTGAGATATACTCTGCCCTCAAATAGGGCACTGTCGTCATACCTATGGTCAAAACTGAATAACTGGCATGCTCAGGTTTCAGCCAGTGGAAGAGAGAAGAGAAAGCAGAAGCATCTCTATGGGCTTAAGGCTCTAGCCAGGAAGTGACACATACCACTTCTGTTCACATATCACTATTGAGAACTTGGCCTCATCTGCCTACAGGGGGGCTGGGACATGTGGTCTCCAGCTAGGTAACCAAGTTTTCAGCTTCAACTCTATTACTACGAAGCTCTACAACAGCTACAATGTATTGGAAGAAAAAGGGTCTCTTTCAACTTCTCCACCTAAATAGAATCTCCTTTTACTCTTAGGCCACTGCAACTTCTATATTGCTTTTAATCTCTAATGTAATCTTTTGGGATCATATGTACAGAGCTCCTACTTCAGTTCTCTACTCTAGCCATGTGACTTTGAACAAGTTACTCTGGAGTCCCAGTTGCCTTATCTTTTAAATGAGCATTAGAATACTTATCTTGTAAAATAAAATGTTTGTAGAAGGACTTGGAACTGTGGGTGACACATGCTAAGCATCTAGTAAATGTGTCCTATTGTAGTTGTAGTCGTTGTATAAGCTTTGTTCATTGTAATGGCAAGGGACACTCACTGATGAGAAGGTACTGCCAATGCTATTGCTGTTGGAGTCAACCTGAGATCTGGATTCCCAGAGGAATGAAATCCTAAGAAGGACCCTCACTTTACTGTACTTCCACCTTGTTGTTCCTCACACAATTCTCCAGCACTCTGGGCACATTTGCCGTATAACATACTGGATTGGGGCAGGATGAGCCTTTCTGGACCTTCACGTGTCCTTGGAGCCTGATTTCTGCAGTTTTGCTCCTTCCTGCTCTCCAACAACTCCTGCCCAGAGGCATTAAACATGCTCAGTGCAAGCCATATATATGATTCTCTGCAGGTGTCAGTTGGGCCTGCTTGTGTCAGGAAGGGATCTCAGGTTGGCTTGGTCAGCCCCTGACCACCTCCTAGAGGTCTGCGGTCAGAGACATCCCAAAGCAGGCCTGTGCAGGCAACTTTACAATGGGCCTGGGCAAGGCCTCACAAACCCAATTTGGCTCCCAATGGGCTCCTTTCTTGCCTGTTCTCTAATGAGGTGGGGTGGATTTCACCTCAGTTGCTTAGGGGACTGCATATAAGCATGTTACCACTCCCTTCACTCCAACAAACTCACTAGAACTGCACTGTCCAATATACTAGCCACTGGCCACATGTGCTACTGAGCTTTTCAAATGTGGCTAGTTTATCTCCCAGGAAAGCTGAAGACAATTCCAAGTAGGCAGGTGTTATTTTCAGAAAATATAATGTAATTTGCCAATGCAAGAAAAATTGTGTAAAGACTCTTGACTACCATATCTGACCATAGGAGCTTTATTATTGTTGACCATATCACAAAGAAGAAACATTTATGGTCAGTGTTACCTGGCACTGTATAAATTATAATTAAATTCTGTAAATTTCAAATGACATCCATTTACATAAGAATGACTCAAACAAGAAAGATGACTTGGGTGACTCAGTAAACCTTAAGGACTGCAAATTAGAAATGATGAGATACACCATTTCAATATTAACTGTCAGAACATGCATTTTTAAAATACTCCTGTCATATACTTTTCTGTTTAATCAGAAGTAAAGTTAGTAGTGATGTTATCTAAGCAAGTCTTAGGAGGATTCTAATTAGCTGAGGATATTTTTTCTAGTTAATCCCTCTTCGTATTCTGATTGATAAAATAAATACATTGTCAGATTAGGGGTGGGGGAACTTACATGCATAGGAATCCGGTTCTGAACTAAATTCTCTTAGACATAGGGAGGTGTATACAAACTAGCAGGTTTAGTTCTTAAAGGTTAAACAGTAGGAGTATCATTCTATCAACTTTTAGAAACTTGATTTTTGGTCGTTTATACTAAGCCTGTGTACCTCAGGATACAATCAGAAAAGCAGAACTGCTAGGAGCTATATTCATTCATTCATTCATTCATTCATTCATTCATATATTTATACTAAAGGCTTTATTATAGAGGTTTGACCATACGAAATAGCAGAAGCTGATTAACAGGCATTGTGAGGCCACTGTCCTTGTGTCTGATGCTAAAGACTGAAGTTTACATGGAAAAGGGAAGATGGTGTGAAGTGGAGGAGAGCAGAACAAGCTGGCACCCATAAGCATCAGTTCTTACTTCCTTTTACTTTGATGGCAAAGGTTTCCTGCAGAAGCCAGGCCCTTCCCTTCATCCTGGAGCAACACACACACACACACACACACACACACACACACACACACACACACGTTGGAAAAGCAAGAGGAGAATTCAGGAGAAGGTGGAGCTGTTGTAGACCCTGCCCCTGACTTACACCAACGAGGTGAACCAGAGGATGAGTGACAATTTGTATGACCCACACCGATGTTGCCACTTTACTTCCACCCTCCAAATCAGAGTGGCTCTGCAGCTCACCATCAATGGAAAGATACAGGGAAGGGAAGCCAGGGAAATGTAGTTCAACCTAGCCGAGTGGAAGCAATACAAAGCCACTATTGTGTCTCTTCATGTGTGTCTTTTGTTTCAATCTGTCCTCCATACACAGTGTTATCAGGTGTGTGTATATATATGTATATATATATATATATATAAAGAGAGAGAGAGAGAGAGAGCGTGCTATATATAGCTTTTCTTGTCTTTCTCCCTCCTTATTGGGTACATGTTTTGAACCTGTTGGCATTGTCTCCTTGGTGTATATCTCTTTGTTTCTGTCTTTTGGACCTGTTTTTGTTTTTTGTTTTTTGTTTTTTCCTTTTCTCTGACTCTCTATCTTTTCTTTCTTGCATCTTTGCCTCTTAGCTTCTTGCCTGTTTGTCTCACTCTGTTATGATCAAGAGACTAAATTGCTTTTACAATTTTTTAGTTAATTTAGTGAATATATTTTACGGTCTCTATTCTTAACATTCAAATACAGGGTGACTTAGATTTATTTCTAGAAAAAAAAATGAATCAACTTAAAAAAAAGGTGGTCCCTAGATTAATGTTTTTTGTGAGTAAATAGCCCTGGTAGAAACAGTCTGATCAATATTAAAAGTAATCAATGCCAAGCTTTAATGGGTGTCTCAGAGCTCTGACAGCTGCCATGCATCACCTCTGGCCACTGCAGCATTTGACCGACCACTACTCCATCTGCTTTTTAAAGAGTACTCACCACCTCATTTCACTGTTCTGCATTTTTTGATGTTAGAGAACGCCTCGTGCAGTCAGAAGAGGTAGCTGCCTCCAAAATTAAGGGATCTCTAGAAAGTATTTTTTGAAATATTTTTCTAGAGACCTTTTGAAACCATCATCCATTTGGAACAATTACCAAATTAGCAAACATACAATTGCCCAAGTGGATGTTATTACTTTGTCACACTCCCATGTGGACCAGATGAATGGGACATTTTTCTTCTGTAGCCTAAATGTGTGGGCGTTTGATTTTGGGAGAAGGCTCATTGGAAAGTACCAAATGTTGCTTAGTGTGGTGCTGGGCACACTACCAAGAGGGGAGATTTGGACTTGTGGAGAACAGCAGAGAGCAGCAGGGTACCTGGATGGAGAGAAATAAATGTCAGGAGACAGCAAGATGGGAGAGTGCAAACAAATCTTTTGTGCATCTTAGCTTAACAAGGATAGGCCCTCTGTGGCTGCGTATCTTCAGAAAGTCACATCTGAAACCTGTAATCCGTTCGATAGATCTGGGTTCAGGCCCTCTCCAGGCAGAAGGGGTAATGGAGAACTCAGTTCAGGACAGAGGATCATTCATGACAGCTGGGCTTCTCTCTCAGGTACACATAAACTACACACACATACCCACTCACAAAACCACCTTGGAAAAGGACAAGTTATAATGATCATATTGATATCTTTGCTACAGAATTTCAGAATTTACAGAGTGTTTATTATTTCAGAATGCAGAGAATAAGAAGTGAGTTAGTGACCGCAATTAGGAGGAAGTGTGGAGAGAGTAGATAAGAAAGAACAAGGAGATAAACAGGGAAGAAATGTCCAGGGCTGGGGAGTACCTAGAAAGTAAGAAACAGAGAATGCAGTTAACTGTGGGAGCTTGTTACCTTATCACAAATCTAATCAACCAATGACTGATGTTTTCTGTAAATGCGCCTAGGCATCTTGAGAAGAGATGCAGCAGATTGGAGAGTACTGAGATTTCACAGTCTAGACTACAAAATTAATTAAGAACATTTGGGAAAAAATAGTTCAAAGATTTCAGAAAAGGACAGCTATGCAGGCTGCTTTTATTAAGCTTTGCAGGGTTGGGAATACTGACGAAGGCCCATATGTGTTTCAAACAGCTCTTTGGCCATGGAGAAGCAGAGCTGGACAATTAGTGGGCTACCACCTCATTCAGTGTTCAGAATCTCAGTGGGGGCAGGGAGTCATCAATCTAAGCAGCCTAGGGAGCAGATGCCTGGCCATGTATGCAGAGACCAGAATAGTCCCAACTGACTTCAGTGACACGGCAGTCATATGACGCCGCCTAGACTGCCCTGTGAAGTCTGAGCAGATAGCACTGTGGGATCCCCCCCCCACCACCAAAACACACACTGCTCCAGAAAGTTGACATCAAAGGTGAGAAAAATAACCACCACCTGCTCTCTCAAAGGATTAACATCACTTAGTTCGTCTGGAGTCATTCTTGCGTAGATTAAATGCCTTTCCCCGCCTAGTGGTAGTTATATCAAACTTAGGATGATTTCGATTTTAGTAAGGAAGTTGTTTTCTCTTCTCTAAGGTTTTCATATTCATTGCTATTCCCTTCAGTGCCTCTTTCCAGGCATCCTTGACAAGTAGTATTGGAATATTGGAATATTCAGAACAGTGGACTTCATGAGATTCTTCTCAGATCTGCTGTGATCTTCTCTGTCTGTGGGTGTCCCTGATGCAAGAGAGAAAATAAATAAAAGCACATGCCTTCAGTTCTCACTGTGCCCGTCATGGCTTCCTCGTCTTTAGCATGAGGTGATCAAGCTGCATTGTGTCCAGGTCTACTTGAGTCTTTTTTTTTTTTTTAAAGATTTTATTTTTTATTTATTTATTTGAGAGAGAGAGAATGAGAGAGAGCGCAAGTACATGAGAGGGGGGAGGGTCAGAGGGAGAAGCAGACTCCCCGCTGAGCAGGGAGCCCGATGCGGGACTCGATCCCGGGACTCCAGGATCATGACCTGAGCCGAAGGCAGTCGCTTAACCAACTGAGCCACCCAGGCGCCCCTACTTGAGTCTTGACAACGTGACAGAAACAAATTTGATGCCTTTTTTAAGAACTCACAGACTTTTTGTAATAAGCACGTTTCTTTTCTTTAAAATTACTAGCAGATTGGTTCAACATTTTGGAGGCCTCCAAAACATGAAGATAAACCTTTATTCAAATATGAAGAATTTTGAAGAGCTTTGGATGTGTCTCTTACAACTTAGTAATTCCATTAGAGAAACAGGTACAAGTGCACAGCTTGTCAATAAGAATAAGTGGATGGATGTTGGGAGGGCATGGAAAAGGTGGGACTGTGCAGAAGTTGTAACACAAAGATGAGCTAGCAAAATTGTAGCTTCTCTGTCATGGCTGGGAAGTGCCTGGGTCCAGGGGGTGTGGTAGAAAATCAGGATGTTGCCCATTGATTGTCCCCGCAGGAATGTGTACAAGTCAGGTCTTACGAAGCCTGGGGATCTGAAGACCCAGTCCAGGAGGCAAACTGCCTTTTACGTTGGTGAGCTAAGGCCAGAAAGTTGGTAGGGCCAACAGGGTGGAGATGGTGTCACAATCATATCTTCCTCAGTTAGAGTCCCAGAAAGGAGCTCTTACTGGAATTCAAACTTATACTAAATTGCTTAGGACAGACACCTAGGAGGTTTAAAATGAGTTTCACTATACAGTATGGAGGTTTCTCAAAAAGTTAAATATACTTACCTACCCTATGGCCCAGCAATTGCACTACTAGGTATTTATCCCAAAGGATACAAACATAGTGATTCAAAGGGACACAAGCACCCCAATGTTTATAGCAGCAATGTCTACAATAACCCCAATATGGAAAGAGCCCAGATGAATTGATAAAGAAGAGTGGTGTGGATATAGATATATAGATATAGTTATAGATATACACAAAGGACTATTACTCAGCCATCAAAAAGAATGAAATCGTGCCATTTGCAATGATGTGGATGGAACTAGAAGGTATTAATGCTAAATGAAATAAGTCAGTCAAAGACAAACTACCATATGATTTCACTCATATATGGAATTTAAGAAATAAAACAGATGAACATAGGGGAGGGAAGGAAAAATAAAATAAGATGAAAATTGAGAGGGAAGCAAACTATAAGAGACTCTTAACTATAGGGAACAAACAGGGTTGCTGGAGGGGAGGTGGGTGGGGGAAGGGATAATTGGGTGAGGGGCATTAAGGAGGGCACTTGATGTAATGAGCACTGGGTGTTATGAATCACTAAATTCTACCCCTGAAACTAATAAAAAATGAGTTTTGCTATATAGGAAGAGGATATGAGTTCCTTTGGGATCATACATTATATTGTGCCTTCATAAATGTTTGGAACATGTCTCCAGGCAAAATTCTTTTCATTGAAACCTATGAAGGAGAGAAAAAAGGGAAGCAGTATTATTTTTCTTTCATCTCTTTATATTCATGATGCTAACAGACAATATATGATTAGCTTTAATCTGGTATGACTGTTTGGGGACTAACCATTATTTCAAGGATAGGCCTTATTTGGATTTGGCTTATGTGTTCAATCTTGTACTGCACAGTTTAGGGAAGAGATACAAAAGTCAACTGAGTAGACATATTATTGACTTACTTTGCCATGTTATCCATGATCATATTTCTGTTGTTTCTTTTTTCTTATAATTATGCTCCTTAGAGAGATTGTGAAAAGTACAGAATATAATTTAAAAATCATGTTACCAGTAGTTTCACACAAGAGGCCATTGCTAGTAACATTTGGAGACATTGCTTTGTAGTTGTTTTCTTTGGCTCTGCAAATCATAGAACATATTATTAACAAGTTTTTTATATTTTAAAATGGGCATGATCCTTATTTCCCCTTATTAAAGAGGGCTATAATAAGCCAGTACTGATTCTTAGTGATATTTATTTATTTATTTATTTATTTTTAAAAAATTTTATTTATTTATTTTGACAGAGAGAGACACAGCGAGAGAGGGAACACAAGCAGGGGGAGTGGCAGAGGGAGAAGCAGGCTTCCCGCTGAGCAGGGAGCCCAACACGGGGCTCGATCCCAGGACCCTGGGATCATGACCTGAGCCGAAGGCAGACGCTTAACGACTGAGCCACCCAGGTGCCCCTGACTCTTAGTGATTTTTAAAGTGGACCAAACTTGTCTCTGCTGTCTCTAATATTTTCAGCTTTACCCTCCTGACTTTCCCACTCTAAGTGCCTCATATGGTGGTGCTTTTGTCCACCCTTCCCATTACATCACATAAGCTACTGTGCCTCCGTTTGGCCTATTGTTCTTTTGTAGATAACCGCCCCCCCCAATCCATACTCCAGCCCCAGCCTTCAGTAACATATTCAAATAGGGATTTTTAAAATACCCAGAACCCCTTGACATCAAAACTTGCACATCTGATTCACTGATGACTGAGGTAGATTGAGAGGTCCCCAAATCCTACTATGCTGTATTTAATGTCCTTAGCTGGAACTCCATATGGGATGATTAGAAAATGTTCACAACATTGGTGCTTCAGAGAGGGGCCCCCTCCCTCTTTCCCTTTTATTTTTTAATTTTTTTAAGATTTTACTTATTTATCTGATAGAGCGAGCGAGTTAGCGAGCACAGAAGCAGGGGGAGGGATAGAGAGAGAGGGAGAAGCAGGCTCTCTGCTGAGCAGGTAGCCCAACACGGGGCTCGATCCCAGGACCCTGGGATCATGACCTGAGCCAAAGGCAGGCACTTAACGTAGGCACCCCGACCTCTTCCCCTTTTAGAGTTAGCTAAGCCTTTAATTTAGAACTTGCTTATGACGATATCTTCTCTATGTCCCAGTCCAGTGAAGGAGTTTAGCTGGTGTCTGGTATCCAGTGAGACTGAGCCATAGGAACAAGGTTTAGCTAACGAATCTAGGAGTCAACCTTGATTCCTCTCTTTCTCTTACCTGCCCACTTCACATGCTCATACACACATGCCTTTCTAATCCATCAGCAAGTTCAATCCATGAAGACTTCAAAACACATCTATAATTCAGCACAGCTTTCTCTATCCACTATCACTGTCCTTGTGCAAGCTCCTGTCAGGAACAATTGTGAAAGACTTAGAAATGAGCAAAAAAGATTACCAGATGTTTAGTACATTTTTTCCTGGTCATCTGTGCTTCTTATAGTTTTTGAGCTATTTTACAACTCTTTTAAATTGTAGAAAACTGATAGTAATGCATATGATTCTTAGACAAATGCAATTGTTGTCCTGTGGATATTGGCCAGTTTTGCATCTGTTGCCTTTGAAATTAATTTCAGCATTGCAGATTGGTAATACATGTAGTACATGTATATATTGTAATACATTCTTTGACTTCTCTTTTGCATTAGTTGTAACATCTTACTGTTTTCTTCATTAATTAATGAATTAAATACCATCTTTGACACGTGTTCATTTTGTTTGTATGAGAGTCATGGTTTTATCTTAAACACTGTTCTTGAATACCATTTTCAATTCCTCCCTGGATTATATCAGTCTTCTAACTTGTTTGATTATTTTCTCTCTGTTCTCCTTCAGATATTTCTCCATAGAGCAACTTGAGTGATCTATTCAAAAATAGACCAGGCCATCTTGCTTCTCAGCTGAAAAATTTCCAAAGGCTTCTTATTGTTCTTATAATAAAATCTAAACTCCATAGCATGGTTTACAAAACCCTAAAGGATCTGGAATTTATAATCTCTCCAACCTACTCTTATGTCCTTCCCCTGATTTTTCACCAGACTTTAGCTACACTGGCTCCATTTCTGTTCCTGAAATTTATCAAAACTTTTTCCATCTCAGGACCTTTGTACTTGTTTATCTCTGCCATGTTTTGTCTTAGACATTTGCCTGGTTGACTCAGTGTCATTGCTTAGATCTCAGCTTCTTTCCCAGATTCCTCTGAGAGGTTTTGGTCTCATTTTCTTTCCCAGATAAGCTTTCCCTAGTTCATCTTTATAAAATCAGCTCCTGCATTTACTATTTATTTTGTCCTATTTATTGTAATCCATATTAAGCTTACTTATTCCTTTTTTCATCTCTCTTTGACACCCCCACTAGAAAAAAGACTCAATGAATGGATGAAATGTGTGGTCATATCATCTGCTTTATTACCAGATCTATTTCATATAGTAAGGAGTATTTGTTGGATAAATGAAAAATATGGGCCATGAATTACCAGGAGAGGAATAAGTCCTTGAATTTCAGAGGCAGGGATTTGGGAACAGAAGACTGAGAAAATAGAGGTAAGTTCCAGACAGATGTTAACCAGAAAGATGATGTGTTCATGAGGACCAGTAAGCCAGGTATAGGTGTGGATATATCCAGGAATAGGAACAAGTAAGGATACAGTGCCCAGATATGCATATGATAGTCTTTGGAAGAACAGATAATCCACCTTTTATCTACCTGTTAGTTTTATTTATTTATTTATTTATTTATTTATTCTTTTAAAGATTTTATTTATTTTGAGAGAGAGAGAGAATGAGAGAGAGAACACATGAGAGGGGAGAGGGACAGAGGGAGAAGCAGACTCCCTGCCGAGCAGGAAGCCCAATGCAGGACTGGATCCAGGGACTCCAGGATCATGACCTGAGCCGAGGGCAGTTGCCCAACCAACTGAGCCACCCAGGCACCCTGTTAGTCATATATATTTAGTGTAAGGTCCTAGCCCTTATTGTTTTGGGATTTTGGTAGAAATTCAATAATTACTCCCAATCTCATGAATGTAGTAATTTTATTATCTGCGTTTTTAGAACATTATTGGTATGCAATTGATGCTGGATGAGTATAGAATGAGTGAGTAAATACCTTGTATGTGAATATAGTTAATAGAGAGAGGGATAAAGAAGATGCTTTGATATACTGATGATAATTGAACTGATATGGGAAAATGAAATGTTGCTCTAAGAGTAGTTTGAATACCAAGCGCTCATTGTTCACCAATCTTTTTCTTATTCCAAGTTCTTCATGGTCTTGTTCTCTTCTTCAGGTGCTTTTCATCTTCTTTTTTTTTTTTTTCAGATTTATTTGTTTATTTGAGAGAGAGAGAGAGAAAGAAAGAATGTGCATGTGAGTGTGGGGAGGGGCAGAAGGAGAGAATCTTCAAGCAGAGTCCCCACTGAGTGCAGAGCCCAATGTGGGGCAATCCCACAGCCCACAAAATCATCACCTGAGCCAAACCAAGAGTCAGACGCTTAACTGATGGAGCCACACAGGCGTCCCAACTTTCATCTTCTAATCACTTTTTCTCTATTGCTCTCCTATTTTTTTTTTCAGTATGTTTTACTTTTTATTGGCATTTCTCTACTGTCTTCACCTTCTCCAGAAAATCAGTATGGCAGGGTCTGAAGGCCCCAAGTATATCTCACTCATTCTATTGAGATTTTTGAAGAAGAGCGTATACATTAAGGACCATAAGTTGATGGTGTTAGTGATGCTGATATTTTAATGTTTAATGAAGCATCATTAAAACATCAAAGCCTCCAGAACATGAAAATTGAGCATTGACTATGAAATTATGATTATATCTAATGGAAGAAATGTGATGCCTCTACTTGGATTCTCCAGAAAGTAGAGCCTGAACCAAAAACTGAAGTTGTCATACTTCACTGGGGGGAGTGACATCCAAAGAGGTGAAGAGAGGGCCAGGTAAACGGGAAAGAAAGGAGAGCAGAACAAAGATGCATTATGAAGTTGACCAGAGCTACGGGTGACTAGTTGTTTGAGCTTCCAGGTCTGCCTAAAGAGGCATATGAAATGAATCTCAAGATTATCCATATAGGGAAATAAAAGGGAAAGCAAATCTATCAGCTTACATTCCCCCTTAGTCATAGGATCACCCATGGTATTATAATTTTTCAGCATTTTCAAGTTGTGCATTTGTGAATGTCAAGAGGATTCCAATGGGGTTCACTATTACAATGTCATTTGAAAAGCTCCTGGGCAGAAAGTAAGTGATGTGTTGTGCAGAACTGAGGTCAGGCACCATCATGTTGCCCTGGTGTGAAGGTCCAGGTGGCCAGAGTAAGAAACAGGTGAGACCAAGGGAACTTGAAGAGGTGTCAATAAATGTTTAAAATACAGGGAAATAACAACATTAAAAAAGGGTAGGGGAGAGACAGAAGACCGGGAATAAGACAGAGAACAATTAACCAGCTGAGTGAACCTTATAGAATGCAGTCCATCTCTTACAACCTCAGACCCTTCAACTGTGAAATGATGGAACTAATGTTGGCTAAACAGTGAAATCAGCAGTGATCTTTAGAAACACTAATGCTTAGGTCCCACCTTCAGATATTCTGATTTAATTTGTCTCTAGTGCAACCCAAGCATTGGAATTAAAAAAACAAAAACAAATGAACAAAAAAAACTGCCTAGATGATTCTCATATGTAGGCAAGATTGAAAATCTTCATTTAGAGTCTCTAAGGGCTCATTCGGTTCTAATGTGTTATTATTCCATCTGCTATTTTAAAAACTGTTTTTTTTTTTTTTAAAGTAGGCTCTGTGGAGCCCAATGCAGGGCCTGAACTCATGACCCTGAGATCAAGACCTGAACTGGGATTAAGAGTCAGACACTTAACCGAATGAGCTGTCCAGGTGCCCCTTTAAAAACTTCTAAGGAAAAATATTCTCCAGCCATGTCCATCCAGATGTGTTTTATAGGAACTTTCAGATTCAGCAAACTTATATTCCTCCTTTTAAGAACCATATCTCAGTTAAGCAGATAATTCTGGATTCCTCAATTTTAGGTGAACTATAAGTTAAATTAATTATTTCAATGGGCCTTTGATTAATATTCTTTTGTTTCTCCGGAATAACTCTGTTGCAATTTCTATTGGCTGCATAGTATGGTTCTGCAGAAAGTCTGCCTGGTGATCTTCCCTCTTGCCAAATTCTTTTGGAGAAATTGCTGACTGGAAACTCTTTTTTCCTATTTTGCAATAATTGGACTGATTTTCAGTTACTTGTCTCTAAAAATATGAAATACTAAGTAGACATAAAAATTTTTAAATATAGGGCGCCTGGGTGGCTCAGTCGTTAAGCGACTGCCTTCAGCTCAGGTCATGATCCCAAGGTCCTGGGATCAAGCCCCGCATCGGGCTTCCTGCTCCGCGGGAAGCCTGCTTCTCCCTCTCCCACTCCCCCTGCTTGTGTTCCCTCTTTCGCTGTGTCTCTCTCTGTAAAATAAATAAATAAAATTAAAAAAAATGTTTTTAAATATAAAATATATTTAAGGTATAAAGAAGGAAGATGTAAAAAAAAAAAAAAGTCCATGAATCCACTACCTATTTTAGAAGCAAAAAATTAAACCAAAATTCCCTGTGGGGATGCCCTTGCATTGTAATTTATTCTATTATGGTCACTCAAAGGTAGTCTCCACCATGAATGTTATGTATGCATGTGATGGAGAGAGAGAAATAGAGACCAAGATTGAGAAGAACAGGGAGTGGGGTTGGGGGAGAAGGTCACTGCATGAGGCATTTATGACCACTACTAGAACTTATGTACACAAATTTTCCCACATTTTAGACAGAACTGAAATATGTAGTCCCACCCAGATGGCAGTATGCCCAGTATGAAAATAAAGTGGTTTGCAAAACACATGACATATTCTCTGCTATACCATGATACTTTGATGAACATTCAAATTGCTTTCTTTTATTACAATTGAGCTGTTATAGACATTCTTTTATAAGTCTCTCAGTGTCCATGTGCAAGAATTTCTCTTAGTAGCTCTTGAACATTTTTTTTTGCCATAACTCAGTGTAAGAAATGTATTTTACATCATCTCTCAGTGTAAACATATACCCATATAAACACTTAAAACTGGAGGGAATTTCACCAAGAAATAGTTATCCATTATTCTCTAAAAAGAAATCACCAATTTAGAGTTCTGAATTTCTGTTGCTTTTAACCTGTCTAAATTTTAATACTAATTCTCCTCGAGCAGAAAGAACTAAAGGCTAATCCTGAGATGTTACATTCTTTTCTTGATTCATCAGACTTTTCAGTTATAACTTTCCCATGAAAAACAACTCACTTATTTCTGAAAATTAGATTTTTTCCCCACATTTCTCTTTTTACCAAGATCATCTGATCTCTTCCCTGAATCTGGTTGGGGGCTATGAATGAACCAACATAAATGAAGGAGTTTACTCAGGTCTCATTGGACAACACTGATTTCATGATCACAGCCTATTTTATTAGTAGTTTTTTTTTTCCCCTCAATTTTGTCAGGGGGTAGGAGAAATACCATATTGCTTTATGAATTTCCTCTGGAATGTATAAAGTGAACTTTTTATTTTCAAAATGTTTGTGGACCACTGAATGTGTATATGGATGTATTTATATGTATGTGTTTTTAATTATAAATTTCTTATAAAGTCCTTTGCCTCTCCCTTTTTTATTAAGTGTTCATATTTTTCCATATTTTGAACTTTTTATATAAATTTAACCATTAATATTTAAATGTAAAAATAGGTATATTTTATCTTATATGCAATTTCAGTATATATGTAATATATAACCATGCATGTGTGCTTTTCTTCATTTTATGATGCCAGGAGAGAACTATAATTTAAAATTATTAATGAGGAAGTAGTAGGAAGATCAGTTGGAAAAAAAAAAACGTGAAATTGGTACTGAGACGAATTGGGAAGCCTTTGCATTAATCCATAAGAAAAGGAAGTAAAATGTGAAATATAGAAAAGAGGAAATAGTAGAAGTTCCAACTGAGTATTTTCCAAGAAGTTTTGGCAGTTAATTTACTGCCTGTAAGAGGAGATGTTACAATGTCAATTTTAAGTTATTGCATCTGTTGCCTGGGAGGAAGGTGCTGCCAAAAAGAGAAATGAGAGTTGATGTAAGGAGCAGTTTTATGGCGGAAATGATCGGCTTGGGAGATTTAAAAAGTATAAAGAAGCAGAAAAAATTCCCATAACCCTAGAGGGCAAGGGATACTAAGATTTTAACATATATCCTTTTAGACTACTCAAAGTATACTTTACAGAGCTATTATTTTAAGTACAATTTTTAAAACCATTTTTATACTTAATATGAGTATATCTTCATGTTAAAAAACATTTTTTATAAATAGCTATTTAAATATGTGCAGAATAGTCTTACATAAATGTACCACTTCCTTAATTTTGGACAATTTGATTCACTTCAATTTGCCATTATTTTTTAAAGAAATCAGCATAATCTGAAATATTTTTGTGTACAATCTTAATTAAATTTTTGTTTATTACCTATAATAGAGTCTCAAAAATGTTATTATTACAACAATTATGTTTGTTTTAAGCCATTTGTAATGTGGCTTCTCTCAGAAGAGCTATGCCAATGTATATCAGAATAGCTGCTCACCTTCTTCTACACTGAATACTCACATTAAAACAAATGGACAAAAGCAAGAAAAGAAACCTGCTGATTTAACATGGTGAAAAACAAAATATCAGCATCACATTGTTGCTTTATTTTTTATTAATTTTTTCGCCTATTCAAATACTGTGAGCTTTTAACATTGTATGTATGTGTGCATGTGTGTGTGCATATGCATATGTAAAACTGTTTATTTTGACTATTGAGACTCAGTATTTTAAAATCTGTTTATAAGTGTTTTATATATATCAGGGATTTCTTTTTTCACTTTAATATTTTTTTTGCAAATACATTTTCCCATTTGTTAAAGAGAGTCATGTTCAATGTGCTCATTTTTATGGAATTCCTTAATGTAGTTAAAATATTTATCAAAGAAGTAAAATAGTAGGAGTCTCAGGGAATACTTAGGTCAGCAAGTGGGCAATAGGCATTTGAAGCCCCACGATAAAGGATAGGAACATGAAAATGGAAGGATACCAAGGATAAATGTTGTCTGTGGATTGCCTAGAATATGGTAGGCACTTAATAAATATTTGTTGGCTGGTTGCTTCTAAATCCTGCCTAGGATTTGTCTTACACCTGTCTCTCCTCCAGTCAAGATATGGTAATGAATTTCTTATGTTCAGTGAGGGCAAAGCATTTCTGTAACTTACAAGTAGGTAAATATCAGAAATCTTTCTGCCTCCGTGCTTTGAGCCCCAGTGTTGCTAGACCTGGGTAAACTTTGGTGGATCATGTTCTTAGCCGTAACAAAAGCCTATGGCTTTGTCTCTTTTCTGTGTAATGTTGAAACTTCCTGGCATAGTTGTGTCTTCATGTAACATAGAAGCAGGATGGGGACCCACTGGCTTTAGAGGCAGGGCAATATTTTAATAATAGTACCCCCTGAGTAGATGAGGCAAAGAGGGATGTCACCAAGAGGTTTCTTGGTAAAGCCAGTAGCTTTGTGTTCTCTCCCACATTATACTATATTTGAAAGAGATAAAAGGTTTGCCTCAGATGGCTTTATCTCTTTATAAATAGGCTGCTCCACTATACTTGATGGCAAGTTCTAGTTAGCATGATGAACCGAGCCTTCTGCTACTGATTTAGATTCAATCTTAGATATGGACTAGAATTCATCTCCAGCCTTCTAGGATTCTTATGGTGGATGATTGAAAAAAAACAAAACAAAACTAATTGTGTGAGATAAAAGTGATTTTTCGGGTATTTTTTCCATCTTCACAATTGACTATATGCACCAAGAAATGGCTGTAAGTGTACAGTAAGGGGTGTACCTGAAGGGGTGTGTGCTTAGGGACAATCTACCTGACAAGAGTCTTGATTTCACCACCTACTAACTGTAGTGACTTCAGGCAAGCCATCTTATCTCTTCAACCTAGAGTTCCCTCATTCTTAAAATAACCTCCAATATCAAAGCTCTTGCATCCTGCAGTCTTTTGTTTTCTCAACCCTGGGTCTCTGCAGATCCTTCCTTCTCTGAGTCCCTGGGTCCCACAACCAGGGCACTTGACATTTTCTGGGTCTCCCACATTCCTTATACAGGCCTTGGAGAAATGGAAGTGTTGCCATGTCTTTAAGTATCTAGCCATCTCCCTCTTTGAGTGCTGTACTCAGGATACTGGTGGTGCTGTCTAGAGGGCACCAAGCTGTATAGGGGACAACCCCCTCACAATATAGACCCTTCGTCTTCAGGTGCCCCTTTCTCTATTGAGAACTTTCCATGGGCCCCCAAAGCCCTACAGATTTCAAAAGGAGCAAAGTGACCATGGTAGTATTTGTCCTTTGTGCTCTAACTCTTATTATCTCCCTGAATCTTTCAGTGTTTCTCTTTCTTCCCCTCCAGCCCACCTTTTCCATTTATTCCCTAGGCTTCTATATGTTTCCCCTGTGCTATAGCCTGGTAGATCTTTCTACCTCTGTCTTCAGTCAATCAGAGCTGTATCCTGATAGTTAATTATAGATAAAAATCTAGAAAACTGTTTTATTTTCTTCAGTAATACCAAGTCTTCAAGTCTCTTCTGTGCTTTAAATTTAAAATTTCTTTTTTGAAAGTCAAATCTGAATATTAGCTCTTTGTCTTTGAATTCCTGCTATAACAACCTTTATCATCATCCTTAAAGTAAATGAATGCCTCTGACTGACTAAAAAACGGTTGGTACAAAAAAGTCAAAAGAGAAAATATATTGACATTATTCAGTAATTTAACTCATTGACCTTTCTTCAGTTATTATTTTAACTTGAATGTCTACAATTATTTATTAAGATATCAAATTTCATATATCAAAACTTAAACTTTATTTTATTTTATTATTTTTTTAAATTTTATTTTTAAGTAATCTCTACCCCTTATGTGGGGCTTGAACTTACAACCCCGAGATCAAGAGTCACACACTCTACTGACTGAGCCAGCCAGGCACCCCCAAAACTTAAATTTTAAATGGAAGTAGTAAAGTTCTACTTGTCATTAATTAATGCACACTGGCCTTTTGATAAACTTACTGTATCACATTTGATTGGAAGTGTATTCTATGCATCTGAATATATTTATTCTTTTTTGGGTGAACAACCTTCCTGAAGCTTTATTATTATTATTATTTTAGCTTTACTGGCCTGTAACTTATAGAATCTAAAATTCATCTATTTTAATTGTAGAATCCATTGACTTTGGACAAATATATAGAGCTGTGGAACTCCCACTACAAACATGATGTAAAGCATTTCCATCACCCCAAAACATTTCCTTATGCTCCTTTGCAGTCAACACTCACAGCCCCTGACAAACATTGATCAGCTTTCTTTTACTATAGTTTGGCTTTTTCTAGAATTTTATGTAAATGGAACTGTACTTTTCTGAAGTCTTTTTTTGTCTGGTTGACTTCAGATAGTATAATGCTTTGGAAACCTATTCATGTGTCGCATGTATCAATTGTTTCCTTTTTTATGCCGTGTAGTATTTCATTTAATGGATATATCACAATCTGATGAGTTGTTTCGGTTGTTTCCAGTTGTGGCGATTGTAAATAAAACTGCTCTGAATATTCAAGTTTAAATTTTTGTGTGGAGAGATGTTTTCATTTCTCTTGGGTGACTCTATTGGAATAGGATTACTGGGTTTTATGGCAACTGGTATTTAACTTCTTAAGGAACTACCAAACTGTTTTTCAAGTGGCTGTTTTATTTTAAATTTCCACAAGTGATATGTGAGAGTTCCAGCCGCTCCATATCCATACTAACACTTGACATTTTCAGTCATTTTAATTTAAGCCATTGGAGAGGGTACATAGTGTCCTCTCATTGTGACTAATGACTGATGATGTCAAGCATCTTTTCATGTGCTTATTTGCTATTCGTAATAAATTCTTTATTGAAGGTCTGTTCAAATCTTCTTTTACTGGGTTATCTTTGAATTACATTGTAAGTGTTCTATACATAGTTTGGCTTCAAGTATTTTATCGGAGATATGTCTTGAAAAATGTCTTCTCCCTGTCTGTGTTTTTCCTTTTCAATTTCTTAACATGTCTTACAAAAAGCGAAAGTTTTTTTCCCTTTAAATATCGATGAGATCTATTTTGTCAATTTTTTTCATTATGTGATTGTTTCTTTATTTTATATGTTTTTATTCTATACATATATAGAACATATATATATGTTCTAAGAAATCTTTTTTTTTTAATTCTTATGTTAATC
>NC_138375.1:28904129-28974422 GCF_054177405.1 Leptonychotes weddellii | reverse complement strand
TCCCTATCCAGCTGAATTCCTGAGAGGAGACGAAATCCAGGTCTCCTACTCCTCCGCCATCTTGCTCCGCCCCCCTGTTCTAAGAAATCTTTAACAAATTCAGGGTCACAAAAATATTCTTCAGTTTTTCTTCTAGTATATAGTAATTATATAGGTTCAGCTCATAGATGTGGGTCTATAATCTATTTTGCGTTAAGTTGTGTATATATAAAGTTAGGGTTGAGTTTTTGTTTGCTTGCTCTGTTTTGTTTTTTTCCATATAGATATCCAAATGTTTCTGTATAATATGCTGAAAAGACTGTCCTTCACCACAAAATTACCTTGGCATCTTTGTTGATAACTAAATGTCTATATATGTGTTAGTCTATTTCTGGACTCACTTTTCTGATCTATTTATCAATATATGGTTTTGATTATACCAATATTATACTTGACTACCTATAGATTTATAATGTCTTAAAATCATGCTGTCATTTAGTATAAATCCTTCAGCTTTGTTATTCTTTTCAAAATTGCTTTGGCAATTCTAAATCTTTTGTGTTTCCATGTAAATTTAGAATTAGCCCATCAATTTCTCCAAAAGCCCTGCTGAGATGTCAATTGGGATTGTGTTGAATCTTGACATCAATTTGGGAAAAATTGACATATTAACACTATTAAATCATTCTATTCATAGATATGGCTGTGTTAGCTCAGTTGCCATAAGAGAACACCACAGCCTGGGTGGCTTAAACAACAGAAATGTATTTTCTCCCAGTTCTGGAAGCTCAAAGACCAACATCAAGATACTGGCAGGTTTGGTTTTCAGTGATACCTCACTTCTTGGCGTATAGCCAGTCACCCTCTTTCTGTGTCCTCACATGGCCTTTCCTTTGTGCACATGTCTGGGGGGGAGGGCAGGAGGAGAAAGAGAGAGAGAGAAAGGGAGAGAGAGAGAGAGATGTTGTCTCTTCCTCTTCTTGTAAGACACCAGTCTTATTGTATTAGGGCCCCAGCCTGACAATATGTCAAATCATTCAAACAAGCCAATCCCATCTTGCCATGGGAAGCAGAGGTCACTCCACTCTCTGGGTTTTACTTCCTGGCCTCAGGAAATCTTGAAGGCAGGAAACAGAAGTTGTTGGAAGTCTAACTACTTGCCAATATTTTGTGAAAGCCTGCATCATATAGTTGAAGAGAGTGAGCTAGGGTATAGGAGGATGGAATAAACAGAGGACAGTAGGGGTTGAAAAAGAGACACCGCCTTCAGGACCTACAGCTTTGAAGTTTACCTAGGGACTCCAAAACTTAGCTGATTGCCAATCCTGGAAAATCTTCCATCCTATACTTAGTGTGACATGGAAACAGCAGTCATTGGTTTAGATGAACTATGAAGGCTTAGGTCAGTATGGAGAAGAGACTCGAAAGTCTTTTTTTGTAATTGAAACAGTTGGCCTAATGTAAGAAATAAAGGTCAGATTTAAATTGATTTAAGAAAAGTAAAGAGATTTAAATTTCTTGAATATATGAGTTTATGGTTTATATTTTCTAAAATTGCCAGATTGTTACATATGCTTGGACTAACTAATGAGTAAGTAGTCACTGGCCATTGAGTCAAAGTCTTACAGTTCTACAGAAATGATAAAAGAAACCCTTGGTGCCACCAAAGTGAAGGATTATGTATCCATTTATTCCTTCTCAATGAATACAAGTGTGGGAATTCATGTATGACCATCCACAACTATTCACAACAAATAGACTAGGATATTGAAAGGTGAAACCCTAGACCCCTATAAACTGGGATCCAGTTTTGGTAATGCATAGAGTATCTCTGTTACAACAGGTATGGTTTTCTTTATAAGTGTGAAAACTTCTTTGTTTCAAGTGACAAGTGTTGGAAATATTACTTTTGTTTTTGGCAAAGGCTTGTAAGGTCTAGGCAGAAGAGAATGTTTTGGATACTCAGTTCAGAACCTAATCTCCACAGAAGCTAAGTCTGTCAATCAATATATACAACTTTGTCATGCTTCTTGTCACCACTTTGAGATGCTTCTTTCTTGGTTTTGAAAAATCTTATCAAACAGCAAAAAAAGTTGGCTAAACAATTATAGAATGCCCAATAGGAAGCTCTAGACAGTGTTTTCCCTGGGGCTTCTATCTCCGATGGCTACTTTTCTCCATCTGACAATTGAATGCTGTATTATGAAAAGAGAAAACTGTACTGGTGTTTTAGATTTCAAAGCCATTATGAAATTTGTCACAGAATAAGTTTCAAGTATTAGCATTGATCTGGTGCATTGTCTTCTATCTTTCACTATAAATATCTTCTGTAGTTTTGGTAAGTAGGAAAGGTCACTTTTGCTCTCCACCATTCCCCATCCCTCCACCACCCCACCTAAAATAACATTTTTATACTCCCTGAAGGTTTTCCAGATTTAGTCTCATCAAATTGTAATTTTTGATGATCTTCATACAAGTGTGAATAAAATGTGACAATTAGGATAAGTGTCATATTGGGTAGGTCTTTCATCAGTTTTTAAGCTTAACAAGAGTATGTTTCTAGAAAATTTTGAATGCATAAACTTACAAGTTATTATGTTTTATGGCTCCAATATAATTTAGAGTTCACTGTTGTAGTGAAATGAATCCTGGATGATAAGTAGAAGGCCTGGCTTTGTGTCCTGGTTTCACCAATTCCTATCACTGTGATCTGTTGTTGTCGTTTGAAATTTTTCTTTCTTTTTCTTTCAAGATTTATTTATTTATTTTAGAGAGAGAGAGAGAGAGAGCGAGCACAAGGGAGGGGCAGAGGGAGAGAGAGAGAATCTCAAGCAGACCCCATGCTGAGGCGCAGAGCCTAAGGGTGGTGGGCTCAATCTCACTAGAGATCATAACTTGAGCTGAAACCAGGAGTCAGATGCTTAACCAATTGCGCCACCTAGGCGCCCCTCTTTTTTTTTTTTTTTAATTGAACTATAGTTGACACACAATGCTACCTTAATTTCAAATGTACAACACAGTTGTTCAACATCACTATGTGTTACGCTATGTTCATAAGTCACCATACGACACTGTTAAAATACCACTGACTATAGTCCCTTTGCTGTGCCTTTTATCTCCATGACTTATTCATTCCATAGCTGGAAGCCTCTATCTCCCACTGCCCTTCACCCATTTTGCCCATCCTTCCACCCCCTATCAATGTGATCTTTAGTATATTTTCTGTGAGCTTCATTTTCTATATTTTTACAATGGAAATTCAATCCTTGCCTTTCTAATCTCACAATTTATTGTGAGAATCCAAGAAGATAATGAATGTGAAGATGTTCTGTAATGAGTGAAGTGTTCTATAGATTTGGGTTATTACCTGCTCCAAAACTGTCCTTTCATAAGTGAGTAAACCAAAGCCTTGGTTTCTTAGTCATCCAAGGTCAAATAAACAACTCTGAGAAATAGAAAGTTTTAATATAATATTTCTGAAGCACTCTGATAAGCCCTCTGGATTTTCTCCACTCTAGATTGTATATTCTTGTCTCTGTACCCAGATCTGTTCATGTAAAAAGTAAGTAAAAGATCAATCATTTTTACAGTGGTTAAGTATATCTTTCATACCATGATTGCTTCTAGTTATCCACTTGCAGCTAAAAAAGGAATGAATTTTGAGGGACATATGTGATTTTTAGTTGCAAACATAAACACACTAATTCCCTAGGCTCCCTGAATATAGCAAAGTCATGTCAGGTCTCGGTAAACTATGGGAGATGCCATTGCTGTGACTTCATGTAATCTTTAAGAGGTTTCCTTTTTGTTTACTTTGTTTAATAAAAGAGGATCTCTCTGAACTCTCTATACTGTAAAATCTATACTACCTAGAATATGGCCTAGCATATATTAGGGTTCAATGGATATTTATTGAATAAATGCTTTTATAATGGGAACTCAAACAAGTTACTATTACTAAAAGTCTTTTATGTGTATTTGGAAGGAATGTGGTTGATAGATTAAAATATATTGTGTATCAACAACTTTGTAAATGATACTGGGAGATGTGTAGGAAAAAGCCCTTTCTTGGAGTTTCTTTTTTGATGTCCAGGCAGGTGGGAGATGGAGTGAGGAGAGCACTGAGAGAAAAGAACAATGGGAATTCAAGTTTTATAGAGAAAAGGAGCAAAACTTTACTCTGTAGCCCCAGGCAGCAAAGGATTCTTAAAGGAGGTAGAACATATGGGGACATGTCAATATCATAATTGGCAATAGAAAAAATTATAGGAGACCATTTCTGAGACAAGATGTTTAAACAAAGAAAACAGACTAAAGATATGAAGACAACCTAGAGAGGGACACATGCAGAATTCTAAAAAAAAATAGTTTCCCAAATGTGTGTCTGTGTGTGTGTATATATATACCTATTATGTGTGTGCACATATATACCAAAGTTGTTCTATTCTCTATATGAACTCTCCACCAATATGCAAAGGCAAAGCAATATTAAGTTACTTTCTTGGTTTCATGTTTTTCAGGAAGGGACAGGGGCTCATTTGATAGAGGGTGTATGGTCTTTGAAATCAAATTCTGGCTCAGCTGGTTACCTGACCTCTTGGAAACTCAGTCACCTCATCTGTAAATGCAGATAATAATAATGATGAGATTTGTCGAGGTACTTAAATATGTAAGTACCCAGCCTAGTGGCTTGACATGTGATCTTTCCTTTTCTTCCTCCCTTCCTTCTGTTCTGCTACTTACCTTCTTCCTTCCCTTTCTCCTTCCCTCTTCTTTCCTCTGCCTCCCTCCTTGAGGAAAAAGAAGACTTTCTGTACTTAAAAGAACCATATATACTCTGTGAATACTAAGGGACAATTTTATTTAACCTGAATTTATTAAATGTCAAGGTCTCTAATATTTCGTTGGGTGTCCCTTGGTGGGGAAGCAAAATCAATATGTGATATGATCCCTTAACAATATTTTGGGGGAATTGAGATTTACTCACGTGACACAAAGAGCCATAGGTGAATGGTAAGATTTTAACTAAATATAGGCAAGCACCATATAGTACAAAGAAAAATTTCTGTGACCAAGTGAGGAAGGAGAATGACTGATCCTACTTCTAGTTGCAGTGAAAAGAACTGGGACTACCAGGCTTGGGCAATCGCTCTGGGAAATCTGCTACTTCTGCAGAAAAATGAGGGAGGCAGTTTTCACAGGACTCATTGACACTGTCTCTGTACCACACTTATAAATAAAATAAGATAAAGTATTATGTTAAGTACAGACTGGATACTTTGGAAGAGGATATATTTATTTCTAAAGATTTTTTTTTTAATTCTCTGAGGCTCTAAGAATGTGAATTTGCTCAATCTCAAATTTCTTGAATCTTACCCAGTTTGGGAACAGGGTATTTAGAAGATATCATAAAATTAAGGATATCCCAGTAGAGAAGCGAGCGAATCAAACATAATCCTAGAGAAATAATTTCCTCAGTTTTAACCTTCATTTTGCTCTTTCTTCCAAACCCCATGCTATTGGTCAAAACATATCAGATTAGAATTAAACATCCTCCCCACCCTTGGGAAACTTCAGCTATGTTAAAAATGTAATTAAAAATGGAAAATATGACTTTTGTGTTTTGTTAGCATCCTATCTCTGCTATAAAAATACTTGAATATATCATCAGAACAACCACCCAAGAAGGTATCTGCTTATTCTTAGGGAAAATTACAGCTGCTAGACAGTCCATGTTTTGGGGGGATATTAAGAGATATGAAGGTACTTAACAATTTTGAAAACACCTTGTTAAGAGTTTGAGATCTGACAAAATATGCGGAGACTCAGTGCACTGAGATCCCATTATTGGTAAAAATTAAAGTGCACGTATCTGGACCTTCTTTGCCAATCTAGGCTAGTTTTTGGAATACTTGTTTTTATACTTCAAGCAACAAAAAACATGGAAAGCAATAGTGGCAGGAAGAAAATATGCAGTTTCTGCTCACATAGCTTTTATTTCATGCCTTTTGCTTTAATACTGAAGCATGTATAAAATTGTTTTGGAGCCCAAACAATGTGTCTTGTGAGTCAGCTTTTCATAGGACATTGTAACATTGTAACAGGATCTTATATTCCTCACAAAAGTACAGGTGTGGGATATAGATACTACACACACACACACACACACACACACACACACACACACAGAGTTATTCAAAATGGCAGGTGAAACATAAACAGATGTTTCTGGTTTAGGAATCATCATTCAATTTGCTGATACCACAACCCTATTTTGTAATCTGAATCCAAATGCAAATCATGGAAGTGTCAACACTGTTAATATTCTGGTGGTACATGAGTTGACAGTCTGGGCATCTGGTTAGCTTGGAGAGAAGCTAGCAGCTATACTTCTCATTAAGTGGGTACAACATGACTTGCCACGGGGCTGGCAGGCATTTTTAAAGCTGAGTTACTTTCATAACAAATGCCAGATGCCAGCTAGATTTGTAAACATGAGCCAGGTTTCAAGTAAATCTGGTTGAACTTGAAAATATTAATGTGTCCCATTGGAAACTCTGTGTTCTACCCATATAGCTTTCCAAAGCTTCACACGTGCAATTTAAGGAATGAATTCCTGAGGCTCCGGGGTGGGGAGGTAGAGTGAGAGCTGGGGGCAGGGGTTGGAAGTGTGTGATTTAAAAGGAATGGAGTTGGTCCCTATAAGCCAAAGAGGTTGGGGTGCAAAGAAGGAGCACTCCTATTTTTGGGGAAAAAAATACTTTGTGATCCTAAAGGATCGTTATGATGAAACCAAGAGGCTTTATCTCCTGTATCTCTCAATGCCAAGTAATAGTGGACTGGAACTAATGAAACATGAGTTGTAGATTTTGCTCTTTTACAACTATAACTGATGTGAACACTCCACCTTTCTGGGCCTTCATGTTTGTTGCCATGTACAAATGAATATAGTAATTTTTCCTACCCTACTTAATAGTTCAAAAATTGTAAAGAGTAAACTGAGATAAAACTGAAGTTTTGTCACTCTGATGGTTCTCTGGAAGGCTTTAGAGACACCATCATATTCTCTACAAATATCTACTTGCTTCCATTGTTATATATATTTTGAAATGCATTTTGGAATTTATTTGATTTTAAATTGTTGCCAAAATGAGATAATTCATGAGCTAACTATTGAACTTGAGTACATGCATCCTGTGCTTGTTCTTCATATATGAAAATAATTGAATGGACATGTAAAGTAGGAATTTTACTGCATAAGGAAAGAGATCAGATATTTATAATTAAAATCTTTCATAAAATGGTACACTAAGTATTGCATATATGAGATAATATTTGAGGACAACTAAATCATGGTTACATTCTGATTTCACGTTTTGTGGTTGGGTGATCTTGAGAAAGACATCTTGGTACTATTGGCCTCAGTCTCTGTATCCATACAATGGGGTTATGTTTCAAAGTTAAGAAGACATGCGCATGTAAACTATTTAGTATAGTTCCTGGCTCATAGAAAGCACAATATAAATGTTAGCTATTAATACTGGTTATTATTTAGAAGACAGTTTTCTGCTAAGCTTTCAAAAATTGGGCCAGCTGAATACAATTGAATAAATATATAATCAGCATGATTGCTTTAGCACAAAGATAAAGGAAATTGATAAATATTTAAATGGAATATTTATCAATTCTCTTCATTCTGTTTAACACTATGCTTCAGGATTACAAAAATGGTATAGTCATTGTATGAAAAAGTTCATGTGCTTGGGGACACAGTATGACCAGTGACTTTATAGTACAACTAGTGATCTGATGGAGCTGTCATGGAATTTCAGAGAAGAGACACCTGCATCTGACTCAGCTCCATCATGAGGCAGGGATAGCGAGTTCTGTGTCCAGAGAGACTTCTTAGATGAGAAGATGGTTAAGCTGAGTCTCAGTGGTAGCAAAGGGAAGGAGATAATTTCCAGGCAGAGAAACAGGATTTGCCAAGATGCAGAGGCCTGGAAAAGTCTGACAAGTTCATCAATATGAGTAGGTGTCAGAATGTCTTATAGGAATTACTGCTTTGAGAATGTGGTGAGAGAATGGAATGTCCAGGAAAAGAGACACAGTAAAGGACGTGGGTTCTGTCTTGAAGGCAGACCTTTGGCAGGGTGATTTGGAGGTGAATGAATGAAGAGAGGGGAGGAGCATGGGCAGAAGTAAAACAACAAAACAAAACAAAGACCCGATGAAGATGTTGCTGCAATCCAGGTGAAAATGATGATGACATAAACTAAAGTGGTGGCAGATGAGGTGGAACCAAGTGGCAGAATGAGAGAGAGAGAGAGAGAGGTGGAACCAACTGGCACGTGAGGAAGAACATAGGATAAAAGATGAGTCACAGATTTCAGGCTTGGACAATTCAGAGCAAAATAACAACCTGTTCCTTAACATCCTTCAGGAACTTTCCCCCCCACCCTGATTTTCTCATCTCCATAATTGGCTTAGTGCCTAAAGCTTTCAGAAGGTCTTGTGTCTTAGAGCAATTTCCCAGAAAACAAGTATCACCAGGTATCAGATTCAAAAATCTGAGCAACTCCTTCACCCATCCACTCCCAGGGACATTGGTGATCCTTCCTGCACATTAAAATTCAATTAGGTCCTTCTCTTTATGTAAAGTACACCTCAACCAAATGTGATGTTTGGGGTAAAAACACATTTTTAAAAAAAATACTAAGCCTGAATTGAAAGGATGTAGGTGAAAACCTTCAGATCAATATAATGGGATGTCCGACCTTAATTTTAGTTCACTTCTCTAGATCTCAGTTTCCTCTTTTATAAAATAAGTATACATCGGTCTAGACTTTTGTTCTTACCTATTGGAGCATAGAGAGCTCTTTGAGAATGTGTCTCCATTTCCAGAAATATGAACATACCTATGTATAAATAAATACCACTCAATTTCAGAGGGGATCCTGGATCTTTCCTAAAGTCTGCTAATGAATCCCAAAATAAAAACCTCTGATCTAGATGACCTAGGAGGTCCCTCCTAGCAATCTATGCTAGAAAGAATGCATATATGAAGATAGGAAGCCAAGGAACAGGAGAGAAAGAGAATGTATGAAGGAAACTATGGCCCTAACTTTTCCTTCTTCTCTTCCTCCTCCTCCTCCTTCTTCTTCTGATGATTATTATATAATCATATATAATTATACATTATTATTAATTATGTTAATTATTATCATTGCCTTGATTTAGTACACTGAATTTTAATGCAAAGCATACTATTAGGTTGAGTCATTAAGTCACCAATTAAGTCATTGGTGGTGAAACCGATAGCTTAATGTGTCTCTTTCTTTAATTTATCATGTAAGAGAAAATCTATTTCAGGTGTCTAAATTAACCCTAACCAAACCAAACTGAACCAAAAAATTCCTTCCTTTCCAAGACAAGATTCCTTTTCTCCACTTGGATATGCATGTTTTCTTAATAACATTTCTAACAAAAACATCTAGAAATAGTTGTGGCAGGTTGTACTGGTGGAGATGTACATTTGGGATGGGCCAAGTGTGTTGGATGTGTAAAGAAAGATACTGAAGGGTGCTTTTGCATATTATTTTCTAATTGGATTAATCTGTCCTTATGAATTACTATTTTAGTTACAAATAATAATATATCTGCCAGGTTGGAAAGACAGTCACCTCTTAACCTTGTAACACCGTGCTTTGAGTTGGTTTTTATGAAGAGGAGATAGAGAAATTTAAAAATATGCCTTACAGGGGTGCCTGGGTGGCTCAGTCGTTAAGCGTTTGCCTTCGGCTCAGGTCATGATCCCAGGGTCCTGGGATCGAGCCCTACATCGGGCTCTCTGCTCAGCGGGAAGCCTGCTTCTCCCTCTCCCACTCCCCCTGCTTGTGTTCCCTCTCTCGCTGTGTCTCTCTGTGTCAAATAAATAAATAAAATATTAAAAAAAACAAATAAAAAAATAACACATTGATTAAAAAAAATATGCCTTACATGTACACTTGTCTTTTTATTATTGCTCAACAAAATAACAACGTGCATTATTTTTCTCTCCAAAGCATCTAGTTATGAATCATTTTCCAAATTGAGAATTTTCAAAACTGAAACAACCCATATCAAGTTCTTATTTGGTTATTTCTTTGGTAGACTGAAGTTTTCATCCTCCCTATAAATCTAAAGTTAGTTGCAACTTTGATTTGATATTTAACTGTTGAATAAACGTCATGAATGTGGTGACAGAATTGTGTATGAATTTCAAAAGTTATATTTAGTACAAGTACAGTACATCACCAATTGCTTTAGTAAGTTTAACATATTGTGGTTTTTATTTTAGTTTAAAATGGAAAATGCACTTAGTTTCTCAGTATTCCCAGGATTTAAAACAGCCAGTGAATCACCAAAACAAATAAAGCAGGAGAAATCACAATATTTATGAGGAATACACAGTATATATAAGAATATGAAAATCACCAAGAAAATGAAAACTTTTTCTAAACAGTGCTTTATATTCAATTATTCTAATTTCAGGGGCAAATATAAGCCATGTGATACATTAACTTTTTTTAAAATTCTGAACATGTATCTGTTTGGCTTTGCAGAATAGCAAAGGTTAAAATTTTGCAAACAGCTGCATACTCTTTGTAAAATTGGAAGGACTGGAAGGAATAGACTTGGTGGTTAAGAGCTGTGGAGTCAGGTAGAGATTGATTCATAGCTTGGCCCCATTTCTTGTTGATTGAGTAAAAGTGGGCAAGTTTCTTAACTGTAAAATGGAGATATTGCCCTTTCTTTATGAGATTGTTTAAAGGATTAAATAAGATGACATGCATCACCTTGTATTAATGGCTCTATAGGACTTTAATGCTATTGGAATGATCTGCTTCACTCCTGTCCCTCTTAGAAAGTAAACTCTTACACACACAGACTTTACCTATCCTGTTCACCATTGCATTACTTACTTTTTAAAAATTTTTTGTTGAAGTGTAGTTGACACACAATGTTACATTAGTTTTAGGTGTACAACATAGTGATTCAGTAGATTATACATTATGTTGTGCTCACCACAAATGTAGCTACCATCGGTCACCATACAATGCTGTTACAATACCATTTATATTTCTTATGCTGTACCTTTTATTCTTGTGATTTATTCATTCCATGCTGGAAACCTGAATCTCACCCTCCCCTTCATCTATTCTGCCCATCCCCCATCTGCCACCCCTCTGGCAACCATCAGTTTGTTCTCTGTATTTATCAGTCTGTTTCTGCTTTCTGTTTGTTTGCTTGTTTGTTTGTTTTGTGTTTTAGATTCCACATGTATGTGAAATCATATACTAATTGCCTTTCTCTGTCTGGCTTATTTCACTTAGCGTAATACCCTCTGGGTCCATCCATTGTCACAAATGGCAATATCTCCACCATTCCATTTCTTGGAACAGTACATGCACATTGTAAATGTTTTATAGATATTGAATCAATGGAGCAAGGTTTAATACCAGGCTAAAAGGGTTGTGTATTATTTTCTGCAACAATGAAAGCTACCAAAAGTTTTTAAATGTGAGGAGGAGTAGGTGGTGGTAGCAAAATAAGATATCAAAGAATACAGATCTAACAATAGCATATTAAATACGTGGTAGGGAGATGAGGTGGAGATCAATACTAGAGGGAGGAATCATCACTTAGATCTGATTTCAACAACTTTGGAACAATAAAATGAGTTTCAACAATCCTCACCTTAAAATAAGTAGCTCCACATTAAAAACCATGGCTTTTTGGTTTGATACTTTACAATGACCTCATCATTTCTAAAATATCACTCTAAAATCTAAATCTGCAAACATTTCTTATTAATTAGAGAGTAAAATGGTTGCATGAAAAAGGCATGGCTTCTGCTGAATAGAAGTTACCACTGATTCATCAGTCTTCCTACTTTTGAGGAATAGAGGAAATGCTGAACTGTCATTTCTATACGCATGTTGTGGTCTCACTTTTGAAGTTTGCACATCCAGTCTTTTCCAGGCTGGCTTATTTTGTTTGGATTTGTATGCTCAGAGGACAGAAGGGCCACTTCTCATCTTGCTCATGCATCTGAGCCAAGGCTGAAGTGCCCTTGAGATTTCAACAGGAGTGCTAAATTTTGCAAAGTTATGCCAAATTCAGAACAAGATGAAAATGAGCCATGCTGAGTAATTGGCTTTATTTTCAGAGTCGCTCAGTGAAAGAGAAATTTATGTAGTACAGCTTAGATACGAAGCTAAAGGTTTTCAGCGACCACAGGAATTTACACTGATGTGCAACGACAGATCTTTCTTCTTCCTATATTTGCCTGAATAGAAAACACATTTATATTTCCTTCCTCCCACCTACCCAGATCATTATTTTACACTTCTCAATCTTTTATCTATCTCTAATATCTCCTCTCTTCCCATTCCCAGCTGATTAGCTCAGCTGATATCTCAGTCATTGTGACATACCAGACAAGAACTACTACTCATCCTCCCTCCATAAAATCTATAACCTACTTGCATGCTTACTGCTTCTGCTCTCTCTCTCCTTCTCTTTCATATATATATATATATTATAAATATATAAAATTTATTTATATTTTTATATATGTACATATATGATAGACAGGTAGGTAGATAGATAGTAGCATTATGGAGCCCATATTATATTACATATATAATAGGCAAAGGGTCCCTGCTCCTCACAGAGACCTCACATCCACCTGGGACCTGGATCCCATTGCTTCTCACCTACTTACTGACTTTGTTCCTCTAATTGCCTCACCCCACCCCCAACCTCTTCTACACAGTCAGTCTCTCCTTCTCCACAGAATTAGTTCTATGGACAAACAACTCCTAATATCTCTTCTTGTTCTGCATCTTCAGCTGACAGCAATTTCCATGCAAACTTTAACAGGAAATTTTCTATAAGAGTTATCTTCAGAAGCTTTTTTATTTTGCACCTTCCATTCTTCTTTTCACGGCTCTAATTCAGAAGTGAGATAATTGAGCCAAACTTATATAAATATAAAACTTTAATAAATTGTGCAAGTCTGCCTTCAATACAGATTATATGAATGTATATTTTCACCAAAAGGCTATTTCCACCACAATCCTGAGATATTCAAAAGGCTAATGAAAAACCTTTTATCTCATAGTGTGGAAAAAAAACTCTATGATTTTGGAGTGGACTTAAAAAGGTTTTTTAACAGAAATTAAACTAAAATTAGGAAGGATTCAAATTAAAATGCCTTGATTTACTTCAAATGTTATTCTATTGGTGATTATAATATAATAACTTGGGGGAAAACATAGTAAGCGAGGTTCACAGATTTGTTTTCCTTTCCTTTTACACATTTCTGAAAATAATAGCACAAACCCAAGAAAGTCTCATATATGTCCAGGCTCATATCTACTTGTATTTTTCAACATATCCCCTAAGTTTACAAATTTAGAAATTTATAAATTATTTTCTTGAACAAGCACAACTAATTTATTCTCCATCCAGTAGCATGAACGCAATGTGCATGTAAATTTTTTTTTTTTTTTGAAAGATTTTTTATTTATTTGACAGAGACAGAGACAGCGAGAGCAGGAACACAAGCAGGGGGAGTGGGAGAGAGAGAAGCAGGCTTCCTGCTGAGCTGGGAGCCCAATGTGGGACTCGATCCCAGGACCCTGGGATCATGACCTGAGCCGAAGGCAGTCGTTTAACCAACTGAGCCACCCAGGCGCCCCGCATGTAAATATTTTTTGATGTTATAATTTCTCAAGAAGCTAAGTAAAAAATACAGTCAAAATTAGCTTATTAAGTTGATATTTTATTTCAATGTGCTTCAATGCATAATTCGTAATTATATCTGTCAACTCACAGATTACATGGACCTTTTTAGTGTGTTTAATGAATTTTTCAATAACTCTAAGGCATTAGTCCAAATACAGTTTTTCTTAGCAAACTGAAAACAATAACATCTGTGAAGCTTGTGATCCATTTTTTATACTTAATAAATTTGACAGTTTATTTGCTTGGCCAAATAATTGGACATGACAGCTGACAACCTTTTAAAACAAATTAAACATTACAATTTCATCATCTTTTATATATAAATATTTCCTGTACAAAAATCTGGCCTTTGAAGATGTTTAATGAATGATAATATTTGTGTTTCAATCATTTATAATTTTGGAAGTTTCTTTTTGAGACATATTGCAACTTTTATTTTCTATGCATTGAATTTATCAGAGTTCCAAAGCACTCTCAGGACATATATTCAAGTTGCAAATTAATGACAGTTAGCAACCTTATGGATTTTCAGAAGGTTCCCATGGCCAAAGCATTTGGTCAAAAACCTATGGTAACAGATATTCTGGTGAATGTGTTACTGTTCTGAAGACAACTCATACAGAAACCTCATTGGAAAAAAAATTTTAAGTATTGGTGAGATGGTGAAGCAACCAGAAGGATTTTAAATTTGTTCATCCATTTCAGAAAATAATATTTAATTATTAAACAAAATTGAAAATATGTATTTCCTATTATTCAGAAATTCTAAGGATACACTCACAACTGCTTATTTGCACAGGCTATGGTGACAAAGATTCTTTAGCATACTGTTTTAATATGAAAAGAAACGGAAACAAATAACAAAGCCCATAAAGAGTTGAAAGAATAAATGAAACATGAAATTTTGATCTATAATAGTTGAAATAGAAATACTACACAGCAATAGAAATGAATGCAGCATAGCTACATGCAAGATTAAAAATTAATATCAAGGCATATTTTAGAGCAAAATGCTAATTTCACAAGATGATATAGCATATAATACATTTACATGAATATTAAAAATATGCAAAATGACGAAGTGTCTTGTTTAGGATACAAACATTCCTGGTAATGCTCTAACAATAAGCAAGAGGGAGATGAATACAAAATTTAGAATAGTGGAGGAAGGGAGGGAAAGAATAGAACAAAACAAGGTGGTGGATATGCAAGTGTTTATTGTATTTTTACTTTATACCTCATATATAATTTATAAATATTGCCTTGTAGTTATTTAGTATTTAACAAAAATAAATTTTCAGAAACTCGGTTGAACATTTTAAGAATTCAACATTGGGAAAAAAAACATTGTTTTAGATGTACATCTTGGTTCAGTAAGTTTGTTGCTTTAGTTAGGGCTATCTTGGAAACCAATTCAGGTAACTCAAAAAAAGAGGTGGGATACATCCTAAAAATACCAATATTTCATGCATATTATGCCCAGACAGGCTTTATGGGGCCTAGAACGAGGATATAACACATGAGGGATAGAAGCAGATCTCCCTCTCGCTCTTCTTTTTCTACCTCCTTCTCTGCTGCATATTCTCTCCTGTGGGAGCTCTTGGATTTGTCACTTCCCCACCAACACCCAACTTCCTCTGTTAACCACAGTTTTCTGTCTCAGTGCAGTGACTCAGTCCACATCATTACATGCTAATTCTCAAGTGCACCTACTCCAGCTGTCCACAACCCCTCTGTTTCTTAGTATATTTCTAAGGAAACAGAATCTTTTTTTCCCTAAAATTTGAGTTTATTTATTTATTTATTTATTATGTTATGTTAGTCACCATACAGTACATCATTAGTTGTTGATGTAGTGATCCACGATTCGTTGTTTGCATATAACACCCAGTGCTCCATGCAGTACGTGCCCTCCTTAATGCCCATCACCAGGCTAACCCATCCCCCCACCCCCCTCCCCTCTAAAACCCTCAGTTTCTCGTTACTGAATGATGATCATTTTGACTGACTTGGAGTCAGTTGCCTCCCATTCATCCAGCTAGCCATGGCCAGAATGAAAGTGATGGGACAAGACACAATGTGCATCCCACAGGGGCTGAGGTCTGGAAAGAGATTCTGAGAAGAGAGGGTGGGATAGGGCAGCCACTTCAAAATATACTCACATTTATATTATGTTGAGTCTTAAGATCCTCCACATGGGGCTTGTGGTGATTCCAGTCATTCAGTCTGAGCTAACTGTTCTCGAGGATAAATAAACATTTCCCTAATGGATGTTGTGGTCTCCTAGCCTCTGCATTTCTATATTTTAAGGTGATGTTCTGCTACTCCAGGAACTTCAATTAGAGATCAGGAGAAGGGGAATTGAATTGTCTTCCCCTGAGATGACTAGTTCCCTGATGAGGTGTTTTAGATTTCAAAGAGCTATCTAGCAGCTGGTGCTTCCTCCCTAATTAACCCCTCCTTTACCTTTCCTTTAAGCAAGTTGATAGTAGGATAAAAGCGGTAAAAATCCCAGATCTCTTTCTCTTCTCCGTGGGCCCACTAGATCAAGTCATTTTGAGGGATAGATTACTCACATAACCCACTGCTATTGGCTGCAGGAAACAAAAGGGACCAGTTGAAAGGGTATGGGTGGATGACCAGGCAGCTACTTTTAGTACGCAGAAAAACCCACAACTCATTGTGGGCAGAATAGCATAACGCCTCCTGTGCTGGACATGCATCTGGATACTCTCAGATCCCATTCTCCCTTCTGGACTCTGCTATGTCATTCTGTGAAACAAGAGTCTACAGATTGCATTTATCAGCCTCCTATGACCACTTGATTCCCATTAGGTTCTGCCAATAAGAGGTACTAGTGGGAGAAGGCAGAAGTGAAACTTCTTGCTTCAGATTTCAGTACTTCTTTTCATTTATCTTGCTCTTCCAGTTTTCTGTGTTAAAGTCATGTTCTGGAACTACTTGGGGTGTTTTTGTTTTACTTACTAGATGCATATACTGCCACTATGATTTCTCGTTCCGGTTAGGCGGGGGCTTTTACAGCACGACTTTGCCCATCTGGGAGGGGAAGCCATCTCTCTGCACCTGAGAAGAGGAATTTTGGAGCAAAACTAGAAACTCGAGAGTACTCTGTGGATGCAGGCTTCTGGGTGTCACCTTGCTCTTTAAGTATGGTAGAATTTCTAGGAAATAAGAAACCCATGCACACTATGTATGTACATTCGTTGTGTTCGTTGGTGCTATTCCTTACAGTATCAGGTTGAGTTTTCAAAAATTCAAATGGAACATCTTGCACTGAATGTTTATTTTCATTTCCACAAAATGTTTTTGTTTTAGCAGAATGATGAGTAAAATAACTAAAAGGTGTTTTAACGCTTCCTAAATTGGGTCTCTACGCTTAACAATATTATTTTATCAAATTGAAGTTGGAGGCATTATAAAAAATAGGTTTCAAAATTTGACCGTAAAAAATGTACCACTTCGACAAGAATCAATGATTTGTGAATGACCTCCCTCTAGAGGCACTGACAGTCTAGCATGAAATTTTATAAATGATTGTGCCTATTTTTGAATAATCCATCTAGCACTCTACTTCAGACTATTTTTAAAATCTAATTCCACTTAAGTTTTTTTTTTATTCATTTGGAATTTTATTTATTCATTTTTAATTTAAATTCAACTAATTAACATATGTATTATTTGTTTCAGGGGTACAGGTCTATTCTTCATCAGTCTTATATAATACCCAGTGTTCATTACGATACATACCCTCCCCAATGTCCACTTAGGTTTTTAAGCACCAAATCCCTTCCAATTGCATATAGCAGGAGTCTTCACTAAGGAAGGGCAAGTTCTAAAACACTTCCTTGAATATGCTTTTTATTCCTTCTGCTAGTTTCCAACCAAGAATTTGCATGCATCTTCTAATTTATGCAGGACAGATGAAAATAAGAGAAATCATAACAAAATGCTATTTGTGGGCAAGTGTTGGAAAAAGCATTATAAACATGGGAATGACTAAACCTGGTGCCTACTTCTCCACTCCTTTCACAGAGCCATCCCAAAATAGCTTGCATGAGGGCATATCTCTAAAGGGATGTATTTGTAAAGACATTCTGGAATTCTATCCAAGTTCGTGAGAATCTTGAAAGATGGGAGATTTCTGAACACAAATGCTTCTGAATTCTCAAACATTGTGCTTGGAATGAAAAACTCCAAGCTGTAAAAATAAAGACATAGAAAGTGAGTACAAATCAATAGCCTAACTTGGGTCTGTGGCAAGAAGCAGCATCAGGATTTGTAACTACAATGAAATAAGTAGAGTCTCATTGGATTCAACATCAAAGTAAATCAATAGAAACAACCACTGAAGATCATTAAACCTTCCATAGTGGTTACCTTGGTCCTGGAAACTTAAGCAAACCGAAACGCAGAAGCCAAAAAATGAGAGACCTTGACCTATCACCTTAGTCTCTGAGAGTAGTAGTGGTGCTATGACAGATTAGCTTTCGGAGACAGGACTAAATTGTGTAAAGAGGAAAATACCACACATCTGCCCCCTAAGACTCCTTGTTCTATGCCAACAGTTTAATTAATTCTTGCTGGGATGACTGAGGAAGATTTCACAGGGGTGGTTATATTTGAACTTGGTCTTTAAAAACAGAGAACTTGGACAGTATGAAAAGAGGAAAAGGCAAACCAAGTGGCCCACTTAAAGAAAAACATAAGCAGCATACGTTTATGAGAAGATAAAGTGCCTATTTGAGAAACACATAAAGCACCTGCAACAGGCAGAGAAAGAGGATAGAAAATGCTAACTTTCTTACTTTGGGGTCAAGGCATGGTATTTGGGACAAATCGATAAACCAAGGATTTTCTGAGTATGTCAGCATCGTAGGGATGATAAACTCTGGTGGTCACTTTGAATGTTAATAGGGTTTTAAGGTGAGGAAAGGAAGTATCAGCTGAATTAGACACAGTTTCTGAAGAGGATTCCAGAGGAGTTACTCCTTTTATGGTCAGTATTACATGCATTCTTTGGAAAGCAATAAACATAATACAATGCAACAGAATGAGCATTAAAAGTATAAGCCAAGGGCCAGAGAACTGAAATGGTATTTGACATCAGGTGACTTGCCCATCTACATCTTCTGAAGATTCTGGATTTATCAAAAGGTGTAAAAAAATGTTTTTAAAAGTGGGCATGCAAGACCATCAGGATATTTAGGTTTAATCATTACAGCTCAAGGAAGGAAATGGCCTCTCAAGTCAGACCTTCTTACCTTTACGATTACAGTTCTCAAATGCATGTCCTGCTGCATATATTTTTTTGGAGATAGTAACAACTTAGTGACATTTTACTTTCCAAGTCAACAGTGGTTTTTCTGAATGGAAATGCAATTTACCTTTGTGCCCAATGATCTTGAAGGAGTTTCAAAGGTGCCTCAGACACACACTTCTAAATTCTTAACTTTAATGCAGAATAAGAAAGCTCTCCGCAGGTGAACTTTTTAAATCATATAATCTGAATACCCTGGCAATTTTTATTTTATTTTATTTTTTAAAAGATTTTATTTATTTGACAGAGAAAGACACAGTGAGAGAGGGAACACAAGCAGGGGGAGTGGGAGAGGGAGAAGCAGGCTTCCCACCAAGCAGGGAGCCCGATGTGGGGCTCGATCCCAGGACCCTGGGACCATGACCTGAGCTGAAGGCAGATGCTTAACGACTGAGCCACCCAGACGCCTGTACCCTGGCAATTTTTAAATCCTGGTGTATCACCCTTGTCTGGTTTAGATTTTCATTGTTTTCATTTGAATTCAGGAGAAATTATCTTAGCAATCTGAAAGAATCACACTTCCCTCTCTTTGGATCAAAATGAAAACAAATCTTTTTTTTCCATGGAAAAATCCAAGACAAACTTTTCCCTGGACAGTGAATCTAAAAAACTCTTTTTAGCTATTTGGCTTTGTTTTCCTGAATCAAACATGCTGTTTGTCACTAAAATTAACCATTACTTATCATTGACTAAACCAATAAATCTGGCAGAAATCAAGTAGGCTACATAGCAAATTGAGTAAAAGCTAACATAGCCATGCCATCTCTTTTTCCTGAGAAAAATAAAAATCAAATTGTGAAAAGTCACTCAATCTGAGTTAATTTTTTCTATTGAAAAACATTTGTGTACAAACGCTTTCTTTTTCTAGCCTATTTTCTCTACATTAGAGATACTTATTTCATTCAACACACACATGCATAGTCTGATTTATCTTTTTTCTTTTTAATGCTATACCCAAAAGTGTTGAATCCTACTGTTTTCTCCTTCACCATATTTTCCACATACATTTAAATGCTTTTGAAAACAGTAATAAAGGGTTAGGCTTTAATTTTTTTTTTTTTAAAGATTTTATTTATTTATTCATGAGAGACAGAGAGAGAGAGAGAGAGAGGCAGAGGGAGAAGCAGGCTCCCAAGGAGCAGAGAGCCCGATGCGGGACTCGATCCCAGGACCCTGGGATCATGACCTGAGCCGAAGGCAGACGCTTAACCATCTGAGCCACCCAGGCGCCCAGGCTTTAATTTTTGTATACAGTTGGACATGTAAAATTCTACAGATTCTTTGTAACTTTCTTTTCCTCTAACCAACTAATTGATTTAACCATCTCATTTCAGAACTCATCTAATGATAAAGATTTTCCCTAATATAAATGTTCCCATATATACATAAAAGTGAATGGAAAAACTAGTGTATTTGTTTCTCTTTCTACAATTTTTAGGTAGTTACAGATCTATTCCAAGTTTCCAAGAGGTTGGAACTAAAGAAACTAGGCCAGATAATAGGTGTGCAGAGATGAGGGACCTGTCTCTTGGCCCCAACACCTGTGTCTTTATATCACATCTGAGTATCTCAGTTGTTACAGGGAAGTGATGAGCTAAGTGACTTACCATTCTGTTGCCATCCAGAATTTACATCTTCCCTTGGTAGCATCAGACTGTGAGCATCTCAGTTTCCTTTTTGGTGCTCTGGAAATAACAGAGTGACCACTTTAGCAAGTAATTGGAAACTGTGAACATGAATGAAGATTAACAAAACATTTTAGGAGCTTTCAACAAAAGGTATGACTGAAAAAGTTCTATGTGGCTCCTTCAGGCAGGAGTTGTGAATTGTCATATGACATATTTTTTTCACCTATCTTGTTTTGCTTTAAGGGACTAGTACTAACAGAATCCCATTGGTTGTTATCATAGAAATATCGTAGAAAACACCGTGATATCTTGATAGTGGTTATCTAGCTCACAGGATCTCTTTCTGAGGCTAAAATGTAACTAGAGAACAGAACGTCTTCATTAAATGATACTCCCAGAGTTAACAATTTAAGCTTAGCTCTTATGAAAAGTGCAAAAAAAATCATTTAAAAATTATCTCATTTATTCAAAATTTGATTGAAGGTATGAAAAACTATTGGTTAATTTTTGCAAGCCACCTACCTAAGCTCCTGTTGTTTTATTACTTTATACATATAAAGCTTAAATAATATATTCATGAGAAGTGACTAAGAAAATTAATTGTACAAACATATGATTAAAAGGTACCTACAGAGAATAAAGATGTAGTAGGCAGAAATATAAATGACAGTTTCAGGGATGCTATATTTATGCTGTGGTTAATCATTTTTCTACAGAATTGGAAAATTTAATGTAATGAGCTATTGAGCTTTTAATCTGTTTGGGAGTTATTTTCCATATAAAAATATTAGCTTCCTTCTAACTTGAGAATAATTTAGATAAATTTATATGAAATATTATTGACCGATTAGAAAGATCTAGTGCTATATAAATTTAGGGTACTTTTTTATTGTGCAAATAGACTTGATAGTAACAAAGATGAGAACACCCTATTTTGGAAAGGCTCAACCTCTCCCAACCTGCATCACCATCTCTATGATGATGACCATCACCTTAGGATGTCCACTCCTTCCTGTTCTACACCATATATTCAGCTCACTCTAGATGTCTTCACTTGAATGTTTCTTTATCATTTAGGCATCGGCCTAGGAACTTAGAACTTTCCCTGAGCTTTGGGAAACTTTGAGCCTGGAAAAACATGTCACCAAGATATGAAAAAGAAAACTTCAATATCAAAACAATATATGGCATGATGTCAACTATTCCAATAGCCACAAACCAGATACCACATTGTTTTAAGCAAATTGTGTTTAATGTGAAATGAATACATTTAAGACTTTTTGTTGTAATGTGGGATACGATTTCCAAAAGTAAGACTGTCTAGTATTGATGTATGGCCTTAAATGACCTTTGCTCAAACCCAAAATAGTTAAAACTGTTCTCACTTCCTCTTTCATAACATTCTTACTCATTGTTCTCTAACGTACCAGAGTAGCACCCAGAAGTCTGGTCTCCACACTTGCCTTTCATCCATCTAAACATTCTCTCTCAGTCCCTCCAGAATACATGCCTTCCTTCCATTCTTCCTGGCTCTTCTTTAGTTTAGGTCCTCATCTTTCTTAACTGTGAGCTGGACTCTGGGTTTCCAGACTCGATCCCTTTTGCCCTAGTAGTTTTCATACTTAAATAGCACATGGGGTGCTTTTTAAAAACATGGATTTCTAGGCTCCATGTACCAGTTAGACTGTGATTCAGTTCATGTTGGATGCTGCTTGGGAATCTGTTGGCTTGTTTGCCTTTTAAGAATCTCCCCAGGTAATTTTGACCCATACTTTGAGAAATATTATAAGGTTCCTTGTCCAAGGAATAACTAGAACTGTTTCTCTCCCAAGACACCTATTTCATTCTTATGGCTTAAAATAAATCATTGCATTCAGTGTAAAGATCTATCTTCTCAGAATGGTGCTCAAGGCTCTCTGATGAGATACTTGCCTGTATCTCATCATAATGCATTATGTCCTTATATGCTTAGAGAATTACAGCAAAGGAACACTGGCCATAGTCTAAGTAGGCTAGATTATGCCAACGTAACTATTTGGCTTCCAAATCTCAGGGGCTTAACTCAGTAAAAGTTTATCTTTTGTTCCTATTACCTAGGCAGTGCAGGTTGCTTCAGGGCTCTGGCACATGCAGCTACTCAAAAACCCAGGCAGCCAGATGATCTGACATCTCAACATAAAGCATCAGAGGTTACTTAAGAAGCTTCTTTTCAATGTTTTAGTATGCATGTCCCATGCCACTTTTTTTTTCATGATCTATACGCTAGAGGTTGCACACATTGCTTAACCTTTCAAGGGCAGGAAGTATGGGAGAACACATGGATATTCAGTGAAGAGTAAATGTCTCTACCACAGGAACTTATGTGCGGAATTTAAAATCTCCCTCTAACTGAGCCCACAATCTTCTGGAGCTGTCATTCCTGATATTGACTGTCTATATTGTTTACATACATGGCATAGCAAATGGAAGACTTAGAAATCAATGAATAGCAACAGTCTCAATTTGAAACCCTTCTAAATTATTTCATCTATAAAAGATGGTCAGAGAAGTAAAAAATAGTGTAACTATTAATTTCCTCTGGTTATTTCTTTATTTAAAACTGATCAGATTAATAAAACCTGCCAGAATCTTTTAATCAGTTCTGTATCTTTTGTATTTTATTCAAGTTAAGTTTACTGGTCCTAGTTTTTGTCTTTAATTTGTATACCTTTATGTGGTGAAGTATGGAATATATGCCAAACACATTCAATCCATCAACATAAGGACCTTGGTGTTCTTCCAAATGTCGGTGGCCTTGTTAATTCTTAGATGTTGTATGCTGGGAAAGGCCAGTGCAAATAGATGTAATTTTCTACAAATGGGGGACGTATTTCCTCAAATTATACTGTTTGGCTAATTGTCATCTCTGTCATAACTCACAATATATTCAATAGCTTATTTTTTAAAGATATTTGAAAGAGTTGGGGCTTTTTAGTTATCAAAACTAATTTTCAATAAAATAGATTTAACCCCTTGTCTGTTAAAAAAAAAAACAACAAAAAAAATCAGTTCCTGGGAGCTGAGGCAGGTGCAGCCATCCTGCTGGTTTTACCCACATCTTACCGATTAATCTGTTGGTCAATAATAGCACAGGTAACAAGTTTCAAAGAATGATGCAAACTGGCGCTAGCAGTTGTCAAGATGTTGATAAATGTCTTTGTCACTTAGCTCTCCACTGGTCTCTCCAATTCAAAGACATTTTGTCAGTCAGTAGCAGCAGTGATTTAAAAATAAAAGAGGGAGTTGGAACGGCATCAATTGAACTTACCCAGTCAAATTTGTGTCTTCATTGTAGCAGGTCAACTGACCATTTTGAGCAGAAAAGCAGACCAATTTTGTGGCAGTTAATGGTATTGATTGTCATGTGTGTTCCATCTTCCCTGAATGAAGTGATTATTTATAATCCACTCCAAATTACGAGGGAAACTGAGGAACAACCCAGTGAGAGGGCTTGAATGTACACTACCAGCAATCTAAAATTTGAAAAGATATATAGATTTGAAATGATACTCTCCTAAAGAGAAGGATTCTCATTAAAACACACACACACACACACACAAAGTATGCTTATATTGCCCGTCTTAATGGATTGTGCATCCAGATTATACCTGCATTATTTCACTCATCTTTTTTTTTTTAAGTGGGAAAAATTTAAGATCTGGAGTTAATGTGAAGAGAAATCAAAATCTTTCTTTTGACAACTTGGTAAGTCAGTTTCAGGGGCACCAGAAAAACGTAGGCCCTTATTCTTAATTTGTGGCTACGTTTATGTCAGTGTTTTCTGATTCCATTCAAGTGTTTTCTGAAAGTTTCTCTCAAAGGAAAAGCTCTGTGATCAAGTAAGCATGAGTACATTGCATATTCTATTTAGAGAGACTTAATGTACATTTTTAAATTCAAGAAATATTAAAGGGCTCCTTTGGTAAAGAATCACATTTAATTTTACTTAATCCAACAAACACAGAGTTTTTCTTTCTTGGTTTAGTTACACTTACCAACATTTCCCAGAGCACAGCTTTCAAATGATACTCTACTATGTGCAGTGAATTATGTGTGTGTAAGTAGTGAAATAGGAATTAACAGAAGGCCCATCCCCCACTGGCTTCTGGTCCTCGTAGGGGAGAGGTATGCGTAATGGACCACCTGTTGCAGGGAGTGATTAGATATGCAAATGCAATCAATGTGTTCTTGGTTTCCATCATCCTTCCATCACTTGTATGACTCAGTTTGTTTAAAAATCATTTTACTGCTGTTTTTTCTGAACTGCCACATGGAAGAGGCCCAGCTCATGCCTAATGCTCAAACACCAGGGTAGGAATATCGCACAGGGGAGTTGTTTAACTTGGCATCACAGAGTAACTGACTTTCTGCACATTTATGGCACTTATCACTGAGAACCCAGGTGGTTGTCCTCAATATGAATGAGAACTTGAGCTGCTTCTCATTTCTTCAAAATGAACTGATCATAATGTTCTTTTGCAAAAATCCTTTTTTTTTTATTCATAGGAAGTATTATTTGAATCAACTCTTATGTTCAACATAGTCATTTCAAGAGAGATACACTAGGATTCAGATACTCATTAATGCAGCAGGGAGCATGTGTCTTTTGATGTCTTCTTACTTTCTGACTGCTATTTTGATGTGGCTTTTAAGGAATAAAAAGCCGCATCTTAAAGTAGATGACTACATCCTGGGTGTGAATATAGGTAAGTTGGTTTGATTGTTAAGTCGATTCAACTTCAATATATTAAATCCAAGAGGATGATTAAAATGTCCTAAATGGAACTAAACATTATACCTATCTCTAACCTATCAGAAAGAAAACAAAAATCTCAAAAAGACTGAGACAAATCATTTTGGATGAATCATATTTTATATAACCTCATTGCCCTGAAGGATTCTATTATAGACTGAATGTGTCTCCCTAAAATTCATATGTTGAAGTCCTATCCCCCAATGTGATGTTATGAGGAAGTGGGTTTTTGGGAGGTGATTAGGTCATAAGGGCAGAGGCTTCATGAAAGGGATTAGTGCCTATAAAATAGACCACAGTGAGCTCCCTTGCCCCTTCTGCCCTATGAAGATACAGCTAGAATATGGCCATTTATGAACCAGAAAGCAGTTCCTCACCTAACATGAGATCTACTGGCGTCTTGATTTTGGACTTCCCAGTCCCCACAACGATGAGAAATAAATTTATGTTGTTTATTAGCCTCCTAGTCTATGGTATTCTATTATAGCAGCCTAAATAGACTAAGACAGGTTCTGAGTACTATTTGAGTATAAATAAGGAAAAGATCAGAGTACTTTCACATTTCCGATAGTGATAGCATAACAGATGTCATCCCTTTTTCATGTGCAAGGTCATGCACATAATTATGCTTGGGTATTAAAGAAATCTGCTGAAGGTGAAGTTGGAATCAAGTATTCACAATTTAAGACCACTAGAAAAAGAGATTTTGTTTTCAAGAGAAAGGATGTAGAAAAATTTCACCTGACTGGCCACCATAGGAAAGGTTTATCTGTTGCCTGGGTAATCTATTTCAGGGTTATCATATCAATCAAAATTTCATGGATAAGGAAAAGAACAAGCAGTGAAAAGCTAGCTATTTTGGTGCAGAAAAGAAGGAAATTTATGTGATTTGTTTTTCTATTCTAAGAACTGATTTATGGTCTTATAAAAGAGTATGGGAGCTTTATTGCTTCCATTTCCCATCTTCTGCGCATTTGGGGTCAACTTCCAAGCAATGCCTACTGCAGAGTTTTTACATTAGCTAATGTGCTGTTGACCACTATTGTACAAAATAGCAGAGTTGAACTGCTTAGCATGCTTCATAATAGCACATTTACTGTTCTCCAGCCATGACTTGGAGCTGCATCATAAATTACTAGGAATCTGGACAAGCAGTAGACAGAAATCATTCACACTTCCTTGATTTGTTTTTGTTGTTGTTTGTTTTATTTTGTTTCAAGTTTTTATTTTAAATTCTAGTTAGTTAACATATAGAGTACTATTAGTTTCAGAGTAGAATTTAGCAAAATTCCTTGATTTGAAATTTTACTTGCATGACTAATTCTTGTGTTTCTATTTCTTGTTTGATTGTTTACTAATTTATTAATAACTTACTTATTCATATAGTCATCCAACAAATATTTATGAAGGGACTGTTTTGTACCAACATTATGTGCTAGGTTTTAAAGACCCAATGAAGATAGCATCCTTTAGTAGCTTCCACGAGTAGCTTCCACTTCAGAGAGGAGCAGAGAAATATGCAGCTATCAAGCCACATAGAAAGGGCTAGACTGCAGGCAGCACAAGGGTTATACTGAGAAATTAACTCAATTTAGACTAGGGAACTCAAGAAAGTCTTTCCAGAGGAGGTGAAGATAACCCCAAACAAGTTAGGAGGAATGGTGGGGAAGGAGTGTGAGAGGTGGGAGAGAAGCAAATTGGAGAGGGGGAGAATAGTTAGGAGGCTGCTGTGGTAATCTAGAAGAGAAATGAGGAATGACTGAACTGGAAAAGGGAATGGAAAGATAAGGTTCCATTCACAGGTCCTTGGTGACTGGGACATGGAATGGGAACAGTGACAAGCAGGTTAGGGAGGAGCAAGGTGACTCTTAGGTTGCCATGCAGAACATGACTCCAAATCCATTTGATTCATTCATTTTTGCTTCCAAAACTGGCTCCAAGGATGTTGAGCTCTGTCATGGCTTCAAGTTCCTTACAGAGCCCTAATAAGAATGAATTAAAATAATTCAGTTCTACAAGCTGACCCAGTTCCATATCTGTCTTTATAAAAGTCCCAGGAAGATGGATCACATACAGAACACAATGGTAGTGAAGCTAAGTAGATGGTGAAACTAAGTTATTTTTAAAATTGTCTTCAGCTAATTATAAAAAATCTGGGGGAAGAATGTATTTCCTTGCTTTGAAGATCAGAATTTCTATTGTAAAAAAATATGGTTGATCTACTGACTTGCATAACATTAAAATCCTCATCAGAGTTTTTCTATCTGGGTTTACCTAAAACTCCAGGTATAAAGGATACCATAACATGTGGCCCTCCCCTAAGGAGACTGCAGTTTTCACTGAGAAAAATAAAGGGTTAAAGAATTACCAACAACTGACAGACCATCTAAGATCAGTACATCTCACTAGGGAATTTCTTGGTCTATTCTGAGCAGATTTTAATTCATGACTTGGTAAAATTCTTTTAATCCGTTTATCAAAGCAGAAGAATGAAAGATCACTGAATTTATTTTTAAACTATAGAGGAAGCCTCCCATATCCGTTATCTTATTTGAGTTTGCTTTTGCCTCCAAAATGGACATTAATATTATATTCTCACAGAAAACTCCAGAGCATTATATTATAGCCAGAATGTAACAGAAGTATAATAGTTACATGGAAATGTAACTGAAGGGGTTGAAGACACAGTCACAGGATGTATGTGATGATAAGGTGAAGTTAGCAAAAATAACAGCAGCAGAGAAAATTCAAATATACCTTTAAATGTGTACTTATATTATGACATCTTTTTGTTGGATAACTAACAACTGACTCCCATCCAATTGTGCTTGAGGTGGTTTACTTGTAGTAACTTGCTGAAGTCGTAAAGCAAGACCGTGGTGATGATGGGAACAGATTGTTCTAAGTCCCACAAAAAGATTCTGCCCACTAAACTATCATTAACATTGCTTTGAAAAGTGATATGTAAGAGTTTGACGTCACTAGGTTTCCTGCATTGCTAGTTATTTTGTTACATATTCTCTCATCTTTTACATAAGTTTTCCTATCAAAAAGACTTTTAGTATATCTATATTGATTTAATGCCATATATTTTATCCTTAATATTTGTTTATTGATAAACCAAGAAGAAAAATATTTAAACACCTAGTTTTGAGGATTGTATAAGCTCAACACATTTATTTTCACAAGTGGAGAAATTGACATCCAGAAAGATGTTAGATCCAAAATCATACTGCTAGTAAGAGAGCTCTCTGCCACGAGGATATAGGACTCCTGGAATCCAGACCCACACTTTTTCCATCATCACTCCTGTTCTTCCCCTTTATTTGATATAAAAAGCCTATTTCCTGTAGCTCTGATAAAACATTACCAGCTATATGTTGCTTTGAAACTAGAGTTTTTGTTTCGTTTGGCCTTTGCATTGTTTTTAATGACCCCCAAATGCTCAGGGCCAGATTGGCTTCATGGGCATTTCTTTCTTATTGTTATTGCACCTATATTCCATGAAGAAAGGTGTAAATGTCTATGTAACCCTGTTCTCTAACAAAGTCCCACATTTTCCCCTGGTTTCTGTTTTGTCAGTCTGTAATATAGTGGTCCATCCCTGCAATGTGGTGGACCATCATCAAAAGGCTAAAGAGAAGGTCAAAGGTGAGCAAATCCAAAGGAGTCCGTATTAAAGGTAATGTGCACACATCTTAACTGGCATTCAAGGTTCTTAATAACCTATTCCTACTGGGCCTATCCAGGTTTGCCTTCTGTTAGATATAAGGGACTCTTTGCTCCTATTGGAACAAATATTTTCAGTATTTTCTCTGGTCAGTTAGTATATACTTTTCAGTAGTGTGCTTCTACCCCTGCTTCATCCATTGTGGTTACAACCATGAATATCCTTACTCATTTCATTTCACACTTGAATCCAGCAATTTATACATGGTCTCACCTTGTCTATATGCTTCCCTGACTCACTCATCTGCGTTTATTTCTTCTAACTCTGCAATTCTTAACCACTTTTTTTTCTTAGCACTGCACTCTGAGACTTAGAACATTTTATATCTGATACTCAACTCTGTTTACAACTAGTTTCTAAAGTCTTTGAAAACAGGCTTGTGCTTGTGTGTTATTTGATTTCTCCTTAGGTAGAGCTGTGGTGTTAGAACTATTCAGATTTGGCTCTTCCCCTTTTGGGCACATGGTAGGATTATACTTCCTCGATCCCTTTAAAGTCAGGCACAACCTTATGACGTCCTTTGGAAAACAGAATGTGAGAGAAGCGATGTATGTCACTTCTCGGTGTAAGTTTTAAGAGCCAGTGTATGGTTCACCTTATTCCCAACCCCTGCCATGATATCATGGCAGCAGATATGAAGATAGAATCTCCATCAGCTTGGACCCTTGAATGGCTATGATGGTAGAGTTTACTGTTGATCTATGATGAAAATGTACTCTGAGTGAGAAATAAATAGTCCTTTTAACATGGCACTAAGATTTGGGCATTCTTTGTTTCTGCAGCTTAACCTATGACATCCTATCTGATTAAGCATCCTAGGTAAGTGTCATACCTATAGTGGATATCCAATAAATAGTTATGCTGTGGGAGCACCTGGCTGGTGTAGTCGGTTGGGCCTCCAGCCCTTGATTTTGGCTCAAGTCTGATCTCGGGGTTGTGAGATCAAGCCCCGCATCTGGCTCCACGCTCAGCGAGGAGTCTGCTTGAGTTTCTCTCGCCCTCTCCCTCTTCCCCTCCCGACTGTTCTCTCTCTTTAATATAAATAAATCTAAAAAAAATATTTGTGCTGTGAAGAATGAAAAGAATCAAACTAGACAGCCAACTAGACACTGTAACTTGTAATTAATTTTGGAAAATTCCAGTGACAACCAGTAAGCATAACCAGGGATACCAATGAGAAAGTAAAAACAGTGAAAAGGAGATTTTTGTACTGACATAAAAAATAAAGCTGAACAAATTCCTTTAACTCTGATTGACCTCAGAAGTACTGACAAAGTCCGGAACAGCCTGAAGTTGCAAATATTTGATGTCTCAATTCCTGGAATATTCATTTCTAAGGCCAGTTAGGAAATGGAGAGGAGGTAAGAAAAGAAAAAGAAAGGAAAATCTGGGAAAATGGATGTTTTATAGAGTTGGCTGACTGTGTGAGTGAATGAACTGAACAGGGATTAAAAAAATTATTATTTTGAGCGCATGTGAGACATGCTTACCCATTATACATGTATGTATTATATGCATTTAATACCTATACATGTTATATGCAGAAACATGACAGAAAGCAAAAGAGGCAAGTTGGCATGTGTTTTATGAAAATTATTGCTTTCAGAAAGATGGCTGAACAAAAAAAAGTAAGATTTCAGTTATTCAGACAATTCATCCCAAACCTGTAAGTAACACCATTATGACAAGTTTTGCCTTACTTGCAGGCATCTACAATTTACATGTTTTTTTCAAATAAGCTGTGTGTGCTTGTATAAGTGTAAATCATGGCAAGGTCCTTAAAAATAACAAAAAACACTGCAATATCCTTTCAGTTCTCTGCGTTTCCATTATATAATTCACACAGTTTTATTCCAAAACTATTGGTTGCCAACTTATTCTGTACAAAGTAGTGTTCTAAAGCAATCCTTAAAATTTAATGTGCATAATAATTAGGAGGGAATTCTTGTTAAAATGCAAATTCAGGGGCCCCAGGGTTTTGAGTTCAAGTCCCATATCAGACTCCACACGGGGTGTGGAGCCTACTTAAAAAACAAACAAATAAAACAAAACAAATAAATAAAACGCAGATTCATAACCAATGGACTAAGATTCTGCATTTCTAACAAATATCAAAGTGATATCAATGAAACTGGTAGGGACCACCCTTAAACCCAAAGCAAAGCTTTGAGTAGCAAGGTTTTAAGTAAAGCCTCTCAGGTCACCATTGGTGGCCATTGGTTTGAGAGGTCAGAGCTCACTGGAGACAGTAGCCACTACCTGAGTGCCCCATCAGAAGAACCTCAAAGGGAGGCACCACATGGTCATCTCATGTCCAGCAGTCATGAATTTGTCCCAACTCATTGAGCCTAGCCAAAGAGAAAATCTATTTGAACAGTTAGCTAAGCGCTCTTCTCTGCTCATCGTGAATATGGGACTTATTGAACTGATGAATATGTGTTCCTGATATCCATGGAGAAAAATGGGCAGCTTCCCATTAAGGAAGAGGAAGCAAAGAAACCCAATGAGGACTCCACAGGAATAGAGCACCAAGTGGCACCATTGAGTGCTGTCCTCACATACGGAAGATTCTTAAGCTCATTTGCAGCAGATACGCTCTTGCCACAGTAACCTGGTTAGCTGAATAATGACTGCTTCAAAGATATATATATATATATATATATATTCTGCAAATTAGAGCTTCTTTGTTATTCTGAAACTGAAAAGTTTGAACATTCCCATTATAACAAGATATTACAACATTATGTTTATTGATGAAAATAAGAACAATCTGATAGCTACTATAAATATATTTCTTTTGTACAAATTTTTATCTTTTTTTTTCTAAAAAAGTTACTCATGATGCTATTAAGAATTTGAAAATATCGGGGTGCCAGGGTGGCTAATTGGGGCACCTGGGTGGCTAAGTCATTAAGCATCTGCCTTCAGCTCAGGTATGATCCCAGGGTCCTGGGATTGAGCCCCACATCGGGCTCCCTGCTTGGCGGGAAGCCTGCTTCTCCCTCTCCCACTCCCCCTGCTTGTGTTCCTGCTCTTGCTATCTCTCTGTCAAATAAATAAATAAAATCTTAAAAAAAAAAAATTGAAAATATCATCATTAAAAACTCATCAGACATTATGCTCTTATTTTAAGCACAAAGCTTAATAGAAGATAGTATATTCATAAATGCCAGATCATATTTCATATTAAAATTTTGTAAAGGTTTTATTTAAAAATGTTATACAAGTTTAATATTTAATGTGATCCCTAGTATTTGTATCCTATTTGTCTTATTATAATTATATACTGAATATAATATTTTTTTGTTAAGCCCTATATCAAGATGCTAAATCTCCTTCAATTTACACAAATTATTTTTTATTTTATTTTTTATTATTTCCATGTGTCCTACAATGTCAAAAGATTGGAAAGCAACGTTATTGGAGCTAGAGCAGTGAATGAGACAAAGTCCCTGTTTTCTTAAAGCTTTCATTCGTATGGAAGGAAAAGAAAATAAATGCTTAAACAAGAAAAATATCAGTGAGTTATAACTGTTACAAAGAAATATATAATAGGTTGTTTTATTAGGCAGTAATGGGGTGGCTTCTTTCAGCGTGTGATCATAAAGATCTCTGCTAGGAGGTGACAAAGTGGGATCTGAAGGCTAGAGAGAAGACAGCCATATGATGATCAAAGGGATGGGTATTAGGGCAGAGGGAATAATCAGTTTCAAGACCCTGGGAAAATAACTTGGCTTGTCAAAGGAAAAGAAAGGTCAATGTGGTTGCAACATTGTAGGCAAAAAGGAAGCAGAAGAGATGAACTTGGGAAGATCTGCAGGGTCACACTATGTGAGGGCCACAGCAAGGAACTTATTCTGAGCATGACAAGAAACTATTGAAGGCTTTTATTGGGGATGTGGCAGCATAGAACTGGTGTTAAATGCATGGCCTCTGGAGTTGACCAACCTGGGTGCAGATCCAAGCTCTGCTATTTCCCAGCTATGTGATATGGGTAATTTATTTTACTTCTCTGTGCCTCAGTTTCCTCATTATAAAACATAGGTGACAATCTCAATAAAGTATGTAGATTTGTTGTGAGAATTAAATTGAGTTATTATTTGTAGAGATGATAATAGCATAATATACTGTGAATATTAAATTGTGTTTTGTCAGATAGTCATTATCTTGAATTTTTAAATAGCCTTCCCTAATCCAACCCTATATTTGAGATTTTCCAGGAGCCAAGCCTGTATTTTTCAATGAAACTCTCTAATCCTATAACTGAATACTTATAAACTTTGATTCTATTTTGCCTTGCCATTGCCTCCTCTCTGTATAAAAATATCTTTGCAAGAAATTAAATTTTAATAACTTTTTGAAAACAATGTGAATAGGGAAATAATTTATATCCTTTTCTAAATTATATCCCTTTCTAAAAATCTGTTAACTTTCTAGGATTTCACCATCATTGGTAAAGATTTTTGCATGGACTTTCATTTTGGATCCAAATGAATATGGTAAATATTAAATCATCACTTAACATTTTTTTTCTGCATCAAAATAAGTTATTTTTGAAGAAAAACATCTTGCTTATTCACAGCTGCTTATATAGTCATATAAATGGAGTAGAGGTAAATTATATACTAAGTTTAGCCTTGGTTAGAGATTCTGATTGTACTTAGACAAGAATATAGGAAAAGAGGTAGAATGAACAGGATGAGAATTCAGGAGCCTGTGTTCTATTCTTAGCTGTTAAAATAAGATATATCTCACAAAGTTTCAGAATCATGGTTGGCTTCAGTTTTTCATCTGTAAACTGAGAAACTAGAATAACATTATCATCCCTACTTTACAGAGGAGGAATTTGAGGCAAGATAAGTTTAAGTAATCTTCCCAATGTCACACAGCTATTAAATATAGAAAGGGAGGGTCTTGCTTTCATTTTTAGAAGGATTCTGTTTGATAAACTGATGCTGCTGTCTATTTTACATTTCTCATTTTTCTCCAGTATTATACAATTTTCAGTGAAGAATTTTTCAGTAAGGCATTACATTTATGAAAATTTATGAAATTTAGGAAATTTCTCACATGAAATACACCTATGAATTTACCCTAGCAGTTTCTTGATTTAAACAAACAAAAACATTTTAAAAGTTATAAAATCACTCTCCTGTTGAAAGGAGAGAGCATAAGCAAGCTATAAAAAGCCGCCTAAATTTTTCTAGAAGTAGTAGAGTTCTGCAGAGGTACAGTTTATTTATTATTATTATTTTTAAAGATTTTATTTATTTATTTGACACAGAGAGACACAGCGAGAGAGGGAACACAAGCAGGGGGAGTGGGAGAAGGAGAAGCAGGCGTCCTGCTGAGCGGGGAGCCCGATGCGAGGCTCGATCCCAGGACCCTGGGACCATGACCCGAGCGGAAGGCAGATGCCAAACGACTGAGCCACCCAGGCGCCCCTGCAGAGGTACAGTTTAAATAGTATTGGAAACATGTAAAAAAGTAATACTGGAAACATGTAGGTTAAATTTCACTTTATATATGTGGGAATTGATGTATGATAGGAAGAAGCAGTTTCAGCGAAACGTAATTTGAGTTTTTAACCACAATTGATGGTTGAAACAAAGTACAAAGGAATCCACTTATCTTCCTTGAATATATAAGAAATTCTAGCTTAAGGCTATATTTATATCAGAACAATGATCTAAGCTTAGTGCATTGGTATAAATTTAGTTTCCAGCTAAAGGTTAACTTCTGATATGATAGGAACAAACAAGCACAGATTTCTTTTTCACTTGACCGAGTCTGGGTTGTGCCTTATAGTGATGGTGGTAGTGTGAGTGCCAGTGGGTGGGGATGGGAGTGGAAGAAGTTAGTCATCAAGAGTGCAGACCCTCAGCTGTGTAGGTAGTGCCCTCTGCTGGTCACTAATCATGTGAGTCAAGACTCTCTTTGGAAAAGGAAGTTGAAAAGAAAAAATTATCCTTATTGCCCTAAAATAAGCATTCAATTCTAGACTGGGTACTAAATTTATTTTTCTAAGTCTCAATTATAATATTAAAGGAATCAGGGGTCTTTTATTTGTAATACCTAAGTCAGTTTATCACATGATTTTTACTATGGCTAACATGAAGATTTATAGCATAATTTTAAAAATTTGGTATGTGGAAATACAACTTTCTAAAAAATAATTTTTTGAATAGCAGAAAATATAATGATGCATTTCCTTTAAATATCCACTTCTCATAGGGATGTTTAAAAATTTTAAATTGTTATTCTACTCATATTAAATGCTTATAATAATTAAACACACAGTTTGCGTATACCTCTACTGGGGAAAAAAAATCTGGTTTTCCACATATGTTACTGTAAGTCTTACATGGGAACAAAGCAAAGGTCAAGGAAACTAAACCGAGATTGGTTGAGTAAGGCTTATCATAGTATGGAGAAGAGCTTCTTCAATGCCTCCTGCCTCAGTCAGAACCAGTCTGGGCACTGGACCAGTATTGAGGTGGTAGGTGAGTAACAAGTAGCTCAAACTGTGGGGTTCAGGTAATAGTTCTAATGAATCTGATATCTATATCTGGAATCCACTCTTTTTGAATTGCTCTGATTTCCTCTTAAGGAAAGCAGGGGCAAGGCTTCTGAACTCCAGTTTTTTACAGAGGATAGTTGATAAGAATGTTCTCCCTTTACTTATTATAGGTCCAAATCATGTGTAACTTAGACATCTTTCATTAAAGACCAGACAGCAGGATAATCCATCCTGGCCCTGCACCACTTGAGGAAAGTATTACCTTTTATTGCCTTTAGAGTAATCATAGAAGTTAACATTGATCATAATGCATATATTGAAGCTAGAAAAGGAGAGAGCAAGGATTAGTCACTCACAGTGCCTTACGAATGACAGATCTTAGTGAATATTGTCCATTTCTGCAGTGTGCATACATAACCACTATTTCAACTGTTAAAGAGACTTCCAGTCACACACTGGAGGGAAAAAAAAGCCAGAGCAATGTCAAGTAGAATAATTAGAGAGATACAGCACACTAGACTCTGTTCTGACCACAAGTCCCTGGATATGGCTGCCATTGACGTGAGTGAATGAGATTCATGCCAGGAGAAACAAAGTCGGGCTCAGAGAGATGCCTTAACACCAGTTAGCAGAGTAGTAGGGGAGTCAGTCATTCATTCAGTCAACATTTTCCTTCACTTAGAGTGTAAAATCGGAATTAGATAGTGTTGATTTTTTTTTTTTTAAGAAAGCAATGAACAAGGAGAAGCTGTGATTTCCATCCCCCTAAAACCAGGGATACAACAGGGGTCTAGCTACATACTGTGCAGTATAAATGTGTGTGTAAATGTATTTGGGAGTATGGTGACAAACACATGTGTAGCATGAGCAATGTGTCCTTCAGAAAATCTTTGGGCTTCATTTTCTTTTCTGTAAAAAGAAGGGATTTAGGCTAGTTAAATGTAATGTTTCTTATAGGTCTAAAATTCTATGAGTCTGTATATTCAGCCAGTTTTACTTGCATATAAAAATGTTTTGGAAGAAAGATTGAGAAATTTTGGAACTGGCAGAATGATGAAAATCAGCGAAATCTCCCTCAAGGAAGTTTAATGAGGAAATGGGTCTTGTTTGTGTAGATGCTTATCTAAATTTGGCACCTAATATGTGAGTTATCTTCTGATAACTGAGAGAAATGTTTTCCTTAAATTATTTTTTTTTCTGAGTTGGAAAAGCCTTACATAGAATTTTGAAAGAGAGAAGCTGGGTTTGAGAGGATTGGGGTTGGTATGACTAGTAAGGGAAATCACAAGGTTTAGAATTTTAGAGTGGGAAGGTCACTTGAGATTAATGAATGCAGTTTTCAACCCAAGCACAAATCCTGTCCTGAAAGTTTGTTTTGTTTTTTACATTTTTTTATTTTATTATGTTATGTTAATCACCATACATTACATCATTAGTTTTTGATGTAGTGTTCCATGATTCATTGTTTGCTTATAACACCGAGTGCTCCATTCAATAGGTGCCTTCTTTAATACCCATCTCCAGGTTAACCCATCCCCCAACCCCCTCCCCTCTAGAACCCTCAGTTTGTTTCTCAGAGTCCATGGTCTCTCATGGTTCATCTCCCCCTCCAATTTCCACCCCCCTTCATTTTTCCCTTCCTGCTATCTTCTTTTTTTTTTTTTTTTTAACATATAATGTATTATTTGTTTCAGAGGTACAGGTCTGTGATTGTCCTAAAGAGTTTTAATAAGTTTTAGGGGCAGTACATGCACAAAGTGGGATAATATCATAGATATTAAGTATTTGAACATGAGTCAGAGTTAGCCAGATAAATAAACGTGAAAAAGAAACTCTAGAGGGAACACCATGACCAAAGGTGAAAGGATATAAAAAAATCATGGGGGTGAGGAGACATTACAGGCATCTCCCTGTTATGAAAGCATTAATTGTGAGATAGGGAATAGTGGCAAATGTTACTGGAAAAATAGTATTTGTGTCATGTTTTGTGTTGAGCCAGGAATCTCAGGATTTATCCCATTACTAGTAAGGGTTTTAAACAAACTAGTTTTAAACAAACAAGCTAGTTTAAACACACTAGATTTACATTTTCAGTAGAGCAACCCAGGTACGACATGGAGAATGTATTTGAAGGGGGCAGGACTAGAAGCAGGCTCTTTCATAGAGATTACTAGAGCTAGGATCTAGGGTAGAGTAGAAGTAATAGGGGGGAGGGAGGAAATCAGGAATAGAAATTTTTGGAAAAGCAAATCAGCAATTTTGTTTAATTGCTTGCTTTTCAAAAATAGTAGACAAGAGGCGGAAGTGGAGCTGCCGCCGCCGCCTGAGGAGTGGGCTTGGGAGGGGCGCGGTCACCGCGCTCTGAGCTTCGCTCACAAGCGTCTCTGCGTCCTGTTGCCCTCCCCCCGGGAACGACCGTGGATAAAAGTGAGCTGGTACGGCAAGCCATGGCTGCGGCCTCGGAACAGGGGCACGAACTCTCCAGTGAGGAGAGAAATCTGCTCTCCGTCGCCTACAAGGACGTGGTGGGCGCCCGCCGCTCGTCGTGGCGCGTCATCTCCAGCATGGAGCAGAAAACCGGGAGGACTGAGAAGCAGCAGCAGCAGCAGCTGGGCAGAGAGCACCGGGAGAAGACAGAGGCCGAACTGCAGGATATCTGCAATGATGTCCTGGAGCTGTTGGACAAACATCTTATTCCCAGTGCTACACAACCAGAAAGCAAGGTGTCCTACTTGACAATGAAAGGAGATTGTTTTAGCTATCTTTCTGAGGTGGCATCTGGAGGTAATAAACAAAGCACTGTGTCGAACTCCCAGCAGGCTTCCCAGGAAGCCTTTGAAATTAGTAAGAAAGAAATGCAGCCTGCACACCCAGTTCGACTTGGCCTGGCACTGAATTTCTCAGTCTTCTACTATGAGATTCTAAATTCTCCTGAAAAGGCTTGCAACCTGGCAAAAACAGCCTTTGATGAAGCAATTGCTGAATTGGATACACTGAATGAAGAGCCTTACAAAGACAGCACCCTGATCATGCAGTTGCTTAGGGACCATCTCACACTGTGCATGTCGGAAAACCAGGGAGATGAAAGAGATGCTGGGGAGGGAGTTGTGCTTCGTGATCTGTTCAATGTCACTCTGTACCCTCCACATATATCCCTTTGTGCGATAAAAAAAAAAAAGAGTCGGACGTCGACTTTCAATTTTTCACAGCCTCAGCCTAGCAAAATGGTCCATGGGATAAACAGCTGGTGTTTGTATCTAAAACTCAGATTGGTCACATAAATGCCACGGCATTCTGAAATTTTGATTTTGATTGACATTGATAGGATTACTGTGTGTTGAATTTTTTTTAAACTGAACACTGTGATTATGGGGTTTTGTAACTTAGCAGAACTCTTACTGGTAGAAAAACTAGACCTGAATTATGTGTAACTTTTTGGAAAGTTTAATCTGATATCAAACTAGTCACTGAAATAACAGTTCCATGGTAAAGTTGTACAGAAAGTTATAGAGATTATATTGGGACGTGGAGTGAGACACCTGTCCTGTGACATTCAAGTGTGACAGCAGCTCACAGTAGTTCTGCCTGTTTTTTGGGGATTACAGACACTTGGCCAGTTTGGGCTGTTGCCACTCCAAAGTTCATGACTGCAGATGTCCACAGTGTCTTCCTCTGAGTAAACTCGAAGCCTGAAATGGAAACTCTTTGTGGCAGTTAATTGGATTTTGACACCATGAAAAGGTCCAGTGTTCCTAGAACATGTGACTGACACCCCTTTCCCACAGCCATCTGACTGATTTGCAACTCGTGCTCCAGTAGAGGAATCTGTTTTCCTTGTAACCAGGACCTGAAGAAGAAAAAAGCCGTGTATCTCATGAGTGGCCTTATCTGTTTCCTGGGTAATACCTTTAAGAGTCATGTTCTGCAGAGATTGCCTTTCACTTAAGAAGTACTCAGTCTTTGGGTGCTTCCTAGCTTGGGGCTTTTAAAATTTTGAAATCAAACATTCTTCCCACTGTCCTTTTTGACTGACTGTTGACTTTGGTTTTTCTTTTCCCTTTTTAAGTTTCTGTCCTGTTTCCTTACATTTTTTTCTTTTTGAATTCTGTCGTTGTCTTCTGTTCTTTGTTTAATACTGTTTGGGCAGGGTGGGGGCCTGAAGGGGGTGAGCAAAGATGGTGAGCACTTTGGTCAGCAGACCTCGCTTCAGAGAGTTGAGAAGAGCTTCCAGCACACAGCTCTGGCTTCCTCCGGTTCTCAGCACGCTTGTTGCTCTTCAGTCAGACCGAGACTGAATCAAAAAAGTGTTTTTAAATACCCATGATTTCTCCCTGTGTTGCAGCCAGCCCTGATAACCCTTGTTAGTACCTGTCACCAGATCTCCCAAGTGTGCTCCTCCAGCCAAGTTCACAGACCTGTTTGAACAAGACCCTATAATGCAGGGAAGCTGCATGAACACCGCAGTGGGGAGAGTCCAGAATAGCCAGTCCTACCAGTCTCACAGTACCCCCTCTCCTTTGAACATTCCACGTAGCTGTAGTGTCCACCTGTTTGTCCATCTGCTGAAATGAGAAAAGAAACATTCATGCACTGATTTAAAACCAAAAAAAAAGAAAAAAGAAAAAAATCCCTCCCCCCTTTCTAGCTGAACAAGAACGTGCAGTTAATACTTGGCGCTTGAAGATGCAGTCGTGAATGTGGAGCGAGCCTGTCTGTATATCTGGCAGCTCTTTCTTGCTTCCGTTTTTCCTTACGAGTATCCTGCCTCACGTTTGCTTCTGTGACGGTCAAGCACTCCTGTGGTTATGAAAATAGTATAGCCAAAAAAAAAAAGAAAAAGAGGAATCCCCGGTTATTGATGTACTAGATTTGTGTATGTCTTTTAAACAGTTCTAGTTTCCACCTTAACACGGAATAATCAGGAAAAGTGTGAAAATTCAAAAGTGAAATAAAAAATTTTATCAGTTGCCTGTGGGGAAAAAAAAACTGTAGAGAAGACCCACGGATTTTTGGTTTGGTAACCATTAACATAGGAAAAAAAGGGTGGTAGATGAAGGGAGGACTATGGTAAGTAAGCACATGGCCTTGGGCATATTGAATTTGGGTTGCATGTGGGATATCCATGTAAGTCTAATTAATGCCATGTTTAAGAGGGGGGGGACAGAGACAGAAGAAAATGATACTACCATCAAAGACTGAACAGTGCCTAAACATAGGGTTTGAATTATTTGATAAGACTGAGTTTAGATAGGGGGCGCCTGGGTGGCTCAGATGGTTGGGCGTCTGCCTTCGGCTCGGGTTATGATCCCGGGATCCTGGGATCGAGTCCCGCATCGGGCTCCCGGCTCGGCGGGGAGCCTGCTTCTCCCTCTGACCCTCTCCCCTCTCATGCTGTTTCCCTCTCACTCGCTCTCTAAAAAATAAATAAAATCTTTAAAAAAAAAAAAAAAAAAGTCAGTCTGAATGATTTAAAAAAAAAAAAAGACTGAGTTTAGATAAGTTCATGAAAAGATCAAATTATAGGTAAAACATACAACTTTTATTTTTCGGTGCATCTGAATTTTTTGAGCAACTTAATTGCTCCCACTACTTAGTAAAAACCTTTAGCACCTTGTAAATATTCAAGTAATGGTGACTATAATTATTATTAGTTAGAATTTAACATCACCTTGGCATTGGGGAAAAGATTGGGATGTAAAAATTCTTGTTTCTTCCAAAATCAGAGTCCATAAAACTCCATGTGTGAACTATGCAATTAAATCATGTTCTTGTGATTAAGTGTCTGATAGAGTGAGAAAGAGATGAATAGACAGAGCTGGGTTAAGAATAGAGGACATTTCTGAAACAGACGGACTTGGTTGGTTTTGAAGGTCTGGAAAGGCAGGTGGGGACAGATTGAAAAAGGACTCATGTGAAGGCAACGAATATGGACTTGATCTTGTAGGCATCGACTATTTAAACATGAGGAGACTTGAACAGATAGGATTTTGATGATGGCATCTGTGTGAAGACACACTGAAGGATGGAGAGGTTATAGTCACAGAGCTTAGGGACTAAAGCCGTGGGAATGGAACAGGAACATGATGGAGGAGAAAACCTAGAACCAATATTGTCTGACCCAGTGTAGTGGTGGGTGGAAGACATTTGTGTACAATACTCTGAGGTTTCTAGCTTGATGTAAAATAATCGCTTCATGGTGAATGTTTACTTCACTTTCTTCAAACTTTGCTGTGAAATGTTTCATCTATTTTTTTTTTTACAAGGTAAAGTGTAAATGATCCGCACTTTTAATCTTTGGGTTTCCCATTACTAGATAACTAAAGGCAAATCATATCATTGTTCTCACTGATTTTCAGAGGGAATATTAATCCTAAACTAAATATCATTCTTCTTAGTATAAGATATTTATTATTGCTTTTTTCATCATCCTTGTTTCCATTAACATCACTGGTCGCCCTTTTGGTTGTAATGCTTACATTTATTAATATTTGTTTAATACAGGTATATTTAGAAGTGGCTCTGGGTTAAAGTTAGCCATATTGGAACAAAAAGAGTTCAAAAAAACCATACTCTATGAAGTGATTGTCTGGAAATGCTATGAGGGTGCATGATATTTTCTTTTAGTCACTGATTCTTTTTCATTGTATAATCTAGATTTAGATCTAGATGCTATTGACTTAGTTAGGCTTACATGGTAGTGTTTCTCATTGTTTTAAGCCCAGGTGGCGCTAAGATATATACATTTCATACAAACATACATACACTTCACATTGTGAATTAGGACCCAGTAATTTCCTTCACCTTCCGGAATTCCCAAACAGCCTGACAAATAGTCTTGTTCTAATTTTTATATAGCCTTTAAACAGAGTTTCATTTTAAATTGGGGTTAAATGCTCTTCTGGCACAAATTTTCTTTTGTAATGCAGATTTATTTCCTAGAGCAGCAGTTCTCAAGCTTTTTGGCTCCAGACCTCTTTATATGTTTTACATTTTTGCAGTGTACATCTTAAATGTTTGACTGGGTAATAAACTGGATTTTCATATCTGCTTCTGCATTCAATCTGTTGCAATATGTGTTTCATTGAAGTACAGGGGAAAAATCTGGCTTTACACAGACATGTAGTTGACAAAGAGTGATGCATTTTAACAGACTTTTCAGATAACTGTGTATATACTTTCATACAACACCAAAACTTGACAAGTAGTTTCTCAAAGGTTGGTTACAATGTAGAATCTGAATATGTAGCGCTATACCTTCTATATTCTGTTACATTAAAATCTATTGGTTTATCTTGCATTTTGAGGGGCACCTAGGTGGCTCAGCCGGTTAAGCGTCTGCCTTCCGCTCAGGTCGTGATCCCAGGGTCCTGGCATGGAGCCCCGCGTCAGGCTTCCTGCTCAGTGGGGAGCCTACTTCTCTCTCTCCCTCTACTCTTCCCCCTGCTTGTGCTCTCTCACTCTCTCTGTCAAATAAATAAATAAAAAATCTTTTATCTTGCATTTTGAGTGGATCTTTTATCCATGAAGTTTAAGTCGCATAATGCATTGGTTATTTGGAAAATATTGTTCACTGAGTTATGAAGATGTACCAAACGTGGACACATTTCATGATTCAATGTCATTGTCATGTGGCCTCTGGAAAACTCCACTGTACACTTGCGTGACAGGGTGTGAGAACAGGGTAAATAATATGTTGACGATGATAAGAGAACCCCTGTAAGGGCTTGGGGACCCTTAAGTGTTTGTGGACCACACTTGGAGGACTAATATTCTGGGACAATTGGCTTCCTTTTATAAAGAAAATGAAACTGTTGGCAAAGTTGTATGTTTGGCTCATCTATATTCTCTTTTCTCTTTGCATTTACTAAGAAAATGAAAATAAGAGGTGTCAGTAGGTTTAGGAAGCCTAGTAGAACATGTCTCTGACATCTTGGGTTCCATTCCTCATAATCAAATAACTCATGATTTTTATATGAAGGACTCATTTCACATAGATTAGACACAGCAAGCCCAACATCTATTAGTATTCATGTATTCTAATAATATATGAGACAGCTACTGCATAAAAAATATTTTTCTTGAAGAATATGGGAAATACAGAGAATTCAATATGTTATGCCGAGAATAAACAGGAAAGAACTAGAATAAAATGTGTGATTATGTCTTTTTAAGATCTTTTAGTGCTTAGATACAATGGGTGTGAATATAGTTAAATTCCATTTTCCTTTTCCATGGAGACTAAATATGAGCTCCATGTTGAATAGGGTATGAAAAGTTTCCATTGTCTAATATCTTATTTAATGGTTAGATAAGCATAGAGTATTTGAGAATTATCAGATGGCATCTAATATCAAATAATTTAATCATTCCAGGAAACTAGCTCATCCTTATGGTCTTTTATTGATTAACTTATATGCAAATATTGAATGATATTTAACAGCATACATACATGCATAGGAACTAAAGTATTAAATGATATTTTTTTCCCTCTGAAGGACAACAGGTATGAAGTTTGCCTGATTTTTGGTTTACTGTTCTGAAGACAAGAGACATATATTCACTACTAAGAAAGCAAATTTATCAAACTGGAGAGAAAAATATACTTTTCATATTGGTCTTATTTAAAGCAAGTCTTCATTTCTTGAATAGTCATCTAGAAAACATTATATTTCAAGCTGCATAGATCTTTGTAAAAGAAGTTTTGAAAGTAATTTAATATAGTTTTTTCAGACTTGGATTTCATGGACAATAAAATGTAATTTAATACAAAAGAAAAAGATTTGATTTTATCTCCAACTCCTTATTTTGCTAAGACATTAAAAACTAACAAACAAGATGAAAGCAAACTATTAATATGTACTTATTTAGAACCCTAGTTATCATGGTCTGGGGAAACATATGTTATAAAATAACAGTTAAGAGAAGGTTGGAGAGTGATTCTGGACAGTAGCATTAATACTACTGGTGAGATTACAGACTAGTCTCAAATATGACCAACAATTTATGAACTTGTTAAAACTGATATTTTTAGATATTTTAGCTTATTAATATGATTTCACTGATTTCATTGGTGATAGACTCCAGGCTGAATCTTTAACCTCCTGCACATAGACTTCATCTTCTTTTCCCTTCCCTCACCTTCATCATACAACAATACCAATAAAACATGAAACAATCAAATGGCTATTCTTTATATATAAAACACTATAAAAGTGATTTGACACTACCTGAATCACTGGTAGTGTCTTCTTATCATGGCATCAATATATACATATATATTAGAGCATAGATCTATATGTGGATTCTAAGGAAATTATCTGTATATTTTGCATTTAGATTACACTATCAAAAGAGAATTATGTCAATGAGCAAAGTAGATTTAGGAAAAATAATGGTATTCATAGAGTAGTTATGTATCGAACAAACACATCTTCACACTTGAACTTAGCCAAAAGGCTGAGAAGCAAGGAACAAACACATCTTTAAAAAAATGTTTCTATCAGCCTGAAATCTAGGCAGGGATTTGTGTCTGTATACAAAATAGAGAAGTTTTGAATTGGTTTCCCCAATATCTGTAGGCAACCATTTCTAGGACTTATTCTTTCTATGAAGGAAATTCAGTAGTATTTAGTGATTCAACTAAACAAAGACTGATATATAAGTCTTTTTTCTGCTGAGTACCTCTACTCTACCCCCTTGTCACATAATTTTTAAATCATTTACTCTTCACTGATTAATTCTTTGGAAAAGGTGTCAATCTTCCATCTCTTGTTTTCCAAATCTATATAATTCTTCATCTTATTATGAATTATCCTACATGTAATGCAGTTTTAAGTTATCCCCAATAAAACTCAGGTATCAAACACATAATTTCATGTGCAGAACAATGTTTAACAAAATAGCTTTGTCTGAAGAACAATTATGAGGCAGTGGACTCTGACAACATTGGCAAAACTTTTAAGTTCAATAACAATAAAAAGTTTGAATAAAAGGTGAGGGAAAGGACACTAACACACTGAATAGTTTAACTTCCTGGGTCATAGTGAATAAGGTAATGCTAAGTTTTTTTCTGTTGTACTACAAATAGATCTTGTATATTTTTCTTTTTTTTTTAATGAATTACTCAAGAAGTTACATTTACTTAGTGCTAGTGAATATCTTTTGTCTAAGACACATACCATGTTTGGTTCATTTAAGATTGTCATGTTCCAGTTAGACAGTTTCCCTCATCTTCTTCTCCCTGGCCATCTATTCTTCTTTCCAAGGTGTTTACCAATGTCATAAGAGGCAATTATTTAGAATTTCTTGTCTATGTTTTGCTTCCTGCTTAAATTTGTTACTCCTAAAGCATAGTGTACATCCTCAAATGTGAATAGAGTTAGTCAAACTACCTTGAAATGGGGGCAGCAAAGGCTTTTATGTTTATTTGTGAGAGCTGATTAGGGCAACTCTTTCCCATCTTCCAAACACTTTTTCATCTTTGTTTCTGCTCACATTCATTCCTAACTTTAACTCCTCTTTTGTTTTCTCACTTTTCTGTGAGCCTTCCTTCCTGTGAGCACAAAGGTTCTCATTTCTGTATTTATTTATTGTGGTCAAGTAGTAGCTTTTTAATTAATAAAATTAATTTATTATTAATACCTTAATTATTTATTAATTATTCTATTTATTAATATATTATGTATTAATATTTCCATTAATTCAAAGAAATGACTATTAATTGAATACATGTTATGTTGTAAGTATAAGATATAGTGGTGGAAAGACAGATATGGTACTTGCCCCCACACTGCTTCTGAATCAGACAGCTCAATATAACTATAAATTTTAGATTCCATGAGTGCGATGATGTGAATGCACATAGTACAAACATCTAACCCAGCCGAGGAAGATCCAAGAAAGCTTCCTATTGGAGATGATCACCAGCATAAGTCGATAGAAAAATAAATAGAAGTTATATATAAGTTTACAAGGCAAAATGGGTCAGGAAAAACTAAGAGATGTTCTAAGTAGTTGGAACAACCTATGGGAAGGCTGTGAAATCAGAGAATATGGCAGGTTTGAAGAAGGAATTTGATAGAGTTGGGAATAAAGTTCATGAGGGAAGATCTTAAGAAAAATAGGTGAGGTAAAGCTAAGGCTAAGGTTAATTAATTAATTTGTTATTATTTTTATTTTTATTTTTTACCACTTATAAATAGTTTGCCATTTTATTTATTTATTCATTCATTCATTCATTCATTCATTCATTTATTTATTTATTTATTTTTGTTTGTTTGTTTGTTTGCCATTTTAAAGAGATGTATCCTAAGGGCTAGGAGAAATTATTAAAGAGTTTTAAGCAGTAGACTGATAAAAGCTATTTAAGTTTTAGAAATAATAGTCAAGGCTGAAATGTGTGAAGTGATTGGAAGAGTCATTACCAGAAGTAAGGTGATCAGACTATCAGAGGAGTCCAGGCAAAAAAATGAATGGAAGCTGGAGTTAGGGCACCGGAAAGGAGAGAAGAGGAAAGTAAGAGTAATATTTAAAGATTTAAGGAGTAGCTTCAATAAGGTAAGTGAATAAGAAAGAGGAAGAAGTCAAAGATAATAGCCAGATTTTTGTCTCAGGAAACTGAATGAATGGAAAATTTATTAACACTGATAGAGAACACTGAGAAAGCATATTTGGAGGGCATAGAAATGAATGAAAACAGATTTCAGAATCCTGAATTGTAGTTGCCAGTGTGATATGTTAGTGCAGCTAGTGGATCAGAATCTCAAGCGGTATCTCAGTGGTGAAGATATACATTTTCAAACAGCCAAAGCACTTGCCAACTGAAATATAGAGACTGGATGAGGTGAGGTATCTCATGGTTTGTGGAGTAAGAGAAAAACAAGGAACAGAGCACCAAGGAACACCAATATTTAGTGGATATAAAGAGGAAAAATAATAAAGATAATTTGGAAGAAACAAAACAAACGAAAAGATAATTTGGGATGGATGGGACAGTCAAGAAGGAGGATGAAAGTCTCAGTGAAGGGAAGGAATAAATTGTTTCAAGATGGGTTAGGCCGGTGATGGGTATTAAGGAGAGCACATACTGCATGGAGCACTGGGTGTTATACGCAAACAATGAATCATGGAACACTGCATCAAAAACTAATGATGTAATGTATGGTGATTAACATAACATAATAAAATTTTTAAAAATGTAAAAAAAAAAGAATAAAGGCATAGATAAAATCATATGTTGTAATAAAACAAGTAAAATTATTCCAAGAGTATATATCAGTTCTATTTTTCTTCCTTGTGGAGAAAGCACTGTTAATGAAGTGCAGTAGTACTGTTCAGTTTCAGGAGTGTAGAAAGTATAAAATTCATGCAGAACCTAACACAATATTATCTAATCAATAGACATTTAGAATATTATTTCTACCAGCAGTGTATGAAAGTTCAGTTTTTTCTTTCTTTCTTTTCTTTTTTCTTTTTTTTTTTTTAGATTTTATTTATTTATTTGAGAGAGAGAGAGCACACTAGCGGGGCAGAGGAGCAGAGGGAGAAGCTGACTCCCCACTGAGCAGGGAGCCCGATGCAGAGCTTGATCCCAGGACCCTGAGATCATGACCTGAGCTGAATGAAGATGTTTAATCGACTGAGCCACCCAGGTGCCCCAAGGGTTTCAGTTTTTTTCTTAACACTTGATATGGTCAGTCTCCAAGTTAAGCCATTCTTATAGATATCTAGTAGTAGCTCATGGGTTTAATTTGTGACTAATGATATTGGCTATCTTTTCACATGCATTTTTACCATCTTTATATTTTCTTTGGTGAAGTGTCTGAAGATTTCACCCATTTTACTTTTGGGTGCTTCTTATTATTGAATCTTGGGAGTTCTTTATATACTCAATATATAGGTTATTTATATGATATGAAAATACCTTCTTCTAGTCTGTGGGTTATCTTTTTACTTTCTTAATGTCTTTTGAAGAACTTTTAAATTTTAATGAAATGCAATTTATTATTTTTTAAAACTCTACAGATTATTGTTTTGGTCATGTATCTAAGAAATATTTGCCTATCTTGTTAGTGATAATGTAAAATGGTACAATTACTTTGGAAAACTAATTTGGCAATGTCTTTAAAATTTAAACACATCTACCATATGCTCTAGCCATTCCAGTTCTAGGTGTTTACCTAAGAGAAATGAAAGTATATGTTTGCACAAAGACTTACACATAAATATTCATAACAACTTTATTTGTAATAATCAAAACTGGAAATAACCCAAATATCCATCAACAGTTGAATAAATAAATTGTGGCATATCCATGCAATGGAATATTACCCACCAATAAAATATAACAAGTTATTTTAATACAACTTTAATATCCAACTGGATGGGGGGAGAATAATTACAAGAGGCATGAGGAAATTTTGGGGGATGACTGAATATGTTTATTATCCTGATTGTGGTGATGTTTTCATGCATGTATTTTGGGTCAAAATTGTACATGTGCAGTTTATTGTTTGTTGATTAACCCCCAACAAGGTTGTAAATATTATTTCTACACTCCAACATCACAAATATACCAACTCAAAAGAAAAAAAAATCCTGCTTGTTCTTGTGATTTGATCAGATAATTTGCTTGAAATCATCAGGCATCATCAGTTTCATGGATTTGTTCAGTAGTTTTTCACTCAGAATGTGAGAACTCTGAGAACTGATAATGAAGCCTGGAGAATGTGGTAACAAGTTGCAAAATATGTCCCCTTTTGCCTTGAACTCTCACACACTAAGTTGGAATCGCTGCGTTCAACAGAAAATACCTCTCCCTAGTTTCTAAATAAACTTCCAGGAAATGATATTAAATATATATTTTTTTTGGTCTCTTTGTAAAGATCTGTTTTTCATGGATTTGGAAAATAGATTTTTTTTTTACAATGTTTTGTTTTCTAATAAAATTTTCCCAGAAGCAGATGTCTTAGCAAAATTATATATTGGAAACACTGAAAAATGACTTCACATTTGCAATTTTTAAAACATGTTTTAATATTTCACAAGTCTTTCGAGTCCTTTGGTTTCTTGTATGTAGTGTTTTTAAAAGAAACTTCATCTCAATTTTCTTCATCTTAAACATTTGTTGTAACCGTAGTACTTCTAATACCATTTTTAAAAAGATTTTTCACACTTTTGCCTTTTGTTGTGGGACATTTAATTTAAAAACATTCAATTAGCAAAGTAAAGTTCACACGATGGGCTTAAAGTTATGTTATCTTTAACTAAAAAATAATCATTTCTTTGATTGAAACTTTTTAATAGTTTAGGATAAAGTAAACAATTCTCTCTCTGGTCCTGAGGGATTGTGATCAGAAGTAAAAGAAAGGAAAATCAGTCCCTCAGTCTTCTAACAGTTTTATATACCAAGGAAGTAATGGGATGGAGGCAGGATGAGCACATATTCCTGTTTGCCTGGGACGGTCTTGGTTTACAGTTGTTGACGGGGGGGGGTTGGTTGTTTTTGTTGTTGTTGTTATTGTTGTTGGCATAAGTATCAGTAGCTGTATCTTTAATTTCAAGATTATCTTTGTTTGAATGATGTAGTGGATCGGATCTCCTTCACTGGGCTGGGGCGCCTACCCCACAGTGGTCATCAAGGGCTGGTTGCTGAAAACTCACAGCCGGTCCTTCCCAGGAGAAATGACCTCAGCTGAATCAGGTTCAACATTATGGGGAGGTTATGCTCCACTTTCCTGGACTCCATCCCCAAGCAGCCAGAGTCTGAAAACCGACTAATGAAGCCAGGTTGACTCCCTTGCTCAAGGTAGGACCAACTCTATGATTCCAACTCTATGATTCCAACTCCGCATTGAATCAGACTAAAACTAGTCCCTAGCTGAGACCACATCCCTGTTTGTGTTTGTTTTCTACTTTCTACTTCTTCCCTTACTCCCTTTTTCCTGAGATTTCTTGACCAATAAATTACACAGGAATCTTAGGTGCTGCTTCTAGAGAACCTGACCAAGATGTGCTGGAATTTGTACCCCCAAGCTGTAAAGATGGGACTCAGGAGTTGGTTAACTTGGTGGCTGGATGGCAATGAGAGCCCAGTCACTGGTGGAAGGCAGAGTTGGTAGTCTGTGGCTTGCTTTGGCTTTGTGATTGCTTTAAGAGCTTATCAAATAAATGGAAACTTAAACATAATAATCTATTTGATAACTTTAATTATACTTTTATCAGTATCTACTAAAATGAAAAGGAAATTATAGTTAAATGTCATTTTATTTCTGAGTATATTCTCTAAATATCCTATTATCTTAATATTCTGAAATGATTTTAATTATATCAAATTTGAAAAAAAAACTTAGTTTTCTAAGAAGATCCCTAAAGGTAATGACTAATAACCAGATTTTCATAAACTCTGTCTACCTGATAAAGAAAATAATTTAATATATTTTTAATTTGATTCAAAAAGTATTGCAGCTGAATGCCAAACATATAATCCCTATATGTGTTTCTACAGAGTGGTGCCAGATGATCATTTTATGGGAAAATCAAAAAATACATTGTTTGATTAAAACAACTCCGTTTGGGCTAGAAATTCTGGACAGAAAAAATAATGAGATTGATATATTAATGCAAAGAAATAGAAAAAGAGAACCAGCATATATGCCGTTATTGTGAGCCTTTCCACTTAAAAATTTGATGTAAATATCTCTGAGAACCTCTTCAGACTGCTCTATAATCATGATTTTCCATCTACAATCTTTGAGTGCTAGAGCTCCCTCACTGGATTATCATTTGCAAACACAGGACAAGAAGCGGGGCCCTAGGCTTTCCATTCTGTATTGAATGAGAGCAGATTCATTTTTATTTACCCAAAACACTGAACTTCTAAATAGGATTACATTTGAGGAAAGAAATAATTACACTTGAAAACCATTACCTTAGTTGATAGCTAGTCAAGAGGAAAATGATTATAGACTTTTGTCTCAATTGATTTTATCTGCTAAACTGGGTCTTTTGTTTAGAGTAACAAGTTAACTACCTCATCATTACACCTTAATGTCGTTTGCAAAGATCCTCATGTTGTGTCTCCCTTTGCTGTATCTCCTACTACTTTCCATTACAAGCCTTCTGCTCTCTGTCAGATTAGTGTCCTGACTATCCCCTGCCGCAACTGTGTTTACGGCCAGCCCTATAATCCTGCCCGCACTGATGTTCTTATCTGGAGCCTTTTCCAGGTCACACAGGTCACTTTCTTGATGGCCTATTGTATATATTGCCCATATTACATATATCCACTAATCCACCATTTTCATATATTTCCTCCTTAGTTTTGACTAAATAGCAGCCATGTCTTGTCATGTAGACCGCTGGAACCCACATGGAAATTCAATAGGTAAATGTCCATTGATCGATTTCTGTATTACACCTATATCCATACATTCTGAAACTCTTGCCTCCTAAATTAGGTTAGAAGATTTTTGCTCTTTTTAAAAAAATAAATTCTAATTTTGAAACAATATCGAAGTTACAGAAGAGCTGCAAGTACAATGCAAGAGCTTTTCCCCTGAACGATTTGAGGAAAAGTTGCCAACCTGATGTCCAATCACCTCCAAATATTCTGTGTATTCCTTTTTTTTATGTTATATGTATTATATATTATATTCACACAATAAAGCCAGAGAAAAGAAAATGTTATTAAGAAAATCATTGGAAAGAAGAAATACATTAACAGTGCTGTACTGCAAAAAATCCATGTGTAAGTGGACTTGCACAGTTCAGACCCGTGTTGTTCAAGGGTCACTTGTAAATCAGAAAACAAGATGTCCAAAAATGGTATCATTTCAAGAGCCATTAGGACAGAATTGTTAACACTATTGATGCTATGTGAGGTAAGTCTATATATATTTCCATTTATTTAGATTTTCTCTAGTGACATTCCATAAATTTATATGCATCTTTCTATGAAGGATTGCCCTTTTTCGTTAGAGTTATTCCTTTTTTTTTTTTTAATTTAGTGATTCATCACTTACATGTAACAACCAGGGCTCATCACAACGAGTGCTCTCCTTAATACCCATCACCCATCTAGCCCATCCCCCATTCACCTCCCTCCATCACCCCTCAGTTTGTTCTCTATTGTTAAGAATCACTTATGGTATGCCTCCCTCTCTCTCTCTCTTTTTTTTCTTCCCATATGTTCATCTGTTTTGTTTCTTTTTTTTTTATTAAGATTTTATTTATTTATTTGACAGAGAGAGAGAGCGAGAGAGGGAACACGAACAGGGGCAGAGGGAGAGGGAGAAGCAGGCTCCCCGCTGAGCAGGGAGCCTGATGTGGGACTTGATACCAGGACCCTTGGATCATGACCTGAGCCAAAGGCAGACACTTAACGACTGAGCCACCCAGGCGCCCATTTGTTTTGTTTCTTAAATTCCATGTACGAGTGACATCATATGGTATTTGTCTTTCTCCACGACTGACTTATTTCACTTAGCATAATACACTCTAGCTCCTTCCACCTTGTTGCAAATGGCAACATTTCATTCTTGGTGATGGCTGAGTAATATTCTGTTGTGTGTGTGTGTGTATATATATACATACCACATCTTCTTTATCTGTTCATCAGTTGATGGACATTTGGGCTCTTTCCGTACTTTGGCTATGGTTGATAATGTTGCTATAAACATTGGAGGGCAATCACCCCTTTGAATTGGTATTTTTGTATACTTTGGGTAAATACACAGTAGCACAATTGGTGGATCATAAGGTAGTTCTATTTTTAACTTTTTGGGGAACCTCCATACTATTTTCCAGAGTGGCTGCACCAGTTTGCATTCCCACCAACAGTGTAAGAAGGTTCCCCTTTCTCTGCATCCTAGTCAACTCCTGTTGTTTCCTGTGTTGTTAATTTTAGCCATTCTGACTGGTGTGAGGTGGTAACTCATCATGGTTTTGATTTGTATTTCTCTGATGATGAGTGATGTTGAGCATCTTTTCATGCCTGTTAGCTATCTGGATGTCTTCTTTGGAAAAACCTCTATTCATGTCTTCTGCCCATGTCTTAACTGCATTTTTTTTTTTAAAGATTTTATTTATTTATTTGACAGAGAGAGACAAAGTGAGAGAAGGAACACAAGCAGGGGGAGTGGGAGAGGGAGAAGCAGGCTTCCTGCTGAGCAGGGAGCCCAATGAGGGTTCAATCCCAGGACCGTGGGATCATGACCTGAGCCAAAGGCAGATGCTTAATGACTGAGCCACCCAGGCGCCCCTGCATTATTTGTTTTTTGGGTGTTGAGTTTGATAAGGTCTTTATAGATTTTGGATACTATCCCTTTGCAAATATCTTCTCGCATTCTATAGGTTGTCTTTTAGTTTTGTTGATTGTTGCCTTCGCTGTGCAAAAGCTTTTTATCTTTCTAGTGTGTATTTCTTACAAAGAGTTTCTCTCACATAATTATAACGCAACCATCAATCTTAGGAAATTAACACTAATACATTTCTATCATTTAAATCTTAGACCCCATTCCAGTTTTGCCAAGTGTCTCAATATTGTCCTTTATAGCAAAGGTTTTGGTTCAGAATTATGTGCTGTATTTTGTTTTCATGTCTCTTTAGTCTCTATGATACTTTCAAAGATTATAGTTCTATTATTTTGCAAACTGCCCATAAATTCAGGTTTGTTTGATATTTCCTCATGATTTAATTCAAATTATGCATCTTTGGGAGGAATATCACAGAAATGATGCTGTGTTCTACTCATTGCTTTCTATTATGTGTCACATGATTTTAATGTTCCCTAACATTATTGGTATATACTTAGATCACTTGATTAAGGATGGTATCTGCCAAGCTTTTCCACTATAAAGTTATTCTTTTTCTCTCTTTAATTGGTAAGCGTATCATGGGGAGTTTTTTTTTCAGATTTATATATTTGAGAGAGAGAGAGCACGAGCAGGAGGGGCGAGGGAGAGAGAATTGCAAGCAGACTCCACCCTGAGTGTAGAGCCCAATGCAGGGCTTGATCTCAGGACCCCGAGATCACAACATGAGCTGAAACCAAGAGTCAGGCACTTAACCTGTGACACCTAAGCACCCCTCATGGAGAGATATTTTTAACTTCGTAAACATCCAATTCCTTATGATAGTTTTCATTTGTTACTTTACATGTAACAATATGAACTCATGGTTTCCTATTTTATTCAATGGGTCATAAGACATTACTATCATTATTTATTTTGATTCTCAATTTGTATCAGATGTGTCCACTGAAGATGCTTCAAACTAGCTTCTGTAAATTCTTGAATATCCCTATCATTCTTTGAGTCCTTGTTGTCTGGCATAAAATGATGTTCCAGGTACACCTTCTATTCTCCTTGCCCAAGGCCTGGGCTCAGCCATTTCTCCAAGGAACCCTAGTTCTTGCAAGTGGAGAATGATAGTTAGAAGCCAGATTTAAGTGGAAGGTGTACTCTTGTTATTAGGCTATCGTTGCTTGCAGGCCATTCTGGAGGATAGAACTTAGAGTATATATACTCTATATTGATGGTTGTGTTATAATTATGTGAGAGAAACTCTTTGTAAGAAATACACACTAGGAAAACAAAAAGCTTATATATATACCCATACACATTTTATATCTACATTTGAATCTGTCAACATATATTGAAAACAGCACATTTCTTATCATCTTCAATTCCAACCCAAACCACAAGATTCATTCTACCTTTCTCTAATTTAGTGCTTGTAATTCTTTTCTCTGGCAATACCAATCTGGTCTCCATTATCCTTAATATATTTAATTTGCTCAGTACCCCATATGTAACCAGTTTTCCATTACTGCTTGCACCCCATTCCCTATTAACACTGCTTTGCCTGATTTCTTACACTTGCCCCCCTTCCCCCTCTGGACTTTCTCTTTGCTGGGCTCAGGCTCTGACTCCTCCCCAGTCCAGGCTACCTCCATAAGAGTACCCACTTTCTCACTGTTTCATCTGCACTACTCATATCTTCTCTACACAGTTGTCCTCTGACACCCACAGTTGGCTTCCTCTCCACATGGATACCTCCTTTACTATTTGGGCTCTGTCACCCCACATCAAACTTTTCCCATGTGTGGTTAGCCTCATCACTCCCACTGGACTCTGACACCTAATGACAAGCTGTCCCTTTACAAAGATACCCTCCTCATCCTGCTCAGCCTCTAAAACCCTAAGCCAGGTCACCTCTTCACATGGATTATTTCCCTCTCACCTTGTTTAGACTCTGACCCCCCTCTCCAAACTTTCCCTTTGTCCCCCTGTTGGGCTTTGATAGCCTACACTGCTCACTCATGACACATAGCTGCTTTCCTCACCTGCTTGGTCCTCAGCACTCCACACCAGGCTCTGCCTCCACCTAGATTCCTAACTTGCCCTGCCTGGCTCCAGAGCGTTGGGACTGAATTATTCAGGAAGGAAATAGGAGGAGAGAGCAAAAGGAAGAAGAGAGATCTTTGATCTTTTTGCTTGCTTATAGTCACCCCAAATTTCCTCTTTCTGTTGTTTTTGTTTCTCTGTCCAAGGAGTCACTTCCAATTTACTTTGGTACTCTTATCCCAGTGAAGCTTTTGTCTTCCTAAGCAATGATCTCAACCCTAGCTTCTCTATTATGTATTATTATTATATGAAAGGCATTGTCAGATGAAACTTGACATCCTGGGTGTTTAATATATACTATTTAATTTTAATTCATACCAATGTAAGAAATTATTGGCTTAGCATAATGTGCTCTGATTTGCATACTCTCACTGAGAAGTAGAACCCTGCAGGAATTGGTAGTATGTATCCTTATTTTATTCATTTTATTTCTTCAGGATGTTTTTATATTACACTGCAGCAATACTTTAAAAGAGAGAAAAATTCAGCCCATCAACCAGTAAATGATTTTAATGAACATGTGACTTTTATCCCCACTGAATTGACTAAAGTCATCTATTATTTGGCATTATCTACTTATATCCTTATAGCAGTGAAATGCTCAAATCATTGTGAGAGCTAAAATAAATATACAATAAAAATGTAAATACAAAGAGGTAATTTTCTCAGGTAGGCAATATTTCTAAAAATGCTTTTTACTATGTTTATTCTTCATATAATTACAGTGGGAAAAATATATACACATAAAATTAAGGTTTATAATATAGTTTTAATGATGTTTAAGGAAGTATTTGGGATTCTGATATAAACATATGTTCTAATCACTCCAATATTTATTCATGTCCAAAGTAACAAAGACACCACATTCTAGATAGTTTCCCATTGTCAGGCACAGTTACCCTGCAGATAGAGCAGAATTCTAATGTGATAACTTAAGAAAATAAAGGATGTTTGAATAGATATGCTGCTTTAAGTAAGAGTGATATGATTACCTAAATGCATATTATCTTTTTCATGGAAAGACAACCTTTGTTGGCTTCCTCTACTATGAGTGAACAGAATTTCTTTCTCACTAATTTTAATCAAAAATAGTCCAGTGACTGGCTGAGCTCCAATGGCTGAAACAAACCAAAGATTCCAAGTTATTTGAATTGCATCTGATGACAAAAGTCATAAGATTTGCTCCACAGATGCAAGCAATGCATAGGAATGAGTGGAGAGGGAAGGAGATAGTTTTGAGGTACATTGTTTGTGTCAAGTGCCATGATAATTATTTTATATGTTATTTCATTTACTTCTCAGGCAACCCTGATAGTTACCTTTAATCTCAAATAACAGCAAATGCATAGAGAAATTAAGTTACTTTCTTGATCGGTGTATTTTATAATAGATACCATCTGGGGCAAACAAAGCAATGTAAATGGCAGCTCCTGGAGATTGCATTTGGTGGCCCCTCATAAGCATCAAGCACAACTTAGTCTCTTCCTCAACTTTTCAAGACATCAGTTTCCTTCCTAAACAAGCTTCTTATAATCATGCAAGAGGTTTGTAGGGCTTTATGAATGTTAAGGAAAATCAAAATCAGAAATTATATTTCTAGTTGAGTTTGCATATAAGATTTTCTTCAATTAGGAAATTGGCTAAAAATAAGAAATAATATTATATGGAATAGCAGAAATTCACTCAAAAGTTATTTATTAAATTTTCTAATCTTACATTAATAGAAAAAAATCCCCTTTTCCTTGAACATCTTCAGCTGTAGAACAGTGATGACTTTTCTTTAAAGGTTGCAATAGTGAATGTAAAAATTGTTTGATTTTATAATCTTGTGTGGCTAAGAATTGTAAACATTTTCATTTCTTCAATATGCCTCCTCTGTATATTTCATTATATTCACCACTGATCCTACATTAGTGTTGGTGACGGGCTTTGACAGGTGCCTAATACTGTCTTTTAAAATGTTACTAATGTTAAACTCAGCTGGACTTAAAGGTTGTGCTTCAAATTTCACTTTACTTCTCCCAAATTTTTCTTCTAAAATGACAACTCCTAAAGCTATCTGTAGCTTGGTTTTCTGGGATCGGTTTGTGAAATTAATGTCAGTTAAGAAGCTATATACAAGTGCTTGAAAGAGAGGTAGAATTATTAGAGTGGTATTTAATCAAGAGATGGTCATTGTCACCTGTGTGTGATATTTTTATATTCCATCTACTTGTGATTGTGTCCCTACCACTCTTATGTACCAACATGTACTCACACATTATACATAATACATAGCCACACACACACACACACACACACACACTCTGTGGCTTGGATTCTTGTTTTACAACCCCTTGGTCTTAGCAGTCAAGCAGCCTTGGGCAAATCACACTTCCAGAATTTAGTTTTCCTCATTGAGCAATAAGAAAAGGGCATACTTAATTTTATTATGTAATTATAAGGATAAAGTGAGTTAATATATGGAGACAGCTTAACATATAGTCAACAAAAACTTTAGTTATCAACACAGGATTTGTTAACTATCCTGTATGACCTGGCAATGGATTATATCAAATTTATTATGTTATAGTTTATAATTATTTAAATGTTTAATGTGTATTGATTTTATCTACCTCATTATATTTTATGTCCCTGAAGGCAGTTGAGGTATAAAATTCATTTATGGGAAGAATCATTGAGATACTGAGTTTTGGAGCTAAGAAAGGGTTTTAATCTCTATAACACTATTTAGAAAAATTATTCAAGTCAATTAAATATTTGTTTATGTGAACTAAAAATGTGTAGTTAACAAAAGAATTCCAATTAATTCATATTTTGGTATTATAGGGATATCATTGGAGATATTTTGAAAGACTAAGATTTTGCTTACAGCTGAATTTGAACTTGAGTACAATTTAATAAAATCAGAATTTTCAAAATTTAGGGTAAATGTTTGTTGGGTTATGAACATTTATTTTAAGCATTATAGCTACAAATAGACATTGGTCCAGACTTTGCTAAACACCATTATTTACCAACTTCCAACCTTATTTGACCAAAGACCAAAGATATACTCTTGAGCTAAAAGGAAAGCTCTGTTTCAATTATTAAATTTGTATTATTAAAATTAAATTGTATTATTAAATTGTGTTATTAAAATATTAAGTTTTAGGACTACCTTTTTCCTATTTGGGAAGAAATATCACGTGATTCTATAGCACAAAACAGTAAATTTATTTAATTATTTCTTAGATACAAATCTTCAAAATGAGTCCCAGATGTTGTATCTTAATAAACAAGAACGCTATTACATAATTAAACAACTTCAAAGAGCACTTGTTGAACTGATTCTCCTTTTGGACTCCCTATACTTGATGACAGCAATGAAAATATCATTTTAGCTCTTCTTTGAAAATTATCAACCCTCATGACATAAAAAAAGACATTGAAATGCAAGATAAATATGTATATGCATATATAAAATTAGTATAGCTCTGTAAATATGCACACACATATAAATACACGCAATTGGTTTTGCTATAATCATTTATGGGTAGCAAATATTCTTGGCGATAGGATCAGTGTTACTGATTTTTCCTTTTGCCTTAGGCTTCAGGATGACTCGGCAGGTCATGATTACTGATTCAATCTTTATTTAGCCTTTTGATATTTTGTTCACCATGGCTTATTTTGCCTGTATTTTGATTTTTTTTAAAAAACATGCATTGCATTAAAATATTATTTCTATTGTTTAGGAGATAACTTTAGTTTACTTCATCTCCACCCCTCATAATATAGATCCTTAGTACTGAATTCTGTTATTATTGGTCATCTGTTTGCTTTGAAGCACTTGATCCTCTTTATTATTGATAACTAACTTCCTGTTTCTCTGCAAGCATCTGAGTTTGTGTGCCTGCTTCGTTCATTAAATTTAGGAAAGCTGCCCATTCCAAGCACTATCAGCTAAATGGTGCTCATGGTTAATCTCAGGGTTTCTTTGTTCTAAGTGCTATCAATGGTATCTACCAAGTTTACTGGTAAGCAAAACAAGTTTTCAGAAAATACTAAGTGTATCTTCTTAAGAAGAATTTACAGTGGACCTTGTATACCCTACATTCCAACAAAAGATGATTATGTATTTCCATGAAAATACAAATTTTACAAAGAATTATCTGTGTTACTGTTTCACTTGGACACTCAACTGTTGAAAATCATCCTTTCAGGAGTTTGATGGTTTTGTTTCTTGGGGTTCTGAGTGACTGATTTTAACGGCGATTTTAGAAAACATTATTGGATAGCTGTTTAATAAGCTGTGAAGTAGTAAAGCCACCAGCATTTCCGTAACTTTCTATTGTATTAGTTACTTGTTCTTTGACATTTTTGTCTTGAAATGACCTTGCTGTTAGATGAATCACCTTTGGAATAACCAATGCGGCAATAAGGTGGTGTAAAAAATATGGGTAGATGCATTTGACACCTTCTTATTTATGTTGCAACTGAGGCCCTCACTTTCATTCCTTTTTAACATTATCACCTGCCACGACCACAGACTCACTCTACACAGGTGAGCAACATGGTCCAAATGTGTCATTTTTCACAGAAATTAGGAACAGACATGCTTAAATGGGGGATAATGGCAAAAGTATTAGAAATTTTAACTCTAAATGAGTCTTTCCATTTAAATTTTATATACAATTTTTTTTTTTTTGCATTTCAGTTTCTTTTATTTATTTATTTATTTTTTTATTTATTTTTTTATTCTTATGTTAATCCCCATACATTACATCATTAGTTCTAGATGAAGTGTTCCATGATTCATTGTTCGTGCACAACACCCAGTGCTCCATGCAGAACGTGCCCTCCTCAATACCCACCACCAGGCCAACCCATCCTCCCACCCCCCTCCCCTTTTATATACAATTTATATATAAATTTTATATACAGAGGAACAATGTGGACTGGAGGCTTGTGAGAATTCATAAGAAGGGCTTAAAGGGTGCTTAAACTTAGACACAGTCAAGGAAACCTAACTCCTGTTTAATAAAATGGTTCCAGGCACTGTGGAAAGTCTTACCAATAAAATGAACTCTGTCTTCCTTTGGGATGTGCTGTATCACTTACCAACCAGCATGCCAAACAGGATTTCAAAAGATTACAAAATACATTGTTGTATTTTAAACCATTTATGTTAAAAGCTTTACCTCCTTTAACAATAAAAAAGTGGTAATTGTGCCTAGACATTGAATGTTACATTTAGAATATATACCACATATATTAATACTCTTTCTCTCATCACTACTAAGTATAAAAACCCCAGAATTGCCTCTGACAAGGCACCCAGTGGGGTTTTCTCAAATATAATTTGTAAAAATATTGGACATTGTGAGTCACTTCTTCCTTCAACAAAAGCAATTTTTTATTGCTTCTGGTTACTTCATACTACTAGTTTTCCTTTGACTTCCTGGGTTAAACTTGGTTGTTTTGTATGTGAGAGTTCCTTAGATAATAGCATTATTCAGAATTTTATCTTTGGACTCTCCTCTCCTTCCCTTTCCTCTCCATCACTCCCCAGGTTTCCCTGTCCTGTACACTATCTCTTGGTAATCCTACTCTCATGGGCTATATGCTTGTGACTACCTAATCCATATCTCTAGCTCAGAATCTGCTCCCTAGATCCATCTATCTGCAACTACATACAAAAATCTTCCCCTGGATGTGTTGCAAATACCCACATTCAATCCCAAAGTGCTCCTCCTCCGAGTTCTTCCATATAGTAAATGACATAATTCCTACGCCCACTTTCCCAAACCAAGAATCTGAAAGCTATGCTGAATTCTGTCCCTGAATCATTCCATCAAATTCTGTCCATTGTGCTCCTTCTTAAGCTCTCAAATTGGTCTGCTTTTTGCAGTTACCATACCACCACCTTAATTTTGCTTTTATTGTTTCTCAGATTACTAGAACAGTCACCTAGCTCCAGATTCCCTGCCTTGAGTTTTGTCACTCCCCAAGCGCATGTCCACACTGCCCAGAATCATGCTTCTGAAGTCTTCATGGAGGCCTTCTTGAACTGGCCTGTTCTCACTTTTCAGTGAGAAGTTTCTATCTACCCAGCATCTCACTATCCCCTCCTATCCATCAAAGTGATCATCAAACCTGTTATTTCCTATCACTTTCTCCAGGCCTTTGGCCATGCTATTTATAACACATTCTTTATCCCTCTTCCCTGGGATAACCTCCACTTGTTGTGTAAGGTTCAGCTTCAGAGTCCTACCTTCAGGGAAGAAACCTTGACTAGTAATCTATAAATGCCTTGGCTGGCCCTCCTCTCTGCACCCACAACACTTTGCGCTTCTCTTTGTTATTTTATTGTATCTACCAGATTCTTTGTCTGCTTTCCCAACAGAAGACTCAAGGGTAGTAGATAGGAGACCTTTGAGGAGCAATTCTGATCACATGTATAACTCCTGCCAGATTGCCAAAGGAAAGGATTTGGACAGAAGAGTCTCAGAAAGCAACTGAAATCGCCCCTAATCATTGTGGGGGCAAAAATGATCAAGTTTGGGGTTGGGAAATGAGACCCATTTGTGTTCACTAGTAGGTACAGCCAACTCACATATTGTGTTACATTGTACAGCACATTTTTTAGCATTTTCTTACTTGGAGATTGTTTTGAAATATGTGTTTTGTCTCCTCATTCATTTTAAGCTCCCTGTGGTAGAAGACTTAATCTCTACCAGATATAACATCAGAGGTCAGGCTCCAGAGTTGAAGAGTCAGGTTCCAGTCCCAGAAATTATAACAATCCCATGTGAATGTATCAGTAAAGTGATCATAGGATGGTGATCAGTGAAATATAAATGGACTGTAACTGAGAACTGTAGTTTGGGGTAGAGATTAAAAATGTTCTAAGGAAAATTTTAAAGAAAATGAATAAAAGAAAATGTTAAAGAAAATAAGTTTCAAGTTTTTATATTGAAAAACAATTGAAAAAGACATAATCATGTTAGTGTTGAATTGCATATTTGTGTTAATTCATGATTTAAAAAAGAAACTATTTTTTTTAAAGATTTTATTTATATATTTGACAGAGAGACACGGCGAGAAAGGGAACACAAGCAGGGGGAGTGGGAGAGGGAGAAGCAGGCTTCCCGGGGAACAGGGAGCCCGATGCGGGGCTCGATCCCAGGACCCTGAGATCATGACCTGAGCTGAAGGCAGATGCTCAACAACTGAGCCACCCAGGCGCCCCATAAAAAAAAAAACAACTATTTTTTTCAGTGTTATGACCATGTGGTTACTTACAGTAGCACCCTGCTCATCACTGGTATTCATTGGGAACAATCACATATAGATTCTTTGGCCTATATATTTGATCCCTTTTTTTTCATATTTGATCTCTAATACTATTTATCCTTTATAAGAAACAAGTATCTTTGGAGAGTAGCTAATTTCATGTCTCAGGGTAGGAAAAAAATCAATCTGGGTTTGAAAATCTTGTTTTTGCTACAAATTTTTCTTTCAGAAAATCTCAAAGGGTACAAAAAGGTAACACAGTCAGCATAAAGAATTCCCAGGTCAATTTGTGATGCTCGAATACCCCAAATAAGATAATAAGAATAAGAATTATAATTAAATGGAAAGTTGAGGTTGTTATACGAATCATAAAGTTGCTTCAAAGAAAAATTTATAGAGCATGCATGTTGCAGGCTTGTTGTAATATAAAGGAAGGGTAACTATAGTAGGATATGCTTAATGTAAAACTTATTTTTAGTGAGCAGAAGAGTTTTAACATATAGACCTATTTTGTATCTTTTATTAAGTGTATGCCAACTTACAACATGTAGCTTGAATCTCTAGTTGTGTAAATAGGGTTGTGAAAAGTTTTACTTCTCAGGTACTGCATAAAATGGCTGTAGAATTCCTGAGAATGCCTGGTATTTAAAGCTGTTTTGTTTTGTTTTCCTTCATTGGTACTTTTGTGAGTTTCTTCAATGCCCATGGTGAGAACATTAAGCTATTTGTGTGTGTGCGTGTGTGTGTGTGTGATGTTGGTTACTCATCTTCCTCTAGCTAGCTACTTTCCTTATCCTTAGCCCTGCATTTCTGATGGTCCAATATGCAGACTCTCTCCTTTGAGGTCCCATTTTCACTACAGGTGCCCTCTTAGGCAGCATTTAAAATGGCTCCAGATCTGTTTATCCTCACCTATGTGGCTCCACATCTGGTTTATGGGAAATAGTTATTCATCCTTCCCTTAAAAACTTTGGGAGTACAAACTGCCCAATGTAGATACTTCTCCTTTGCTTCTGCTGCTAGAGTTTATAGCCACCAATTGTTCCCTTGTCATTTTTATGACAGGTTTAACAAAAGCTACAACACTCCCTAGCTGCAGATGGCATATGGCAGCTTCTGTGAGAACTCCCATTGAAACCCTGGTCTTTTGACTTGCGACAAAAGGGGAGAGCACACTCAACTCCCCTTCTTTACCGGTTTAGATAGAACTCGGAGCACAGCTGTTCCTCAGGAGCTCCCTCTCACACAGCTCACCAATCTGTTTTCTGGCCTCAGTCTGAATAATGTTTATGTCCTCAGTCAGGACAAGGTCTTTAACTTGTTCTTCGCCATCCTTTTTGAAATGTCTGAATGCTGATCTCTCTCCCACATCATTTTGGGATCTGCAATCTATTGTTTTTGGGTCTCAGATACAATTTCATTTTAATATCCAGTTAGACATGTTTCCCATAATGCTAGTGCATTTGGGACAATATAAGGAAATAGCAAGAGAATGAGTTTTATAACACTGACCAAATTAAACTTTGAAAATGTCATTTTAAAGAAAGGTACCAGGGTACAGACTCCTTATTAGTCACTCAAGGTTTGCATCATTGTGACCCCATGTGGTGACTTCCAACTGATTGGTTGATAACACAAATCGAATACCCTTGGCATGTTTGAGATAATACAATTGTGTGTGTATTGGGGGCTGGGGGAAGTCTTGTAACATTGCTATAATCCAGAACGGTATTAAAATATTTATTATTGTGGGTCACCTGGGTGGCTCAGATGGTTAAGCATCTGCCTTTGGCTCAGGTCATGATCTCCAGGTCCTGGGATTGAGCCCCACGTCAGGCTCCCAGCTCAGTGGGGAGTCTGCTTCTCCCTCTCCCTCTCCCTGTGCCTCTCCCTCTGCTTGTGCTCTCTCTGTCTCTCTTTCTCTCAAATGAATAAATGAGATCTTTAGAAAAATAAAATAAAATACTTATTATTGTAAGTAGCCTAAAAATTATAAGGCTAGAAATAATGAAGAGATAAGCCCACAGGACTGATAGTTTTAAAAAGTAATGCATTTTAAATTATTGTATTTACGTATGTTTTGCCTGCTATTTTAAGTGTTTAAGAAAACTAAATTTTTAGGTTTTGTGGGGTTTTTTTTGTTTCTGTTTCTTTTTTCTTTTCTTTTTTTTGGGGGGACATGGTTAGTAGACACTGTCAGCTCTCTAAAGAGATTATACTCTGCCTCAACGGAATAAATAGTAAAGAATTTGCAACCATCTTTAATCTACCACATTAACTATATGGAACTTTTCCCCCAGAGATTCTTTCTAAAAATTTTAAATGTCTTAACAAATTATTTCTCTACATGAAAACTATTTTATACAGCAAAGTTTAACAGATTGATTATTAATTACATTGCAAGCAATGGTTAGTATGCCTCTTCACAACATAAAAGTACCACAGACACTAAATAATCTTAGCAACAGCTAAAGTGATTACACCAGAAGAAGAAAGTAAAATACAGAAACATAAAATTATATGAAACACCAGGGAACCACTCTTAGAGCCATCTCACTGTTAGTTAACCTTTTCAAGAACTATGTGTAAGACACTGTAATAAGTGTTTTGTCCAGATTGTCTCACTTATTCTTCATAAAACCCAATGAGGTATGTTCTAGTATTGTTTGGACAGTTGCATAATTGTACAGTTGTATATTTATAATTGTGAGGAAATGATAACTTGAATTAAGTAAATTGCCCAAAGTCAAAAGATTAAAAATGGCTGAATTCAGTCCAGGATTCTGGGACTAAACCACAAGGCAAAACCTGGATACTCACAGCTCTGTGTTGAACAAGGATTGTCTTGTACACGCTCCCTTATGGTAGTAACAAGATTAAGGAAGTTTCTGCTTTGTGTGTATTTTTTTTTTTTTAAGCATTGTTCTCAACCATTTGATTTATTGAAAGGAGATGCTGTTTTGGTTCTTGATTTAGCACCAACCATTCTTTTGTTTACATAGAGTTACAGTTTTATTTGTTGTTTTGCTCTGTACTGGAAACATAAATAAAGTTTTCTACATTATTTTCAATCAAGGGTTGTGGTATAGTTTCTTTGTGTGTTTGGCATGATATGTACATTGTCTTTCTGGGATTCATCTCCTCACCATGGAGTAAAGAGAGCTTTGGGTTCTTTTCAGCATGAGTGATAATGTTAAGAATTAGTATGCTGAGAAGGAGCCACTGGGCACAAAAAGAAGGTTGTAAATGAGATCGCAATACATAGGCACCAGGTGCTTCTTTCTCCTGTTCACAGAAGCAGTCCTCCACCACTAAACTCCATCCACTCAGGGGGCTCAATGAAGGCTAACCAGTCTGATGCATGTGTAGGCAACAGTCCCATTGACTGGCACTTATAAACAGCCAATGCCAAACCCATGAGGTTTCCAATGAGATACATCAAACCCTGAAGAAGCTTCAGCATCTTGAAAGTGGCTGAAATGGCCATAAATGCCTGAATGGGCCACCAAGCCATCATATACACCATCATAGTAGGGAAGATGGAGATCGTATTACCTGCCATGTACATGAAGAAGAGGTTCATGGGAATCTGCTTGAGGGGACCCAAGGCAATGTCCCAGCAGCGCTTCTCCACCAGGGTCCGCTCTGTCTCTTGCACGCTGGTATCAGGCATTTGCTTGTCGAAGTAACCGACAGGGTACAGCAAGTCTCCCTGGCCACTGCCCTGGTCACTTCGGCTTCTGCTGCCTCCTCCAGGCCCGCTCAGCTCAATGGCCCCCTGGAAGCTCCGGCCTCGGTTGGCCACCAGGCTCCCCTGGGCCATCATGGCCACGGCCGCCTACCAAAGCTGTGAAGCTCCTTACTCTAAAGCAGGGCCTGGACCCAGGTCCACTGACACTGGCTACTCCTTGGTCTTACTCTGCTGTGTGTATGTTTTAATATTGACTTTTCCTATTAATATGTGGTACTTTCTTCCAGTTCCTTCTTGAGTAAGAGACACACTGATTTTTTTTTTAGTGCTTTCAATTATATCTTGTACTTTTTTAGCTTAATTTTATAAAATTTAGAAATAATTATGTAGAAAAAAATCACCCATTATTTCACTTTCAAGAGTAAGTTGTTATTTATATATTGAACTCTTTATGACCTTTCTTCTACACATTTTCTACATTGTTTACACTGCATTGGCCATTTTGTGGCCTGCTTTGTATTTTTGTTTACCATATCATAAACATGTTCTAATGTTATTGAAAACATTTTAAACATCATATTAAAATTTTTATACTAAAGAACATTTCAAATATACACAAAAAGAGACTAGTACAGTGAACTCCATGTATTTGTTATGCAGTATCAAAGTAGCTAATAATTCATCCAAAACGATTCCTACTCCCCTCTGCTCCAATTCCTACATCATTTCATCTAAACATTACTTTCAGTATTTGAATGTTATTCAATCTCATCATGAACTGCATTTTCCCTATATAAAAAATCTAATTATCATTGAAATCTCATCACAATGTTCCTGACTAGATTAAACACACTGTTCTATGATTATATTAAGAAGAAAAAACGTTATTTGTGCTCTCATATGAACATCTGTGCCATATGAAACTTTCTCTAATTAACTTCCATGCTGCTGCTGAATTCTCTAGCATATACATGACACATTGACATACCAAATCCATTAGGTTAATGAAAAAGCAAGGCTCTGGTATTAATCACTTTTGAAACCATAAAATCATAACTAGTAACTTTGAATACACGTGATAAATTGCAGACACAGTTGAGGGTTCTGAGGCAAGCATTAGAAAGTGAACACACCTTTCATCTTAGAATATTAACAGCTCTGCACGGTAAAAGTTTTCTTTTCATTATAGACTCAATTTGTTTTAACACTTCCATTGGCCCTCACCTTTGCCCCAAATAGTATTTATCAGCCTGATTTACATTTCCTGTCCACGTAATGAAGCTAGTGAAAAATGCCTGCCCTCCAAATACTGCCTCAGAGGCCTTGCTAAAATTCTCTCAATAATCTTTTACATCAGCAAAAATAATTTAGGGGAAAAAAGTCTGTGACAAGAACTAGGGATTGTTTATGAGGTAAAAGAATGTCTTAGAGCCAAATGCAAGGACATCAGATTATGTGACCATAGGCAAAAGTCTGTCAACAATTTCATTTAAAAACCCATTTCTAAAAGGTTTACAGCTCTGCTGATGTGGTTACCATGGGTCCCTATCTAACTTAAAAAAAAAAAATTGTGAACTTTTAAATTACATTTGCCAATCCATTTGGGCTGAGGACTTAAGAAAAAGGACAAAAGTAAAGTATTTTACTCTGAAGCATATTTACTCTTTCTACATTAATTACTTTTCCTGCAAATACGTGCTCATTCTAGAATTGAGATACAAATTAGGAACTATTTTTGCATTGTTCGCTCATTTTGCATTTAATTCTCATCCTTTCTCTCTCTCTCTAGTCCACTAAGTACATGGATGTTAAAATTGCACTCCGGTCCCATGTTATCACTGGTGTAATTTGGTTCCTATGATTTTTATTAACAAATATTTGCTTCCATTTATTGAATGCTTACCATGTGTCAGGCACTTTACAAACTTTACCTCAAAACTTCACCTCACAACCATGTAAGGTAGATGTTACTACTCCTTATAACAGATAAGTGAACTGAACATCAGAAAGATTAAGAAACCCACCTGTGGACACTCAGGTGCTTGGGTTGTGGAAGAGCATAGCTTTGTTTGAATACAAAGCCTATCTATTCTTGAATATTTTCTGAATAGATGATAGAAGGAGCTTGCTCTAATAATGCTCATGTCCTTATGCTACTTTGACTATTGATATAATAAAATACTGTTAATTTCAGTTATATCATTGTCCTCTTTGGAAAATTTATAATTCAGCTAAAGTATATTAAGCTGTCTGTATTTACAGATACATAAAAGTTAAATTTAGAAGCATCTTTAAAAACTAGTTTAGCCCAATACAAAAAAAAAAAAAGTTTTCTTATTCTTTCAATGTTTTGGTTTTAAATCTAAAATATTCTGTAGCTTTGACCTCTGCCAGAGACACGGAAATTAGCAACTACCATCTGAACTCTTCCCATCCCATCTGCCATGTCTAGAAAACTAATTCTAATTTTATAAAAGCAAAAAGAATTTTAGCATCATGGTAATTAATTATTGCTTTTAAAACACTATTAACAAGTCAGGAAACGACAGATGTTGGCGAGGATGCGGAGAAAGGGGAACCCTCCTACACTGTTGGTGGGAATGCAAGCTGGTGCAGCCACTCTGGAAAACAGTATGGAGGTTCCTCAAAAAGTTGAAAATAGAGCTACCATACGACCCAGCAATTGCACTACTGGGTATTTACCCCAAATATACAAATGTAGGGATCCGAAGGGGTACATGCACCCCAATGTTTATAGCCAAACTATGGAAAGAGCCTAGATGTCCATCAACAGATGAATGGATAAAGAAGAGGTGGTATACATATGCAATGGAATATTATGCAGCCATCAAAAAAATGAAATCTTGCCATTTGCAACAATGTGGATGGAACTAGAGGGTATTATGCTAAGCGAATAAGTCAATCAGAGAAAGACATGTATCATATGATCTCACTGATATGAGGAATTCTTAATCTCAGGAAACAAACTGAGGGTTGCTGGAGTGGTGGGAGGTGGGAGGGATGGGGTGGCTGGGTGATAGACATTGGGGAGGGTATGTGCTATGGTGAGTGCTGTGAATTATGTAAGACTGATGAATCACAAACCTGTACCTCTGAAACAAATAATACATTATATGT
>NC_138375.1:28892536-28904029 GCF_054177405.1 Leptonychotes weddellii | reverse complement strand
CAAAACCCTTCAGTCTCTTTATGTCTGATTATGTCTTGATTTTGTCATGAGAATTTGGACAGGTTGTAGAATTCTAGACTGACAGCTATTTTCCCTCAACATTTATTGTTGCTTTTGAGAAGTCTGTTGTCAATCTAAGTGTCTTTTCTTTAAAGGTAAAATGTCTTTGTTAGGAAATATGACTCCAGAGGTAACTTTTACTGTTTTTTCTTTGATGTTCTGAAATTTCACTGTAATGTGTTTAGATGTAAATTTATTCTATTTATGCTTCTTGGCATTTGATTTTCATGTTCTATCTGAGGAAACAAATTTTTAAAATTCTGAAAAACATTAAATGAATGTCTCTTTTAATACTGCCTTCTTTCTTTTTTTGGCGGGGAGGGGCAGAGAGAGAGATTGAACAGCAAGCAGACTCCATGCCCAGCACAGAGCCTGACTCGGGAATTCCATCTCACGACCCTGAGATCATGACCTGAGCCGAAACCAAGAATCGGATGCTTAACCAACTGAGCCACCCAGGTACCCCTTAATATTGCCTTCTTATCAACTCATCTTTTTTTCACTTCTCATTCTGGCCTCCATGTCTCTCTCTTAACTCTGCTTTCAAGTATTAAACAAGCATTTTTATCTCTCTATATTATTTTCATTGCTACCATTCAGTTTACTAATTATCTACTTATCTCTCTTTTTTTTGTCCGTTGACTTTTTTTATTTCAATGTCAAAAATTTTTTTATTCCCAGGATTTCAAATTGGTCCTTTTATTATTATTATTATTATTATTATTATTATTATTATTCATAGCCACCTGCTTTTTTCCCTGAAAACTTTTCTTCTTCTTCTTCTTCTTTTTTTTATAAATATGGATATGGTACATTTTTAAATCTCTGCTAATACATCATGTATGTATAGTTTTTAGACTGCCATGGTGTTTCTAATTTCTCAGGAGTAAATTTCCTATTTATAAAATGTGTAAGTGATCTTTCATGACCTTGATTTTCCTCATGTAGTATGGAATTTTAGTTTGTAAGATTGTTCCAGGTCTTTCTTTTTAACCCTTTTTTCTGTACCTGTTTCTCCATATCTGCTGATTTTTCAGTTGTTTCTACTTGGCTACCTTGAGGTGCAGGTGTTAGGTGGGTGGTTTGATTGTGAATCTTTGTTTCCTCTTCCACCATATCATTCTCCATCTCTTCTAACAATGGTCTGCTGAGATAGTGATTTTGATTTTGAGTCTGACTATATCTTTCAAAAACCTAAACAAGAGAAAGATACATTTAATATTTTTTAAAGATTTCACCTATTAGATTATCTTTCATAAACTGAAACAAAAATTCACAAGCCATCTTGAGCAGAAATTTTACAGTGACATATTAGTTAGAATCATAAGATCACATAAGACCACAAGAAACTTTTCATTTTATAAAAAAATAAAGTTCAAATTCAGAAAGGACAAGGAACCTACATGATGCCACACATTTGGTGAGTGGAATACAGAAAACTATAAACCAATTCTCCAGACTTCTCACTTCTCTACCCCACATACTTAATCCTCCTTGTGCAAAATGCTCATTGACTTCTGAGAAGAAAGGCTGATGTTACTTTCATTCAAAGAAATAGTTGTCTTAAAATATCTCCAATTATAGATTACTGTTGGTCCATAAGGCTGATTTGGCCTGTACATATATGTGTTTGGTTCACTTAGAGTTGATAGTTTACATGATTTCTACTACTAAAAGTGAAAGATAAAAAAAAAAAAATTCAGATGGGAACACTTGGCAGCTGTAGGCCACAGTCTAGCCTGACAGTAATTACACAGGAATGAGTAACTACTGTGTCCATTTCATTGGAACATCGTTGTTCCTTCACCGCTCCCCATCCAGCTGCCTTACTCATTTATACCCCTTGCGTCTCCTCTGAGTTAGGGATCGCTGGTCTCAATGCTCACAGTGCTGTAACGCATCATTGAATTTTCATGTTTCTGCTACAGTGGTGCCTTACAAATATTTACTGTAAAGACCTCATTACACATTAGTTTTACCAGATTAAGTATTTTCTAGTAAAGCAAAGTACTTTTTAGTAGACATTATTTTCTAGCACCTGGCAGAGTAGTGGCAGGTGCGGGACTTCTGCAAAGTTAGACAGCAGGGAAGATGGCTTGGGCACCTGGGGAGCAGATGCCAAAGAATTCAGGAGCCAGACCAAGGCAGAACAGAGGGTGCTGATGGTGTGTTTCGCTTTCTTTCTAATGGTGCTGGGCACTTGCCCTAAAGCCCTTGTGCTACTACTAGGCAGCATAAGGTCTCTGTCATTTCCTTGCCCCTTTCCCGGGAGGGCACAAATACTCGTGGGACTCAGGGTCTCTCTAAAATTGAGTTCTAGGGCTAAGAGAAACTACCTCGAGCCGGAAGGTCCTCCTCATTTGCCCTCTGTACCAGTAGCCGGGCCTCCTTATTTCACTGGGGGTAAATTGAGGGTTAAGTATCAGAGGAATTAGAATGCACATCGGGCAGCAGCCAGAAAAATACCTCTCCAGCAGCAGCTGTTGTAAGAACTACCCTGTTTGGTGTAGAACTGATCAGCAAAAAAAACCTCAAAATGATTGTTATACCTTTGTGTGTGTGTGTAACTTTTATTAAGACCTTACAGGTACTAATCTAGTCTCTCCATTGGCAATCCTGGCCATACATTCAGACTCTAAATGCCATTAGCCAAACTTAATAGTCATTTGGGTTTTCTGCCTCCTGGCTATCTTTAGCTCATTATATTGGAAATCACCAGTCTGAATTACTGTATATTTGTGTATTTGTACACATACATAGAGATAAATTTCCGCTGACATCCAGTAATATTCCTCAGAGAGTGTGCAGATAATATGGAGTACAATGTGGAGGAAGTTTTCTTCATGACTGCAAACTATGTGTAGACCCTCTTCTGTTTGCTCTTACGGCATCTTATGCTGACATCCATGTGGAGCTCACCAAATGTATGTGTTTCCTAGGGCTGCTATGACCAAATAACATAGATGTGGTGCCTAAACAACAGAAATTTATTTGCTAACAGTTCCAGAGACTGGAAGACCAAGATCAAGGTGTTAGGAGGTTTGGTTTCCGTTCTTCCTTTAGCTTGTCAATGGCCGTCTTCTTGCTGTGTCCTCGCATAGCCTCTTTGTGTGTCCAGATTTTCTCCTTTTATAATGATACAAATCAGGTTGGACCAGGGCTCACCCTAACAACCTTATTTTAGCTTAATCACTTTTTAAAGACCCAATCTCCAAATACAGTCACAGTCTGAGGTATTAGGGGTTAGGACTTCAATATATGAATTTGGGCTGGGGAACACAATTCAGCCCATAACACCAGGCATATTGCATTTGGTCACTTGATCTCTCTCTCACTAAAAATGAACCCTTGAAGGCAGGAGTCATGACATACTTATCTTTGTGTTCCTTATATCCATCATTTTCTATTAAAAAGTATTTATAGAACTGAACAAGCTCACAAATATAACTATGATGTTTTGTGGCTTTTTTTTTTTAAGATTTTATTTATTCATTTGAGAGAAAGAGAGAGAGTGCACAAGCAAGGGGAGAGACAGAGGGAGAGGGAGAAGCAGACTCCCTGCTGAACTGGGAGCCCAGCGTGGGGCTCGATCCCAGGACCTGGAGATCATGACCTGAGCTGAAGGCAGATGCTTAACCATCTGAGCCACCCAGGCACCCCTGTTTTATGGCTTTTAAAGAAGTTTTATCTGGTCCTGACATATTTGGTTGGGAATGATAGGTGTCCATGGGACTTATCTACAACTAAATTACTCTTAAAAAAAAAAAAAGATTTTGGGCGCCTGGGTGGCTCAGTTGGTTAAGCGATTGCCTTTGGCTCAGGTCATGATCCTGGAGTCCCGGGATCGAGTCCCATATCGGGCTCCTTGCTCAGCAGGGGATCTGCTTCTCCATCTGACCCTCCCCCCTCTCATGTGCTCTCTCTCTTTCTCTCTCTCAAATAAATAAAAAAAAAATTTTTATTTATTTATTTGACAGCGAGAGCATGAGCAAGGGGTGGGGGCAGAGGGAGAAGCAGATTCCCCACTGAGCAGGGAGCCCAACGCAGGGCTCAATCCCAGGACCCTGGGATCATGACCTGAGCCGAAGGCAGAGGCTTAACTGACTGAGCCACCCAGGTGCCCCCTAAATCACTCTTATAAAGAAATTCCAGATCTAGCCATATATTCAGAGATAGGTGAGGAGTGTAATATTCTATTTAAAATGAGTGGCGGCAGAAAATAACACAAGGAAAGAAATAATAAGAGAACATGAAAGGATAAATATATATTGGGAGAGGCTGGTTCCTATGTCAGATAAAATAAGCCATTGTCTATACCTTCAAAGGACTCATAACTAACTTAGAAACAAATATGTTCAAATGCTTAGGAATCCGTAGGAATAAAATATGGACAAAATTGTATCAGTGGGTAGGAGTTAGCAAGTGCTGCAGCATTAACAGAGACCAAATTCCATTGTGGTCTAAAAAAACGGCTGTGGGTTTTGGTGAGCAAACATTGTGACTGCATTGAGGACAGTAGGTTAGAGTTGGACTTTTAAGGATAAAGGGGGAAAAGCAGCACAATTTAAATTGTGCTTGGTTCCAGAATTTGGAAATCAGGGATGGTGAAATTATCAGGAGGCAGTTGAAAAAGAAAAACCAGCATAGTTTTCTTTTTTTTTTTTTTTTTAATTTTTTTTTTTATTTTTTAAATGTTTTATTTATTTATTCATGAAAGTCAGAGAGAGAGAGAGAGGCAGAGGCAGAGGGAGAAGCAGGCTCCCCGCCTAGCAGGGAGCCCGATGTGGGACTCGATCCCAGAACCCTGGGATCATGACCTGAGCCGAAGGCAGACGCTTAACCATCTGAGCCACCCAGGCGCCCCACCAGCATAGTTTTCATAGCACAAATCTTGTAATTATTTTATTGACTAACATATTTGCCTTTTTAAAAATGTTCTTTCAACTCTGAACAATGAACTGTCATGAATATTTCAATCATAACATAAATTAAGTCTACCCGGCATAAGCTTAATGTTTTCAAAGGATAAATAGCTAATTAGTCATAACAAAATGACTTATCCTTCTGTCTAGCTGGCATTGGAGTTAAAGTTCTGAGATTTAGGTCATGAATCATGAGGTGATGGGTTCCCCCTACCCCAATCATAAGCAGGGAAGAAAAAGAAAATATAGAAAAACCCATAAGATGTTTTGGATGTCAGTAATCTACTACTGTAAGCTCATAGGAAAATTCCTGTTCGCTTAAAACATGACATTTGGCAAGTACTTTATGTCACTTTATCCTATACACATGCCATGGCATAACTTAATTTTTTTCTTATCTTTTTAGCTCTAGGTGTTGTTTCCAAATCTTCATGGTCAAATGACAGTTTATATTGTCTTCAACAGAAAAATCAGCCCACACTTTAGGTACACCTCTTGGAAAATATGTGTCTGTCCATTGATGTTGGCTGAGTTTTTCTTTCTTTCTTTCTTTCTTTCTTTCTTTCTTTCTTTCTTTCTTTCTTTCTTTCCTTTCTTTCCTTTCTTTCCTTTCTTTCCTTTCTTTCTTTCTTTCCTTTCCTTTTCTTTTCCTGACCTGGCATGGTTTACACTTCTCTCATGTTTATCTTAGGAGGTATATGTCCTAGCATGGAATGCAAATTAGGAGTACAGAGCGTTCTAAACTAGTTTCCGTTTGACATTATTTAATAACAGATTATTATGATTGCTTTAAATAGTGTATGAGGTATTTCTTGGAACTCAGGTTTTACATTCATTTATTATCGTTTTTTCAAACTTTGTTATAGATGATAGTAATTAAGATTATTTTAAATGTTTTTTTTTTTTTAAAGATTTTATTTATTTATTCATGAGAGACAGAGAGAGAGAGAGAGGCAGAGGGAGAAGCAGGCTCCCAAGGAGCAGGGAGCCCGATGCGGGACTCGATCCCAGGACCCTGGGATCATGACCTGAGCCGAAGGCAGACGCTTAACCATCTGAGCCACCCAGGCGCCCTATTTTAAATGTTTTACTAAAGGTGTATTACAAACCAATTAAGAGATAATTAGATTCTAGGAATTTACTGTATGCTTTTATATAAGGAGTTGAAATCCCTTTCTTCTGCATGCTGTTCCTTGGAGTGTTTGAACTCAGAGTCATTCCTTATTCTACCTCCACTCTGATCCCCCCAACCCCATGCTCAACTCCATGTATTTTAGGGGGGTGTCCAAGATGATCTTCCTCAATCATGTGTCAGATAGCTTCTGGGTGGATTTGGCTAGCAGTGGGCACTACCTGGAGATTGGAGATGAGAGAAGGGAGAGTCCAAGGCCCACCCTTTTTCCCTTCCTTCTTTCCTTCCTTCCTTCCTTCCTTCCTTCCTTCCTTCCTTCCTTCCTGTCCATCTGTCTTTTTTCAGTATTATTTTTGTGTGTGTATGTATATGTTTTTCATTTTTGTTATTAAAGTATAGTTGACATACAATGTTATCATCCAAGACATTTCTTCACCTCTCTCTTTGCATCAAACAACATATCCATCTGCACCTGTGTGCTCCCTGCTTCCAGCTCCCACCTAACAGGCCCTCCTAGCTTTCTCCAGGTGAGCCAAGCTCTTTTGGATTCCAATAACCCCATCAATTCCCTTTGTCCCAGCCTATGTGTAGTGGCAGCTTCTGCTATTTCTAATCTCAGGGTTACCACATTTTCCTCTCGCTTGGAGTCCCAGGTCTATCTATTAAACCAGTGTCACTCTTATTTTAAATACTTGGAATGATTATCTTTTTCTGGTTGGATTTTGATTGATTCATTCCACTTCTTCTTTCTTTATCTGATGATTGGTAAAATCACTCTCACAAATCTGTTATTATTGTCATCATCATTGACAATGTAATATGTGTATTGCTATCTGCAGGGCACACTGATCAGTGCTGTAGATAGAATGAGGGATAAGACTAGGCCCGAGTAGTGGAAATGATAAGAAGGAAGGCAGAAACACTGACATACATATTGGGTTTCTGAGTTCATAGATGGCTCAATATACGGACCTTGTTGAATGAAGATACTAGTGAGGAGTATTGGAGCTTCTGATTGGACAAAACTTGGGGTAGAATTTCTTTATTCATTCACAGATAATTACAGGCTCTAACTAAATAGCAGGGTCTTTGCTAGGTGCTAGGATGAGGTACTAGGCAAGACTAGGAACATACAAGATGCAGGGGGAACTGCATTCCTTCTAGAGGCTCTAGGAGAGAGTCCATTCTTTGCCTTTTTCAGCTTCTAGAAGCTGCCTGCATTCCTTGGCTTATAACTCCCTTCCATCTTCAAATCCAGCAATTTTATCACTCCAAAACCTCTGCTTCTCTGACTCTGACTCCGCCCCCCTTACCTCTTTTACTTTTAAGGACCCTTATGATTATACAGGGCCCATCCGAATAATCCAGAATAATCTCTCCATTTCAAAAAACCTCAACTTAATCACATCTGCAAAGTCTCTTGCTATGTAAGGTGACATATGCAGGGATTAGGATGTGGCCGTCTTCTGGGGACCATTATTCTGCCTACCACCCCCTTCCCATACCCCCTGAAGCATTGGGATGGTCACAATCAGACTTTGCGAAGGAGATGCTAAAAGCAATAGGTAAACCCAGCTGGGTGCCACATGCCTTTCCTTCCCTCCCTTCTCCCCTCCCCTCTCCCACTCCCCCCCTCCTTTCAGCAGTTCTGCTTCCTGGTGAATTCTGCAGAGTCCAGAGAAAGACTCGCTGGTTGTCACCTCCTCTGTTCAGGCCTTGACCTTCAGGAGCCTGCTCCCTTCCTCTCCTGGGTCTTCCTGTCCTTCAGTTTTGAAGTTGGTGACATGGTGGCTGCCCTGGCAGGCTCTCTGAGAAATGTGGCAGAGAAGCCAGTCAGCAGCTACCCAGCAGCCTGAGCTGGGCAGCGTGGACTCCAGACTCACCCTGGTCCAGTTCACCATGTGAGGGGGCAGCATTCAGTTCTACAAGTTAACAAGTATCCACAGGCAGTTTTCTTGGAAGTAGATGTGCCTCAGTGTCAGGAAACAGCTGCTACCAACAGTCTATCAGCAACACTAATATTTGTTTTTTCAAAACAAAGTGAGACTTGACCAATATCAAGGAGCGATGCTGTGGGATTAGAAGACAGAAAAAGTTAAGCAGTACTTAGAAAATGACCCTGGAAGCTGTAGGGACCCAGACATTCCAAAGGGCTGTGTGGATTTAATGTCTCCTATTAACATGCTGCTCATGTCTTAATGAAAGCAAAGAGCATGGGTTTGACCACTGATTCCAAAAGGCATGACCTTGGAATGATTGTGATGAACAGCTACTTATTACTGTAGCACTTAATCAACTGCTAAGCTCTATTCAATGAGATTGCAAGGGCCAGCTAATAGTCAGGGGCCTAAATATGTAAAAAATTTTACCAATCTACCCCAATCTATGGGTTTTGAAGAAGCAGAAAGAAGTGACTAACTCAACCTCTGGAAATAATGGAGGATAATATTAAAGAAGATGGCATTGTCCCTCTTCATTATTATTAATCTTAACAGTGTAACTATAGTTGTTTGGTCCAATCAAGGTGAAGAAACCATAATTTCATATGTTACCTTTATTGGTACTGCAGTCCAAGCAACAAATATGAATGACTTTAAGCCAGTAGTTGGCAAAAAAGGAGAAAGCCGCACAAGACACAAGAAAACCACACTGAAATCAGGTTTATAGCTCCTGGATAATTGCTTGATTCTCCTCAGAGACTGTCAATATTCCGTTCATTGTTATTACCAATAAATCATTGCTTTTGTTCAGATGGTATCACTAGTATTTTTATTGTAATCTTGATACATGCAATGACAGATAAAAAGTCACTCGTTTTTGCCAAGCTTAAAAAAAAAGGCAATAGCTAAAGCCCAAACTCTAAGATGAACTGGCAAATTTGCATTGTTTCCCAATACCCCTCTTTTTAGGGAAGAGTTTTCAAAATCAGAGAGGTGGCAAGACTCTTAGCAGAACTGATGAAACCACCCAGTTCCTGGATAGTCAATGGAAAACTTTTATTAGAGAACAGTTTTGCAGTATTTTTTTTTTTGGAAGATTTCTCTGAAATTCCAATTTAGGTGACAGCAAACAAGTAGGCAATGATGAGTGGTGGTAACAGTTTTTTTCTCAGCAACTGGAAATAGGTGTGTGTTTTGTGTGAAATGAGGGCTCAGTAGTACACACCTGTGGGATCTTCCAGCAGTGGCTGGACCCACACATTCTGGGACATCCCATCCATACTGATAGCCATAAGTAGTGCCCCTTCATACACTCAAAGGACAACACCAAATGCATGAAAATCCCATGTGAAAGGATATTTCTAGACTATGGATTCTTATATTATAAAGGGACTCTTCCCAATTTTCTGCTGAATATTTTGAGCAGAAAGGTGGAATTTGTAAGAGATAGAATGTAATCAAAAGAATTAAGGGATCAGAAAGATGTTCCTAACCAGAAACAGGGGAGAGGAATGGATGCCTGAAAGCCTCTACTGTGATCTCCTTCCATTTAGGGCCTAGGATGTGTGAAGTGAGTCCTAGGACTTCTATGGGGACACATCCTGGAAGAGCAGAAACACTTCTTTGGGGAAGGATACTCTTCTACAAACTTGAGAGTACCCTACATTTCTCAGCTCTGTTTAGGAAAATTAAAGGACAGTTTCAGTTTTATTTTGTTCATAAATGTCTATCACCCTCCCCTCACTCCATGAGATTTCAGGAATAATGCTAAATTGCACATCTGAGAAGTTTGACTCAAATCAATTATCTAAATGTGGGATTGATAAAAACAACTATTTAAGTAGCACTGATAACTGATGAGAAGGATTGTATTGCTTCCCTACTTGCCCCCTGGCCTGAGGCAACCTTTTAATTGTCAAAGTATGATGAACTATTTCACAAGAAGATTAAAGATTTCACATCGGGTTCCCAATCCTAAATTTATGCATGTTCAGAGTAGAGATCCTTCTCTTTCAGCCAGGAAACAAATTTCACAATAAACAACTTACTACTTTTTAAAGTATGGTGTAGGTAATAAGATAGAGCATAAGGTTGATATTTCTCAGTAGTTTAATTCACAGGGCCTGGTCTATTTGGAAAGAAAAAAAAAAAAACTGTTTTCTTTTGTTTGCTAAACCCTCTTTTTTCCAAAATCCTTCTTGTCTGGGAATGGGGAGGTTTAGATCACTAGCAGGTATCAGGGGGAGACACAGTAGTCAATGCTAAATAGGCAATGATTATTACATAGGATATGTTTATATCCTTTCACACTCATTTTCAAATTTACCATTACTCAATTGAAGTAGATTTCTGTTCAACATTTTCCAGGACCATGTTAAGTAAGACCAATGATATTACCTACCATTTGTCTACCATGTGGCAGGCATTTTATTATTATTATTATTTTTATTTTTATTAACATATAATGTATTATTTGTTTCAGGGGTACAGGTCTGTGATTCAACAGTCTTACACAATTCACAGTGCTCACCATAGCACATACCCTCCCCAGTGTCCATCACCCAGCCACCCCACCCCTCCCACACCGCTCCACTCCAGCAACCCTCAGTTTGTTTCCTGAGATTAAGCATCTCTTGTGGTTTGGTTTGTCTCCCTCTCTGGTTTCTCTTGTTTCATTTTTTCCTCCCTTCCCCTATGATCCTCTGTCTTGATTCTCAAATTCTTTATAACAGTGAGATCATATGATACTTATCTTTCTCTGATTGACTTATTTCGCTTAGCATAATACCTTCTAGTTCCATCCATGTCATTGCAAATGGCAAGATTTCTTTTTTCGATGGCTGCATAATATTCCATTGTGTGTATATATATATATATATATATACACCACATCTTCTTTACCCATTCATCTGTTGATGGACATCTAGGTTCTTTACATAGTTTGGCTATTGTGGACATTGTTGCTATAAACATTGGGGTGCATGTGCCCCTTCAGATCACTACATTTATATTTTTGGAGTAAATACCCAGTAGTGCAATTGCTGGGTCGTAGGGTAGCTCTATTTTCAACTTTTTTTTTTAAAGATTTTATTTATTTATTTGACAGAGACAGAGATAGCAGGAGCAGGAACACAAGCAGGGGGAGTGGGAGAGGGAGAAGCAGGCTTCCCTCTGAGCAGGGAGCCCGATGTGGGACTCGATCCCAGGACCCTGGGATCATGACCTGAGCCGAAGGCAGACGCTTAATGACTGAGCCACCCAGGCACCCTCTATTTTCAATTTTTTGAGGAACTTCCATCCTGTTTTCCAGAGTGGCTGCACCAGCTTGCATTCCCACCAATAGTGTAGGAGGGTTCCCCTTTCTCCACATCCCCGCCAATATCTGTCATTTCCTGACTTGTTAATTTTAGCCATTTTGACTGGTATGAGGTGATATCTC
>NC_138375.1:28879204-28892036 GCF_054177405.1 Leptonychotes weddellii | reverse complement strand
TTACATTGAGGTCTTTCATACATTTTGAGTCTATTTTTGTGTGTGGTGTAAGGAAATGGTCCAGTTTCATTCTTCTGCATGTGGCTGTCCAATTTTCCCAACACCATTTGTTGAAGAGACTGTCTTTTTTCCATTGGACATTCTTTCCTGCTTTGTCGAAGATTAGTTGACCACAGAGTTGAGGGTCCATTTCTGGGCTCTTTATTCTGTTCTATGGATCTATGTGTCTGTTTTTGTGCCAGTACCATGCTGTCTTGATGATGACAGCTTTGTAATAGAGCTTGAAGTCCGGAATTGTGATGCCGCCAGCTTTGCTTTTCTTTTTCAACATTCCTCTGGCTATTCAGGGTCTTTTCTGGTTCCATACAAATTTTAGGATTATTTGTTCCATTCCTTTGAAAAGAGTTGATGTTGATAGGGATGCATTAAATGTGTAGATTGCTCTGGGTAGCATAGAGATCTTCACAATATTTGTTCTTCCAATCCATGAGCATGAAACATTTTTCTATTTCTTTGTGTCTTCCTTAATTTCTTTCATAAATATTCTACAGTTTTCTGAATACAGATTCTTTGCCTCTTTGGTTAGATTTATTTAGGTATCTTATGGTTTTGGGTGCAATTGTAAATGGGATCAACTCCTTAATTTTTCTTTCTTCTGTCTTGTTGTTAGTATATAGAAATGCCACTGATTTTTGTGCATTGATTTTATATCCTGCCACTTTACTGAATTACTGTATGAGTTCTAGCAGTTTTGGGGTGGAGTCTTTTGGGTTTTCCACATAAAGTATCATATCATCTGCAAAATGTGAGAGTTTCACTTCTTCTTTGCTGATTTGGATGGCAGGAATTTTTCTTGTGGTATTTTTTATATTCTCAAGAACCCAACTAGATAGTTGATACACTCATCATTTTATTATGAAGAAATCAAGAATGAGTACATTTGTAGTAAATAACTGAGTTGGAATTTCAACCCAGAGAATTTAATCCCAAAATTTGTCATCTTTCTATAATGATTAGTTGTCTCATTCAAGGTATATCACTGAAAATATTCTCCCTGAGAGAAGTGCAGTCATCAATGAATTATCCAGGTACTGGGACTGAGTTACACAGCTGATGCTCTAAAGCCCCCCCTTTTTTTTCTTCTCTGGCTACATCCCTTTGGTCTCTAATATTGGACTTCTTTCTCTTACCATTTAATCAGATTTCTTTTATTTTTTTTAAAGATTTTATTTATTTATTTGAGAGAGAGAGAGAGCATGAGAGAGCACAGCAGGGGGAGGGGCAGAGGGAGAGGGAGAGGCAGACTCCCCACTGAATAGTGAGCCCTCCACGAGGGATCCATCCCAGAACCCCAGGATCATGACCTGAGCTGAAGGCAGATGCTTAGCAGACTGAGCCACCCAGGTGCCCCTAATCACATTTCATTAAGCAGAACTATTTTCTCCTTTCAGGGAAAATGAGAACAATTAGAACTTAATCATCCAAAGTCATGAGTTTTCATAGCTATACTTTTGCTAATAGAACAGAATAGAAAAGTATTCAGTTATAATTTTGCAATATTATTGTCACCAAATTTTTCTATTTATGGGAATTTTTAAATATGTACAAGTGACTATGCTGGGATCACAAATGTTTAAATGTGTGCACAGATGTGACAACTTCAACTTGTAGATGCATAGAAGAATTCAATAAATTTATCATAGTCTTCTCATTACTTTTCACCCAGTGGTATCATGTACTAACTAGTAATAGAAAGAATTAGCACTTGAATTATTTATTATTTATTTTTTGGGCGGGGGGGAATGAGCAGGGGAGGGGCAGAGGGAAAGGAGAGAGAGAATCTTAAGCAGGTTCCATGCTTAGCACAGAGCCCAGCACTGGACTTGATCTCAAGATCCTGAGATCATGACCTGAGTGGAAATCAAGTGTCCCATGCTTAACTGACTGAGTCACCCAGGCCTCCCTTAGCACTTGAATTAATAGCTCTTGCCATGCCTGATGTATGTGTGGTCTTCTTACTAAAGTTCATTTATTTGCTAATATATTGGCTAATACATTTGAGCCATGCAAAGGTAATTTCCATACCTAGAAGATACTGAAGAGTGCTCAAGGTTGAGAGGTTTCCAAACCGTGGTCATCAGTAATCTCTTGGGAGCTTGAGAGGAAAGAGGAGCAGGTAGGCTTAACACCTGCATCTTGGCTTTAGACAAAGCAATTCTGCATCTATATAAAAATAGAAAATGAAAAACATATATATATATATGAAATTTTAAAAGATATCTATATAATACATATTTTTAATATTTATAGACATCCCTGTAGGATTTTATTTAAAAAATGGTTTTAGCAGTAAAATGGTTATTTTTGTCCATCCCATTGAAAATTCAGATGATCACTCTGATGCTCCAGACACACAGCTACTAAACCTAAGCCAGAATGCACATTTTTAAAATCCTGCTCTTCCCTAGATTGTTATTTGTGAAAATGTTTTATGAAATTTTATTGGTTGAAGTTTATCATTTTCCTAAACACTTAATTTAGTTTTAACTGCAAAGATACTCTTTTTTTCTTCTTTTTGGGGGGACACATTCTTCTCTTTGGAATTGTTCTTGGAAGTTTAGATTATAAAATCGAAATCCTTTCAGAGGATTTCTGAATAGATAGTTTTTTCTAGAAGAGGTTTTTTTTTTTCGTATAAATTTAAAAAAAAAGATAACTGTGGGTGTAAGTCTTGCTGACTTGTTCTTTTATGCAGCTCAGATGTGGTAAGATAGAGTTTTCCCAACCTAAAACTAGAAGTTTACATTTGTCAAGTATGCTTTTGCTCTTGAGTTGTAATATTTTTGCTTCCTTCAGGATGACATCTAGAAAAATCAGTTAAGTTGTGCTCAGAGGGAAATTCTGTGTATAAGTTTTCTTTTATTTTTTAGAACACATAGCCTGTTTAAGTAAGTTTGCTTATTCTTCCAAGTAAGCAAAGTGTTGAGATGAAATATTTGTTTGACTGAAGGATTTAAATAGGTGTCTGTTTTTAGAATCCTTTCCAGATACTACATTGATGTGTACTTTAAACAGCGTTTATCCTAGGGGAGCACCGAGGACCTCTTGTTTATAACTAGAGCCATTCTGATGCCTGCTATTTCTTGCCACATTCTTAGGCTTCCAACCAATTTTTGTGTTTCTCCCCAGAGATGCAAGTACAGAACAGGGAATGGAATATAGAAAAGAAAATAAATACTTGGTTTCAATATTTTCTCCTTTCTTTCCCTTGGCTTCCTTCCACTAACATTTATAAACATATGGGGATATCAAAATGGGAGACAGTAGCAAATAATAATAATAATAATAACAAAAATGGACCTGGGTCAGGATTTGGATTTGAATATCAGTTTCACTATTTATCAACTGTGTGGTTTAGGGCAGCTTATTACATCTCTTCAAAGCTTTTTTTTTTCCCTCTTGTAAAATGAGGATTGCAATACATATGTGGAATGGGTATTAAATTCTATGTCTGATAAATAATGGGTATTCAGAAAAATGTTAACTGAATATGAATGTGATATTATAAATAACAAAGGATCAGTTAACTACAAAATATTCTTTTTTACCATTATGGATAGAACTAGAATAAGTCATTTTTTCTGCAATACATGAAAATTACAATATGCATTAAGTTATAATTATCTAGGGAATGAAGTAATGAACATGCAGGACCAAACATACCTTTTATAGGATGGCTGATTTACCACATAAGATAGGAGAGCATATCCCTGAAAAAATGGACACTAGGTCATGTAACTTTTGGCAGAGAAGTGAAAGGTCAAGAACAATGTGGCTTGGAACTGATAGCATCTCAGTGGCTAGATTCATGGCTTGGTAACTAAATCTAAGAATATTAGTTATTTGGAAAGAGCTTACCAAAATGACGAACAGGGTCGCTGAAAGGAAAAGCTAACAAGAGCTTTAAGATAAATTATATTAGCTACTTGATTTTTCCCAGGTTCTACCTACGCACTGATGTTTTGGGAAACCATGTAGTAGAGAAACAGAGCAGAAAGGGAATAACACTTCTTGAATTATGTGTTCCAAAAATTGTGTTAAGTATGTTTTGCACGTAAAAATAAAATCATTCTGTAAATCATCTTCTGATCGGTAACAGAAAAAACATCAAACAACAGAACAAAACAACCCAATCCTCTCATGCTACCAGAAGGATGCTATAAGAAATACAAGCCGTTTCATTACATGCGTATTTAAAATGCTAAGGAGCCTAAATTTTATTTATTTTCATTTCACATCCATGGATATAGAAATAAATGTAAGATCGTAGTGAATGAGAATCATAAGTGAAGTGGTATTACTTTGCTAGGGCTGCCATAACGAAGTACCACAGACTACGTGGCTTAAACAACAGAAATTTATTTTCTCACAGTTCTGAAAGCTAGAAGTCCAAGATCAAGGTGTCAGCAAGGTTGGCTTCTTCTGAAAGTCATGAAAGGTGGATCTCTTCTAGGCCTTTTTTTTAGACTTGTAAATGGACATTTTTCCCCCCTATGTTTTCACATTGTCTTCCCTCTGTATGGGTCTATGTCCAAATCTTCTGCGTCCAAATCTTATAAGAACACCAGTCATACTGGATTGGAGCCCACTCTAGTGATCTCATTTTAACTTACTTAACCTCTGCAAAGACCCTATTTCCAAACCATAATCACATTCTGAGGTATAGGGGCTCAGTTAAGACTTTAACATATGAATTCTGGAGGTGAGGGGACACAACTCAGCCCATAAGAACTACATTCCTCATTTCTCTTCACAATTCCTAGCAGGAATTGACTTGGTTATAAGAGATGCTCCATAAATATTCACTAATGATAATTCAAGGACTCTTTGCATCAAATATGCAAAATAAAACTTTGTTGTCCTAAAGATACCATAAATATATAGTTTTATAAATTAAATCAAAACAGAAACCATCCAAATTAGAATACTTTGGGCATTTGAACCAGGCCAGACCACAAAAGCTAATTTAGGTTTGAGGACTGGATGGAATGATCACTCAGATACAGGGTCATTTCCTCTTTGGTTTACAACCAAACCAGAAACATACAATTAAAGATATATACCAAATGAAGACTACAAATGAATGAATATGGCTCTCTGTCACCTCCTTTTATTCCTACCAAAAACATGCCCAAAGTTTGGTGAGCTTATCAGGTAGACTGAAAATCTCTGAGTTCAGAGGATTCCCAACTGTAGTTTACCTACACTCTTTGGAACTGAAGATCATGGGGATGGATGAGAAAGATAGAGGTGTAAAACTTCATTATTCAAGGATCCACCCTATTTCCAAGGAAATTCTTGCTGAGCCACAATTACATACTTCCAAATTCTATTTCTTATTGTGTAATTGGGTCTCTTGAAGTTTCAGGGAATAGGCGTGCTCTATAGCAATTTTTCAATGAAGTGTAAATTTGAGTATGTATGAAAAGCACTTTGTAAAATGTAAAGTACTATGTCAGTCATCCACTTTGAATGTTATAAATAAATAAGTCAGCTACAATTTTTATATATGTATATTTATATTTATGTATGTGTACACACACACACACATTGGTACTGGCTATGTTCCAGGTACTTGCTAAGGATTAAGGATACAGAAATAAAAAAAAACCATGTTATTCCTTTTGCACGGAATATATAGTATAGCAATTTTGACATAATTTTCATAATGCTAGTCTTATCAAGGCTACATATTACCAAAACAGTTGCAAAAAAAGGCTCAGGAAGCCTCCAGAATTTGGTAACACTTTAGTGGGTTGACTTCCATAATTCCAGGATGCTAAATCGAAACATATTTAGTGGTATTCTATACTTCTCTCTTCTTTATATACAGAGTACACACTCTCTCCAAGTTCAAAAAGAGAGAAGGTTTTCTTTGCCATTTTCTGCATTCTTTTCCATGGCTATAGATTGTGGCACTTTTCAATCTCTTTTTCACAGAAATAGGCAATTTGTGGGACTAGTCATTTGAGAAGAACATAATGTCCCTGAGTCTTGGCCTAAGAAGTGCCAACTAGAGAATGCAAGAGTAGGGACCTTGTATCAGGCTGTACCCAGCAGGCAAGAGTGGGGAATACTCAAATTCTCCATCCACTAATACAGCCACACAGGTTCAGGTGTTATGCATAAACTTTCTACTCGTGGATTGAAAAACTGGGATTCTTACTGTTAAGGGTTATAATTTTAAGGGATTAGACAAATTTATCACAGTGTCTCAGAAACCTACAAAAGATCAAGGGTAATTCATTGCATTAACTATTTTAATTAAATCCCCAACCTATCTAACATTTAGAAAACATGTCCTCCATGCTTTTGGCCAATTGTTTTTTAATTGAGATCCGATGAGTTCCCTTTTTGTATATCTTCTGTCAGAACAAACTTGTTATAGCTGCAAAGATTGTGTACCAATGTCATTAACCCTCCTTCCTTGCCAGCTAATTAAAGCTAAAGAACAAAGTCATAATTCCTCAGACACTGAAGGATGGGCTTTAGGTAGAATTGTGTGGGCTGTGAATTATCTTCAGCAGTAAATTATTGTACAAATAACCCATTAAAGTCCACTAAAATTGGAAAGGTTAGGGTTAGTACAGTTCTTATCCAAGTCTTGAGTGTTAGTGATAGCCCACTGCCCTGTGGTAGCCTGAAGGGTACATCATGTGCCTCATGAAAAAAGGAAAGCTCTTGTGGTTTTTCTCTTTTCCATTGCACTGTAGGCTGAGCTGAGCATCAGTTAAAAATCCTTGTCAAGAATAACTATTGAGAGTTCAAGAGTTCATCTCTAAAGACCCAAGAAAGAATATCCTGTTTTATTGCTCTTATTTGGGCATATATTAGAGCTGTTAGAGATTCTGGTTAAGACTCTTGAGTCTTTTGACTTCTGACAAACACTCTCTGTAAAGAGAAATTTTAGCCTACTGTATTCTAATATGTTATATTGGAATTAACACCTCTCTTCTCACATGGACCTCTGTAAGAAAGAAGTTATTATTATATCCCTGGTAGTCTAGATTACATTTAAATGGGTAAACAAGTAGTTACATTTGTTGTGTGAGAAGATGGTAAGAGAAGGAGCTAGTGCAGTTGTGAATAATAGTCTTCATGCAAAACAATTTTCCCCCAAATTTCCAAATATTGATTTATCACCCCAAGAATTTTCCAGACAAATACCTACAGTTTCAGGCTATTGTTCGGTTATTCAGGCACTGATCCTACCTTGAACTCCTTCCCCATTTCCCTGTAGTGTCTACCTCTGTCAGGATTTGTCCTTCTCATGGACAACAACTCACTCCAACCACCTTTAGAGCTTTCTAGCTGAGTCAGGGTTGCTCCAATTTCAAGTTCCCCTTGTCACTTATGTCCCTATGGCTATTTGGATTTTTTTCCCCTTTCTGACCCAATTGTTTGTCCCTATTCTCCTGAGTATTTCTGAATTTTGAGTGCTTGCCTAATCTAAGGACCCTCTAGCTTCCTAATTTTTGTCCTGTGAATCTACTTTCCTGGCCTGTCTCCAAAGTCAATTGTCACATGCTGTTCCAACAAGTTAACTCTCCGAACTTGAACAAGTCTCTTAATCTTTTTGGTCTCAATTTTCTCACTAAAAATAAGAAGCTCAGTGGTACTTTGAGGCCTTTCATTTTAATGTGTCAATGGTTTTGAGTTGTACTTGATGTATAAATTCACCAGTTTGGGCCCTGGTTATAGTGACTTTCAAATAAATGAATATCATATGTGAAAAGGGATTTAAACAACCTTTTGTTTTTTGTTTTTGTTTTGTTTTTTAAGAAAGCTGGTTTTAGAAAGTGTTTCTAGGGTAGTATTTTATAAAGGGAAAAAATCTAATAGATAGCTATCTCAGTAGCTTTAAATACTCTAAAGAATAAAAAAAAGAATATATTTTATTTTGGCATTAATTATTTACAACTTATATGAGTCTTGATTTTACCTAATTATCTATCTCACACAGTATCAGATTCAAAAAAATATATAAATGTAAATTACTAATATTGGTTTGATTTCCTAATATGTATTTTATCTCCTTATACATAGATATTATATTAATGTGAGTTTTCAGAAAAACAAAATGTCTAGATGGAAGCCAGAGGGGTGTTCTGAATCTAAAGGTTTCTGTCTTTAGTTTACTTCTTGCTCTAGGAATTCCCTGGATGATGAAAATGAGGGAATATTTGGGCCTGTGTTATGGAGGCAGATGAATCAAAAAGCCAAAGAAGTAAAAAATTTGGCTTCCATCTAGACATTTTGTTTTTCTGAAAACTCACAGTAACATTTCAAAAGATAATGTCTGCTTTGAAAGAAATGTAAGTTATGATTTGATTCCACATATATAAGTTTCTGGCTCACAAGATGAACTGAATTTTTCACTCTCCTCCTGACTGTTTAGGGGATAAGGAAACACAACTAAGGAGGAAGAGATGGCCTAAGACAACGAACTGGTTTGTCTTAGAAGAAAAAGAAAATGGGGCACCTGGGCGGCTCAGTCAAGTGTCTGCCTTCAGCTCAGGTCATGGTCCCAAGGTCCTGGGATTGAGCCCTGCATCTGGCCTCCCTGCTCAGCAGGTAGCCTGCTTCTCCCTCTCCCTCTGCCTGCCACTCCCCCTGCTTGTGCTCTCTCTCTCTGTCAAATAAATAAATAAAATCTTTAAAAAAAAAAAAGAAAATGAAAATGAAGAGACCTAGAAATTTGACATTAAATTTTAGAGCTGTAGAGCTTCACTATTTAAAAAGGGCACATTTGAAATCAGTAGCATGACAAAACTTTCTTAAAAATGGTTTGTGAATCTTAGGTGGGCAATTAGCAAAGGACTTATAAAACCAAGTTATAATTTGGGGCATCTGGGTGGCTCAGATGGTTAAGCGTCCGCCTTCGGCTCAGGTCATGATCTCAGGGTCCTGGGATCGAGCCCCGCATCGGGCTCCCTGCTCAGCGGGGAGCCTGCTTCTCCCTCTCCCTCTGCCTCTCTCCCTGCTCATGCTCTCTCTCTCTTTCTCTCTATATCTCTGTACCTCTGTGTCTCAAATGAATAAATAAAATCTTAAAAAAAAACAAGTTATAATTTATAATCTCAAACTGACAATGTTAGTAATTGATTTTATTCTTTCAAACTTTAGAGAATGACTTAATCAGCACCTGCCCATATGTGAGTGTGTGAGCTCATGTTTGCTAATAAAGAGAAGAGTGATAAGTCAAGCTGACTCACCACTGGTACAAGACATTTTTACTTCTGCCTGAGATAAGAATGAACCTCAGATGAGTTTGCTTCTGGACACACTGCTGATTAATCACTATGATAACATTTAAGTAGTCATTCTGCATCATGGATGTTTAAAACAAAGCTTTATTTTCTAGAGATGGAACTCAGTTTTTTTGTTTTTGTTTTATTTTATTTTCACATATTCACTGAACTTACAGAGCTTATTAGGAGTTCGACTATTGGGAATAAACTATTAGAGATGCAGGAAAAAAATTTCCAGCTCTAGGGATCTAAACATAATTGGTAGATTAGAAAAATATACATGGGGCGCTTGGGTGGCTCAGATGGTTAAGCGTCTGCCTTCGGCTCAGGTCATGATCCCGGAGTCCTGGGATCGAGTCCCGCATCGGGCTCCCTGCTCCTTGGGAGCCTGCTTCTCACTCTGCCTCTCTCTCTCTCTCATGAATAAATAAATAAAATCTTTAAAAAAAAAAAAAAGAAAAATATACATGAAAATCAAATACTAATAGAATAATCCAATTCAGTGATACTTTACAGTTCCTGGAAATTTTCTTATCTGGGTAGATAAGATTGCTGGCTTGCTAAGAATAAACAAGAAAAAAAAAGGCCAAATTAAATGCCAGCTATTAAGTACTTAAACACATATTTTGTGTCTTAGATTCCTCCTCAGATTTTCACTCAGAACCTAGTTCTTAGTTTACATACAACCTGAATAACTTTGGTTATATCTTACTCCAACTGTAAGAAAGTGGAGGGCCATCTACATGCAAGAACTTTAAGGATATGAAGGAATGAAAGTAGACTACTTATCCCATGAGATAATAAGCAGAATAACTGAAGACTTAAATGCTCACAGGAATCACATCCAAAATGCCCTCTCAGCCTCCCCTAGGCTACACGAAATCAATGTTTTAGAGCACAGTCCAGAAATGTGTGGGCGTAACAATGACTGGAATTATCAAGAAAAGATTTAATACATCCTCTATGTATGAATTTATATGAATGGATTTTAATCGAAAATGGTTTAACTATTGATATTTATTTAGTTAAATCTTACTAATCTCAAAGATTACATTCTCCAAAATGGCTTTTTCATAAAGTCCATTTAAGGCAAAAATATAAGAATATCACAGGACATTGTGTAAGTTAAGAATCAAGTGTGTGGCGATCATAGTATCCTTGTTAGAGTCAGAACTGTCTCTAGCAGATGCTGTATCTGGGGTGTATATTTAAAATTAAACACAATTTTTCCAGGTTCCACAGTAGCACTTTCAGTTAACTTAAATACCATAAAACACACACACACACACACAAACTAAATAGGAGAGGATCTAGGATGAACCTCTTAGGACCAGTTGGGCAATATGAGACTGAAGAAGTTCAGATGCTCCCATAATTCACCTTAGTGGAGAAGGGGGACATTATCTAGAAATATGAAGGCCAGAGCAGATTTAAAAGGTGTGATCTTTAAACTTTAGTAGCTTCCAGAACCGTGTCTCTAATCCTGAACAGTTATTTCAGTGACTACCAGAAGGAATATCTACAATCTGTACCTTTGCCCAAGATGTCAAAGATGATTCATTCTCCTACAAAAGAGAGAGCCAGAGAATTCTAAGCAATAATGGCTCTTTGGCCAGACTACCACCTGCTGCTCCCAAGGGAGGCTCATGAACAATCATTTCCAGCATCACCTCTTTGAAGTTTCTGGTATTTATTTTTCCCATAGGACTTTGGGGCCTTGGCAGCTGGCTAGCTGTATGAGTCTGTTTCGATCATCTCAATTAACAGCTTTTATCAGAGGAGCTGTTCAACTTTGTTTTGGCAGCATTGATGGTACACCATTCTTTTTGAGACATACCACTAAAGGAAGTTACATTGAGAACTACATTGAGGCAATAAGATTGTGTCACCCCACACAAATTGTATCCTGCCCATCTCTTTTTCAAGGGAAGTTCAGAGATTAAAGAAGGAATTGCACATTTATGCATTATTTGGTACTTTTGGTAGCTATCACAGGACATTATAAAGTTAACTTCTGTGTCACTGACTCAATTTAGTTAATTTGTTTCTCTTTGTCTGGATATGAACATGGTGCTCTATTTTTCCCTATCAAAAATTCATTTTTGAAGAAGAAATCAAAGAGTTTATGAAAAGAACACACAGAAGAAAAATCTTAAGCTATTAGCTTTTATAAAAATACTGGAGATTTTAGTAAACTTCCATAACTTTTCAGGTTTAATATGAATTTTGGAGAGTGCTTATGATGATTTTACTTGGTATTATTACCTTAGTCATAGCTATAAAATTATTCTCATATGAAAAGTGCATCAATTACTAGTTCTCAAATTATTTTCATGTTATTCTTATTTATTTCCCATTTGGTAATATGGTTTACAGGATTAAAAAAAATTTTTTTAGCTAATTTAAATTCATATTTGGTGACAATTAGAATGGTATAATTGATATTTTAATAGACAATTATTTTCCTTTTATATTTTCTCAAGAGAATATTCTATATTCCTAATTTTTATATTAGCATATTTGAGAACCAAGTTTATTGTCTAAAATAACACAGTTTTGCTTACATAATAAAAGTCAATGGATAGATGAAATTTAAGAAATAAAATACATGGAAAATATATTATAAGTAATATACTTATGATGTGGGAATATATTTTTATTTAGTTATTGTGTCTGTTGCATTATTAGTTTATTGTTTTATAGGGGCACATAAGTATTTGGGGAGCATATTTTTAGGATTTTTTTTAAAGATGTTATTTATTTATTTGACAGAGAGAGACAGAGAAAGAGAGCATAAGCAGGGGGAGTGGCAGGCAAAGGGAGAGGGAGAAGCAGGCTCCCCACTGAGCAGGGAGTCCAATGCAGGGCTCGATCCCAGCAATTCCAGGACCCCGGGATCATGATCTGATCTGAAGGTAGATGCTTAACCAACTGAGCCACTTAGGTACCCCTCTAGGATTTTCAACAAGCAACTCAAACTCTTTGAAGGCTGAGAAATGCCTTTTATTTCTCTGGAATCCAGTACCAAGTATAGTACTTGATAGATTATATGAACCAATAAGATGGCTGTATTTCCAATGGATATAATTGCCAAGGTAATTTAAAAATAAATAGATTCAGAGTCCATAGTCTCTCATGGTTCGTTTACCCCTCCGATTTCCCCCCCTTCATTCTTCCCCTTCTGCCATCTTCTTCTTTTTTTTTTTTTAACATATAATGTATTATTTGTTTCGGAGGTACAGGTCTGTGATTCAACAGTCTTACACAACTCACAGCACTCACCATAGCACATACCCTCCCCAATGTCTATCACCCAGCCACCCCATCCCTCCCACCTCCCACCACTCCAGCAACCCTCAGTTTGTTTCCTGAGATTAAGAATTCCTCATATCAGTGAGATCATATGATACATGTCTTTCTCTGATTGACTTATTTCATTCAGCATAATACCCTCCAGTTACATCCACGTCATTGCAAATGGCAAGATTTCATTCCTTTTGATGGCTGAATAAAATTCCATT
>NC_138375.1:28837805-28879104 GCF_054177405.1 Leptonychotes weddellii | reverse complement strand
GAGGAACCTCCATACTGTTTTCCAGAGTGGCTGAGGGTTCTAGAGGGGAGAGGTGGGGGGATGGGTTAGCCTGGTAATGGGTATTAAAGAGGGCACGTTCTGCATGGAGCACTGGGTGTTATACACAAACAATGAATCATGGAACACTACATCAAAAACTAATGATGTAATGTATGGTGATTAACATAACATAGTAAAAAAATTTTAAAAAATAATTAAAAATAAATAGATTCATTTATTCGTTCACTCATCCATTCTTTTATCCATGAACATATATTTTTTGAATATTTACTCTATGACATATATTGTATTTTATGTTAGAGGAGAAAGATCAATAAGGATGTATCCAATGTTTAAACTGCTCAGAATTCTTAAAATGATAACAAAAAAAAGAGTCTGTTTTTCTAAGCCATTCTAACAGTCTAGCATAATTCTGATACAAAAACAAGGTAATAGCATAAACAAAAGGGAAATTATAAATCTACTTCATTCAATATATATATTTATATATATAATTAAACAATAATGTATTGAATGAAAAATTTATCATGGACACAGTGAGTTCATCCTAAAAATGGAAGCATGGTTCAACATTAGAAAATCTATTACTGCAACTTACTGACTTATGACAGGAAAAAAAATTGATATAATGCAGTCTGGGTAGATTAAAGATCTGTATTTTTTATTTATTTATTTATTTTTTATTTTTAAAGATTTTATTTATTCATTTGAGACACAGAGATACAGAAAGAGAGAGAGAGAGCATGAGCAGGGGGAGAGGAAGAAGCAGGCTCCTCACTGAGCCAGGAGCCCGACATGGGGCTTGATCCCAGGACCCCGGGATCATGACCTGAGCCGAAGGTAGACACTTAACCATCTGAGCCACCCAGGTGCCCCAAGATCTGTAATTTTTAAATCTGTGAGTGAATTAGGAGAAAAAAAGAAAAGAAAAGGTGCTTAAAAATTGTGATGGAAAACATACACTAATACTATATTCTGAAGACATAAAGGAGAAGATAGACTTACTTGCTTAAGACTTACTTGCTTAAAATTTAAAAACAAAAGATAGTTTTTATACAGAAAGATACCATAAGTAGAAAATACAAGTTATAGAGTTTTGGTTCTGGACAAGATGGAGTCAGTGCCCCTTTATCTTCCATTGAACTCAATGATAAAACCTGGACAGATGTATGGCCAGTTATTTGAGAACTCTAAGAAGTAAATATAAGAAGGCAGATTGGGGAAGAACACCAGAATTCAAAGGACCACCGAGCCAGCTGTGTGTTTGACATTGCTATGCCCTGGTATGCCCTAGCTGGAACTCAGCACATTGCACAATCCAGAATAAGCACTGTGAAGAAGACAAAGATCTCTCTAGTTCTAGCTCAAGAAACTGAAAAGGGAACTCCTAAAACTCAGAGACAGTTGGGGAGATTTCTTGGATTTTTTCCCCTTTTTTCCCCCTCCATTATCTTGGGAGGAATGGTAGTGGCAAGAGCTTTCCCCCCCCTATTTTTTTTTATTGCTATTAATTTTTCTTTGGAGAAAAACATTCTTTCCTTGAAGGAAAAAAAAAAGGTTGCATAAAATCTACTTTGTTCTAGAAATATAAGTGGCCTTTCCAATACGTAACACTTCAAATATCAAAGTATATGGTAAACATACAAATAAGAAGGTAACATACCTCCTATATATAGTATGCTATTTTAAATCACAAAATTAGCTCCAGAAAGTACAACTGGCAAGTCAGAAACCAACCAAAACCTAGAAGGCCGGGAAGCGTCCCCTCCTTCAATCCAGCTGCAGCTTCAAGAATGTGTCACTGGACCTGCTGTGTTTGTTTTCCTTCTCTCCCTTCCTGCTGTGTATAACCCTGAACTGGGTGGGAAGGGGCAGTTTCTGGTTGGAAGGCTGGAAAGAGCAGCCTGTGGAACTGGAAAGTTCTTGGCAGATAATAAAGAGGAGGCATTCAGGAAGGCCTCGCTGTAAAGCTGTTTATGAAATCCTGGGCTCACCCCCAATCTGTGCTATACCAGAAGGAAGTGGCATGACATCTTTAAAGTGCTGAAGAAATGAGCTGTCCCCTCGGAATCTGATAGAGGTGACAATGTCCTTCAGCACTTTAGGGGAATGAGAGACATTCTCAGATGAAAGGAAGCTAAGAGTAGTTGTTGGCAGCAGAACTGCTTTAGAAGAACTGCTAAAGGAAGTCTTCAGATTGAAGGGAAATGATACCAGAAGGAAACTTGGAACACCGGGAGTGAAGAAAAGGGAACAAAGGGAAAATATCTAGGTGTATATAATACTTTATTTTTCTCCTCTTGAATTTTGTAAAACATGTTCAGTGGTTGAAAGCACAAAATAGAACATTCTTTGATGGGAGTTTTCGTGTACAAAGAGGAAATAAAAAAGACAGCTGAAGCATAAAGGAGAGAAGTTATAGTGGTAACATTTCCACATTCCAATTAGGTGGTAAAATACTGATTCTAAACAAACTGGGAAAAATCAGTATGTATTTTGTAATTCCTAGAGTAATTACATACAGTCAAAAGGACTAGGAGGTATTTAGAACACTGAATAAGAAAAGTATCAAAAGAAAAGATAAAAACACCAATGGCCAAATGATGTTAAATTTAGAAAAAAGTATAGTCTTTCTTCAGAGTCCCTGTGGAAGTTTTCCATAATATATCCTTGATATTTAAAAAGAGGTTATCTGGGACACCTGGGTGGCTCCAACGGTTAAGCATCTGCCTTCTGCTCAGGTCATGATCCCAAAGTCTTGGGATTGAGTCCTGCAATGGGATTCCTGCTGAGCAGGGAGCCTGCTTCTCCCTCTGCCTGCAGCTCCCCCTGCTCATGCTCTCTCTCTGTCAAATAAATGAATAAAATCTAAAAAACAAAAAAACCAAGAGGTTATCCAGTATATCTTTAGGGATATGTTGTGTTGAACACACACACAGAGCAAAGAGCAGTGAAACCAGTTGAATGAAATAGCTGTAGAATTTAAAAAATTTTTTCTATTACAGCTATTTAATTTATGAAAAAAGACAACTGCTATCATTTTGCCATCAATCAGTCACATTAAATAATAAATAATCATTACTAGTTCCCTTGAATGACCAATTGCTAAAATTTGAGCTGCACATGTGTTTGGCTAAATTTGAGAAGTGGTTATTATAATTTATTAAAATCATCTTTGTTTTACATGAGAAATGCTACATTTCACTTTTAGTTTTATTTCATTAATGATTAATAGATATTAAATAGGCAAATTTCTACTGGATGCTTTATATTCTGTGACTACACTAAAAGCAACATGTGTTGATTTTTTTTTTTAATTTATGCATTTGAGAGAGAGAGAGAGAGAGGGAGTGCGAGGGAGAAGCAGACTCCCCACTGAGCAGAGAGCCCAACATAAGGCTTGATCCCAGGACCCTGAGATCATGACCCAAGCTGAAGGCAGACTCTTAACGTACTGAGCCACCCAGGCGCCCCAACATGAGTTGATTTTATAGAGCAACTAGAACTCTCATACACTGCTGGTGAGAATATAAACTGGTATTCTGAAGAACTGTTAGCAGCATCTACTAAAACAAATACATGCAAACTCTATGCATTAGTTTTTTATTGCTGAGTAACACATTACCCCAAATTTAGTGGCTTAAAACAAAACCATCATTAGCTAATAGTTCTGTGGTTCAGAAGCCCCACACAGTATGGCTGGGTTATCTGCTCAGGGTTTCACAAGGCTGAAATCAAGCTGTTGGGAGAACTGAGTCAACATCTGGAGGCGCTGGAGAGAAATCCACACCCTAGATTATTCAGGTTGAGGGCAAAATTTCAGTTGTCGAGGCTGTAGGACTAAGGTTCTGTTTCCTTGCTGTCAGCTGGAGGCCACCATCAGCTACTAGGGGCTGCTCTTCAGTCCTTGCATGTGGACCCCTGTATTACCAAGCCAGCCGTAATGCAGCAAGTCTGCCCTGTGCTTCAGATTTCTCTGACTTCATCTTCTGCTCCCAGCAAGAGAAAAATCTCTGCTTTTAAAGTGGCTGGTGTGATTAGATTAGGCCCATCTGGAGATCTGTCTATGATAAAACCCATCTGGATATCTCCCTTTCATTAGGCATTGGATCCAGGAGGCCATTTTTAGTATTCTGCCTACCTCCTCCCATGACTGAGCAGTTCCTATCCTAGATAATACCCAACAGAAATGCATATATAAGTTTGCCGAAATACACACATAAGAATGTTAATAGAAGGAGCACTCATATTAGCCAAAATTGGAGAAATTATTCAACAACAATAGGATAAACTGTGGTATATTCTTATAATTGATATATAGAAACAAGAATGAGCAAACTCCAACTACTTACAACAACATGAATAATCTCCCAGACATAATGAGGAGTAAATAAATTACAGTGTTTATGGCAGCAAATGGAGGGGTACCTAACCCAGCCCAGAAAGTCATAGAAAGCTTCCTGGGGAGAGTACAGCTTTCACTGCAAAAAATTAGAATATGAGATGGGGAATGGGAAGTAAGGACTGAATTTTAAATTGAGATAATATGAACCAAAGTAAAAATCTGTAAAAATTATAAGCAGATAGGTGTTATGAATGGATGGCAAAATTGTGGAAAAAAAGGGTGTGCCTAGAGATTTGACAGAGGTCAGAACATGGCAAACCTTCCAAGCTATATTTAGTTTGACCTTAATCCTTTGGGTCAGGGGGACATGAGAGATCCTTGCAAAAGGAAAGATATGGACATATTTATGTTTGGGATAACTGACACTGCAAAGTAGAAGACAAAGAGGAAAATGTCAAGGAAATTGGACTCGTTCGGAAGCTATCCAAGGAGTACAGGTGAGAGATGGTGGGAGCCCCAGTTAGCTGGAATAAAGAGCAAAAGGGAACAAAGTAGGAAGAATGGATGCCTTGTATCTGCCTCCCTTTCAAAAATCTCTTCTTAAAGTCTTAATTCATGCCAAAGTACAATTGACTAGTAATACAGTTGCTGAATATTTCTATGTCTAACAAGAGAAGGTGAAATTACCAATTAAATAGGGATCAAGGCTTTAAGTTGAAAAGATGACTTCTAGCTGTGCAATGTCAAATATTTTCCTGAATAACTTTTTAATTCTTTGTTTGTTTCTTTGTTTCTAAGTCATCAGGACTTTTCCAAATGCACCACATCTATGAATAAAGGAACCAGGCTGAGGTGACTCAGCAAAATCTATGCTTTAATTCTGTGACTTTCACCAAGTCAACAACAACAGAGATCTGGGACAGAAATTCTTCAGGACTTTCCATACTACTATGACCTGGGTTGGCGGGGCAAGTTGTGTGAAGGAAATTTCCCAAGCCATAGATTTACTATATCTGCCAGAAAAGCCTCACAAAGTCAATTCCTATAGACTCATAGTAGGCCAACAGAGAGGCCAAGGACATCTGCATAAATGTGTGCTTGTATATACAACTTGTATATACAAGTAGAAATGTCCTTTTCTTTTTAAGTTTCTATTGTGATTGTGTTTTATAAAGGCTTCCCCAAGGTTTTAACCCTAATTAGCTTACAAAGAGAATGGACTTGACTTTTGAAATAAAGTGTATGTGCTGATATGATTAATTTCACTCAAATTCTATATAAATTTAATTGTAACTTTTCAATAGAGAAATAAAGAACTAATTTTCTGTTACTTTAATTGAACTAAAATTAGTCTAGAATTAGTATTTAGGTTATTTCTTTGGATTTCCGCTTCCCTTCCTATCAGACACACACACACCCTCACACACATACACTCACATACACATATGTACACATATTTTGCCATGAATTATTTGACAAGCAACCCTTTCATCAGGCAAATATTCCAAACTTTATTTGTAAATAATTTCCCTACTCACAACAGGACTTCTACATTTTTTTAAAGAGAGAAAAAAATAACAATGTCTTTTAGCAGAAAATTACTCTTTTGAAAGTTTTAATTTTTCTCACATTTTTCATCATGGTTTAATTAAGCTATCTTAATAAATCTTTTGGTCTAGGTTTAGACTTTTATATAAGAAGGCAAAAAATAACTTAAAAATTGATTACAATATTCCAGATATTCCATATTTCTGAACTCCTTTTGGAGGTAATAAATGTGACTAAAAAGTGACTTGAAGGCTGGGGCTTTTCTAATTATCATTTTTTCCTTATTGGCAGATACTGATTAGGTGCTCAATAAATGTCAAATTTAGCTCATTACTGCACCCTGTTAAGAATTGTTAAATTCTGAGTCTGTCATCCCCGCTCTTGAGATCCCACCAAGCTTCATATCATCTTCATTCTTAAAGATGTCTTCTATTCTTCTAAGTCATTGGTGGATTTGTTGAACTTCGAAAGATTAAGAACTGAGTACTGTGATATAACACTTGAAACCTCTCTTCAGGCTTGTAAAAGGATTTCTTTATGTTTAAAAGTAATCATTTAGCAAGGTGCTAATACACATAATTCTACTAACATCCTCTGCAACTTATTATCATATGGGGCTATAATAATACATTGAGAGCTCTTTCCAAATGCCTCACTAAAGTCTATGTTCTCTATGTGAACGAAATTTTCTTGAATTATTATTAGTCTAATATTATTAATAAAGATGTGTTTGCTCTTAAGTTGAAAGATTCCTGGCTCTTAGTAGACATTAGGAGTCAGAATAATGTCTTTTCTCTTTGCTGCTTACAAACCATCTATGTGTTCTGTAGCAGATGATATCTTGAAATATTAGCACTTTTATATCTATCTGGAAATTACTTTTTACCCTAGGACATGTTCTTCATTTAAAACCGGACCTTGAGGCTAAGAAATCCATTGCCTTAGTACTGGGTTGTGCAGGAATTAAAAGAAAAGGCAAGGAAGTTAATTTTTGCTTTGATTTTCAAAATATGTGGCTAAAGCACATTTATAAGACAACTCCTAGAATGGTTTGAGGGTTTAAGGATAGCAAGGACCATTCTGAAATGGTCTGAAACTAGATTCAGATCTTAAAAGTAGACACAAGGCCACAAAATAGTACATGGAGACACAGATGCCATATTATCTTTGGATAGAGCTGATAAAGTGGAGGCGGTGGTGGTGATGGATTCTTTTCTTTGGGACCTAGAACATGTAGAGAAACATGATAATGGAAATATTTCAGAGGTTGCAAATTTGGGTAAATCTTTATGATATAGAACCAGATGAATTTTTTTCATTGATGCCCTACTTCTGTAAAAACAGGTACCCTGAACTTGGCTGTCACCTTAGTGAAAAATGGGAATGAAGAAAATTAGCAATAGGAAAATTCTGGAATTATCAAGGATAAAGATTGAAATAAAATTTGTCACTTATTTTTGGACTACTTTATTTTTATTTTTTAATTGAAATATAGTTGACACACAATGTTACATTCATTTCAGGTGTACAACATAATGATTTGACAAGTCTGTATGTTATGCTATGCTCACGGCCAGTGTAGCTCCCGTCTGTCACCTTACAATGCTATAACAATATTATTGACTATATCCCCTATGTTGTACCTTTTATTCCCATGACTTATTCATTCTGTAACTGGAGCCTGTATCTCCCATTCCCCTTCACCTATTTTGTTTATCCCCTCCCCACCCTTTGGCAACCATAAGTTTGTTCTCTGTATTTATGGGTCTGTTTCTGCTGTTTGTTTATTTGTTTTGCTTTTTTATATTCCACATATAAGAGAAATCATATGGTATTTGTCTTTCTCTATTTATTTTATTTCTTGTCTCTCTCTTTATTTCACTTAGCATAATACCCTATAGGTCCATCCATATTGTTGTCACAAATGGCAAGATCTCATCCTTTTTTATGGTTGAGGACATTTATAGATATTTTTACACATCCAATTTTATTAATCTGTGACCTGTGAAATTTGAAATTTGCACCAGTCATTCTAGAATCAAGCCTGAAACCACTCATATTTCTCACCACTTGTTGATTTCAAAACTGTGTTTACCCGCCTTCAGTCTTCTAATACTTCTTCCATTCTTTAAAATTCTTCAAAGTTTACCAAAAATAACTCTATCATGATAGTTAAAATTTCCTAGGAAATTCAAACTTATTTGGAGCAGGCAAGATTCTTTCTTATATGCTTAAAAAAAGCTTGTTATGGGAATAGTTGAAAGAATAGTTGAAAGGGTTTCACAGTGAACACCCATATATTCACTACCTAGATTCTACAATTAACATCTTATATTTGCCCTATGATCTGTTCTTTCCCCACCTCTCCATCAATCTATTTTATTTTTGATGCTTTAAAAAACATATATTAGTATATTTATATATATTAGTATATTCTCCTTTAAATACTTTAGCACCATACTATTAACTTGAGTAAAAACTTTTTTGTGGTTACTTTTTTCTGTTGGTGTAAAATCTATGTACAATGAAATGTGACTTTTAAGTATAACATTAGATAAATTTGATAGATATTTATATTCTGATAAATAAACAGGATATTTTATTGTCTCAGAAAATTCTTCCATGCCCCTTTCCAGTGAATTTTTACCTACACCGCTCAGAGGCAACCACTGTTCTGATTTTTTTTCACCATAAAGTATTTTCTCTATTTTAGTTGGAGTCATGCTGCATGTCCTCTGTGGATCAGGCTCTTTTTCACTTGGGATGGCTTCAGATTTATCCATTTGTTGTGCATTCGTAGTCTGTTCCTTTTTATTGATGTATTCCACTGTATTAATATACCATTTATGTATCTATTTTTTTGATAGACATGTAGGCTGTTTCAATTTTTGACTGTTATTAATAAAGCAGCTGCTATATTCTTGCCCACATCTTTTTGTGGAAATTTGTTTTAATTTCTTGAGTAACTTTCTAGAAATAGAATTACTGGTTCATAGGAACAATGTAAGTTTACTTTTGCAATGAACTGCCAGACCTTTTCTAAAGTGGTATCTTATTGTGGTTTTTACAAGCTTTTAAACTACACTGTGCTTTGTGTTTGTGTAAACACCATTCCTTTCACTAGAGAAGTTGAAAAAATAGAAAATAAAATTTTTCAGCTTAATAACAAAGATATTTTTTCCTCTTTGTCTAAATATAACATTTAAAACCAATCCCCCTTAATAATTGTTCTTCATACTGTATCTAAATTCTGTTTCAGTTTTGAACTCTGCTTAGGGGCATTTTATGTCATTAATTTTAAGTTCAAAAAGCATTTGTGAGTATCTAACAAGGTCTAGAAAAATTCTTAAGCTTGATGGTTAAATAAATAAGTCATAATTTCTGCCTTCAGTGGTCTTAACAAGAGGCAAATGTGTAAATAGCTATGTTTAAGGATTATAGATACTATTTTGGTTGCATATATATATGTGTATATATATATGATACAGGAGGGCAAGAGGAAAGAACGAACTGTAAAATTTGCCTGGTGAAATGAGAGAAAAGCCATCTTTGAGGGGGGAGATGCTTATACTTAATTTTTTATACAGGTCTTTGAAGATACTATGTGGTTTAAATCCTTCATTACTTGAAGGATTGTTGTTTTTATAGTTTTGTGAATGTATTGGCTTTCTTCCTCTGCAGTCAATATTGTAGACAGTGAGCTGGACCAAAGATGCTCATTCTGGCCCCATCTCTGTCTCTTGGCCTGTGATTTTCAAAGTCCTTGGTTCCTAATCTGTTTCCCTGACAACCTCAACAACACTGGGGTGGGGGGAAGTATGGCAACTTTCTTTCTTGAAACCTAAGCAAATGTGAGTATTGTGAAGGTATATTGTCAGTTATAATACTTTTTCTTTGCACTTTTCTCAGATGCTCTTCAAAACACTTCCATGTTCAGTGTCTTGATCCACACAAGTACATATCTACATGAAATAATGCACAATTGCCTCTTAATATGTCTGTTTCCTTGATCCAGAACTCTTCCATCACCTTATTTCTGTTATTAGTCTTATCTCTTCAGGTTTGCATCATATCCATAGAGTTAGAGTTACCAAAGTGTGTTCTAATCTCAAATGTCCCTTGTTTATTATTCCTACTCTGTTTATTAGTGTATGGAGATATTCAGAAAACCAGTTGTTTTAGTTTCTTATTGCTGTTGTAATAAATTACCACAAATGGAGTGGCTTAAAACAATACACATTTGTAATCTTTTAGTTCTGGAGGTTAAAAGTCTGAAATGTGTCTCACTGGGTCAAAGTCAAGGTTTCTGCAGGGCTGTTTTCCTTCCTAGAGTCTTTAGAGAATTCTTTTCCTTGTCTCTTCTAGCTTCTACAGGCCATCTGTAATTCATGGTTCACATGCTCTTCCTCTGTCTTTAAAGCCAACAGGGTAGCATCTTCAGATCTCTCTTTGACTCTGCTCTTTTGCCTCCCTCATCCACATTCAAAGGACCCTTTGATTACACTGGGCCCACTGGATACTTCAGGATAATGTCTTTATCTTAAGGTCAGCTGATTAGCAATCTTAATTTCATCTGCAACTTTAATTCTTTCTTGCCATATAACATAACTTAAACATAGGTTCTGGAAATTAGAACATGGACATCTTTGGGAGTCAATTATTCTGCCTACCATATTAATTTTTTTATTTTTTTGTTTTGTTTTTACTTAACAAAATTCTTATTAGAAACCCTGGACGTCTCCCTCACTGTTGGCCCTTTGTTCCTGTCACAACATGTTCTTCATGGTCACTTGCCCAACATTGTTTGGAATCTTCTCTCTCCCTTGCATTTAAACATCCTTTGGACAAATGACTTGCTCCCAGAGCTTGAGAGATCTCAGTCCTAAGAAGGGCCCTGGGCTTCAGTCTTGCATTTGGCCATCCATTTATTTCTCTTGCGATCCATTCTCCTTTCTTGTTAAATGCTAATGGTTAGTGAAAAATAAAAATAACATTTTTATTATTCCTTGCCATTTTTCCATTTCTTTTTCAGGAGTTCAGAAGCTCTTAATAACTTCATGATTAAATGATTTATTTTTGGTAAGTGTCAGTCATGAGTCTATAAATAAGAAGTAATGGGACACACACAAATTTTAGTTAACTGACAATCTACTTACTGTCATGTTCTATTTTTTCATTCCAAGTGGATTCTGTGTGTATGTTTGTATGGGGAGGGGGTGTATAATACTAACTTTTGTAATAAATAACCCTCAAAATTTTATTGTCTGAACATTAGAATTTTATATCTCACTAGCAAATAATCCAGTGTGATTGTTGCTGATTGGCAAATAACTTTTCTCCATTTGGTAATTCAGGGACTCACATTTCTTCCCCATGGAGGTCTGTCAGTCTATAAGGCCTTGAAGTCATCTGTGGAAAGCAACAGAAGGGAAACTGGTGATTTGATACATGGGAGTTTTTTAATGAACCTGGCCTAGGAGCAATGCATTTAATTTCTAATCAGTTTCTATTGGTATGAACTAGTCCTATGACCACAGATAGAGTACTGAGAAATAGAGTTTGTGGATGGACAGCTGCTTGCCAGTGACTCCACACTGTGGAAGTGAGAGCAGGAACATGGACAGATCTCTAATCACGTTACAGCCATAGCGTATTTCTTGATTGGCTCTGTTATCTCTCATACCTTCCCTTCCATATCCACTACTCACCATCAGGATCTTCCTTAGTTTTCCATGATTTTTCCCCAGAAATTCTGCATTCTCCTCATATGAGTGGAGAGAGGCTCATGCCCATGAGGTGGTTTCAGACACGTGGATCACATGTATCCCTCCTCCATGACATAGCCTATAACATATCATACAAAGTATCTCGCTTTCATTCTTATCTCTCTCCCCAGTATCGCCCCATAGAATGTTAGGTTTCTGCTTTCTTTAAATTCAGAAGGCTGAACTGCTCCACTGAGAGACTTTCATGCTTATCTTGTAACTCCAACAAAGTTGCCTTTCCTTCTCTTCTTTCTGCTACCATTGCTCACCTTAACATAGGTTTCAGTCTTCACCAGATTCTTCAACCTCTCATGCCTCTTAATTTTTTGTATTGCTTTATATTGTATATCTAATATCAGTTCATCCACTCGGACAAATAAGATAGTAAAAGCATTTTCTTAAGACCTTACCTCTCCTCCCTATAAAGAACAGCAGCCAATTTGAATAAACACACTAAAGGTTCAAGATTGCCTCGGTAGGAGACTTTGGAATAATTCCCTGGGCTTCTATGTGGTCAAGTCTGATTTCTCAACTATTTCCTACAGGATAACTCTTTTGGTCAGTGACATGCTGCATATAATTGCTAAAAATGCATGTGGGTGGTCAATCCCAGAGTTGGCCATTCTCTGGATTAAAATAAATGAACTGAGAAAACAACAGTTACAAAATAGTTTAGGTTTCCATTTTCTGGGATAAAAAACACAAAGTAGAGTTGCTTATTATATTGTTTACTTGATTGAAGATAATAAACTATTAGGGACTATAAATTTTCTTGTTCTAGATTTTTCCATAAAACTGATCAAAGCTATGGCTCATCACTACAAAATCCCAACCTCACTCCAATCAAATATTTATAGGTAGAGTTGTACAAGATTCTTTGTACAAATTCAGGGGATTTCAAGATTTTTGAAAGCACATGAAACCTTATTTTATACTCATCTCGAGGAAGTATAGCACAGGGATCAAGATCATGGCCTCTGGAGTAAGACTGTCAGCACACAGGCTTTCTGATCTTGAGTAAGTTTCTTAACTCTTAGATGCCTCAATATTGTCTTCTTTTAAATTAGGTAAAAATACTAGACCCTATCTAATAGGGTTGTTATAAGGTTTAAATTAGTTAATATTTCTAAAATAATGCCTGCTACATGGTAGACACTATAATTACTAATTAAATAAATTTATAGTAAATTAATTTATCAGTTATTTATCGTCTTCAGTTCAAGGGCTCCAAAATAGAACAGGTCATCACTATGTTCTTCTTCATCCAAATTTCTGATTACTAAACTCTTAATGAAGCTATTAAAAAATCTATTCAAGTTATTATACTGGCTAATATGGACTTTCCTATTTTTTAAAGTGTTATATTCTTACACTGATTAAGAATCAATGTGTGAATTCCATAATAAAAAAATCACTTAATTTATAATATTGGAGTATAATCTTATTTTTAGAATAAATGAACTAAAAAAATCTAAGAGAAATTCTACTTTAATAATTTACATATGCTTTCCCAAGAGATGGATTAATTAGGCCCTGGTTGTGAAAGGTAGAGGAGAGGAGAATATTCCAAAAGAATTAGAAATACGGGTGCCTGGGTTGCTTAGTCATTTAGCCATCTGCCTTCAGCTCAGGTCATGATCCCAGGGTTCTGGGATCAAGCCCCTCATTGGGCTTCCTGCTCAGTGGGGAGCCTGCTTCTCCTCCCTCTGCCCCTCCCCTGCTCAGGAGCTCTCTCTCAAATAAATAAATAATTTTTTAAAAAAGAATTAGAATTAAAAAAGAGAAAAACAGATTGTGCTATATTTTATTTTCCCTCTAGTTCCAGTCTTGTCTTTCTCTTTAGTATCTTTTATTCCCACCTGGTTTTTAATAATAAAAACATAAACACTATGTCTGTAAACCTGTAAGACAAACCATACTTGCCAGTGGGTCTGATTTTCTCAATTTTTTCTTTTCTTATCTTTCTCTCTCTTTTCTACGATTGATGTGTTTTTTGGAGTAGTGTTGTTGGAGTCCAGAGCTGATGGCCAAGAAAGAATTCTTGAGACATCTTAGGTGCAAAAAAGGTGGTTTTATTAAAGCACAGGGACAGGACCTGGGGGCAGAAAGAGCTGCTGCCTCCAGATTCTGAGGAGCAAGTGATTATATACTTTGGGATTGGGGAAAGTAAAGAGGAAGGGATGTTCCAAAAGGACTTTTGTATGCTAAAGAAGACTCACAGGATACTGGAAGACCAGGCTATTGTCAAGCTAAGGTAGTTTTTCCCTCTAGCAGGGCATTAACATCAAGACAGTTGGGAGTTTCCTGGAGGAAGGTTATACTCTGCCTGCCCCAAATACTTGTCAATGGGCAGCAGGTTATAAGGACGTTTAATATTATCTACATTTCTTTCTGCCTTTGTTTCCCACGTCACTATTACTTTTTCATTTAGCCTTTAACCCCAAATGCACTAAAACTTAAAGTTTTGGGGTTTTTTTCTTGCAAGTAGAAGTAGTGTGTTTTCATGTGTGTCTGTATGTGTATTGGCTCCAGTGAGGTCTCAAAACACAATTTATAATCGGAAGGTGAAAGAAAACTTTGACATAGAATGCAGTGAATTAGCTGTGGTTAGCACTAAAGAAATAAGTTGTAAAACTTATGGGGCTAAACTAGAAGCAGTTCACAGGTGAAACTTAGAAAATTCTAATTCCTCTAAGAGGAAAAAACTCTCCTGATGTCCAAGTATTCTTGTTTATGGAAACAAAACAAAACAAAAACCTGTATCCTGAATGCTAAATGGCCATTTTAATACTCCACTTCTTAATTCAAATTATCACAATTCTGCTGAAAAAAACAAAACAGAACAAAACAAAAAACACAGTTCACCTTTTTGCATCAGTCATTTAAGCAAGCTAGTTCCTTCTACAATTAGGAAAAGGAATCAAGGTTGGACATGGCACTTGAGTTCCTTCTTGAATGTTTCTGTGGGTCTTACTTAGTGACTTCTATTTTGTAAGTGATTTCCAGACCCTCATCTGTTCCTGTCCTGATTTTAGCCTCCCTAAATTGCTATCACATTTGCTGTGAAAAGAGTTTAAACCAGAATCTTGAGAAAAACATATTTTATCCACATTGACATTCAACAAAATTAATTAAACTAGAAGCACATTTTTGGCTGTAATAATGCCAGCCCAACAGATTAAATAGACATTAATTTAGCATTAAATTCATGCTCTTTTAGAATAGTGGTTTGACAATATTTTGTTTGGTTTCTACTTTTTTAAGGATCTGAAAAGCTGTTTTAAACATGTATTATCATTTCCCATAGAAAAACTGGAGTCATCTGATAGGATCTATAAAGAACAGAGCACTGGGTATGGCATTAGAGATCCAGGTCCTCCTTCCCCATAAATCCTGGCTCTATTGACAGATGTCGAAAGATAATCCACTAATCCCTCTACCAACAAGGGTCAAGAGCAAGGCACCCTTAAGACTTAGAGCATGCCTTCCCCAGGGTATAGCACTGTACATGGAGGAGGGCTCAGTATCCCCTTTGCTCCTCATAAGCATTTTTTGGCCATTCTCCCTTCATTTTCACAGTATCCGTGAAAGCAAATACAAAAGAAAAAAATACAAAACCCACCAACCAAAAATGCAGCTTGAATCTCTTGTCATCAGACTAAATTCCTCTCAATCCTGTAATATTGTCTTTCATTCTATTTTAGCCATTCCCTCCACTGTATTCTAAGCCTAATCATGACCAGTAAGTGCCACACATTATAATTTCAATTTTGACAACTACTTCCTAAATTTTCAATTTATGACCTCAAAGTGTCAGTCCTTCACATGCTTCATTGATACTATCACTGCTTCAATATTCTTCATCCACTTGATACACTCTCTTCGCTTTCTTTAGCAAGCTTCAGTTCCATGGTCAATCATCATAATTTTTCTCTTGCACATACTTTTGACTCCAGGGTAACTCTTTTCCTTTGCCTTACTTGGCAACACCACAACCCTGGTTCAATCCAGCTCCTAACCCCTGTGTAGCTTGACCTTGTGGAGAAATACACAGCCATGCTGAGCTTGTTTCACTTCATATTCATGAGCATGAAACTCACAGTGGGCCCTTAATATTTTCAGGAAATCATTTTAGTGTCCTCTGATCTTTTCAGTGTCTTATTCTCTTCAAGGATTATTTCGTATCTTCTCATTTCTCTAGAAACTCCCAAAACCTCATCCCCTATTCTTACTCTCAGCTGATTATCTTACTTCTTACCTAACTGAGAAAATTGAAGCAAATCATATCTACCCTCTAACTGCCATCTGCTCCCACAGGCTCAGCCTTCCCATTGATAAACTATCCCTAAGCCTACCTAAAGCTACTTCTCACCATCTCCCTTGCTGCCATCATCAGTTATCTGAGCCATCATCATTGTATGGATTCTAGCCTGACCTCCCTCATCTCCCTGCTTTTACCCTTGCCTGCTACACTTATCTGGTCTCATTACAAACTAATACTTTCAATACATAAGTCAGATCATGGAACTCTCCTGCTCAAATCCTTTCAATGGTTCCCCATTCTACTCAGATTAAAACCAATTATAATGGTCCACAAACTACTGTATTCTCTGAGCCCCTATTACAAGTCACCCCATCATCTTTCTCCTTTACTCACTCCTCTCCAGCCACCCTTTCCTTCTTTTTGTTTCTGGAATACTAGAGGAACACTCCAACATTAGAACTTTGTATGTGCTTTGCCCTCTGTCCAGACCAACCTTCCTTGATATATGCACATGGCTCACTCTCTCACCTTCTTCAAGTGTTTTGCAAATGTCCTCTTCTCAGTGAGACCTTCCTTGACTATGTTATTCAAATTACATTTCCATGCTCCTCAACATTCTTCACACTCTTAATTTGCTCTACTTTATAGAACTCATTGAATTCTAACATACTTTTTATGTATAATGTTCATTGCTTATTTATGGTTTCTGCCCACCAGAATATTAGTTCCATAAGAAAGATGTCATTGGTTTTCTTTGGAGATGGATTTCAACTGCTAAGAGTATTGTGCTGACACATAGATATATTGTCATATCACGCAGATATTTGGATAAATGATAACTATTCATAAAGATTTGATACTGGCATTTATGAATGAAATTCAGTATCAAATTTCTAGATGTGTATATTTGATGGAAATATTCAGAAGCATTTAAATTAGCCATCTAAGATGGAAAATATAAATTATATGCAAGATTTCATATACACACATACCCATAAACACAATAACCAAATAAATTTAGTGGAGAACTTCTTTCATTTCCACATATTAATGGACTATTAAGCCTGAGAAAGAGGACAGCCCTCTCATGTAAGCCCTCTGAATAATATCTTGTTCTTTAACTAAATTGTTCTTTTGTGGAACTTGCCATAAGGACACTAACTTTGGAGGAATGAAACAACTTATATAATTTTGCATCTATTACACTGTGCTTCCAGGTGTCAGGTATGGTTAAGACATACCAATATATTACGACATGATAAATCTCATGCTGAAGAAGTGCAGTTAGTAAAATAATAACCTTAAATAAAAGTCACCAATCTCCTATTTTAGTCTCTTGGTACATGTGTAGCATTAAAATTATAAATTAGAAAATATATGATAACACTGTAGAAAAGAGTTTGGAAAAAAATGTCAACTCTCGTAAAAATGAGAACTTCTTAATCTCTCCCTCATGAATATGTTGGGCAATGCGACAAAGAACAAAAATTCAATCCCAAAAATGCTATTTTGAAATCAAATTTGGTCTACATCTTGATATTTGTAGGAATGTTGCATATCTTTTTCCCTATGATTATGTGGTTGGGTTAGATCTTAAAATTAAGTGAAGTATTTAATGTTGATGTACCAATGGAGAAAGATGCTCCAGAAAAAAAAAAATTGTGCCATAAGAAAACATACTTTTCTACCTTTAGAAAATTTGACTTAAAGATTTGGGACCACAGATCTTACTATGATGGTGAAAGTTTCAGAAATTCTAGTCAGACTGAAGTAGAATTTTTAAAGGAATTGAATTCTTTTTAACTCTACTACTTGACTCAATTTACAACCATGAATTCCAGAACCATGCCCAGGGCCTGAGCCAGAGTCTAAGCTTTCTTCTCTGTTTTAAGCAAACCAACCAGCCTAGCCCTGAGTGTTGGCAATAGAACAAAGTGCAGGATAAACTGATTTTAAATAATGGTGCTTTATTGAAGTCTCAAACTGTCCTTGGACCCTTCTTTAGTGCAATTTATAATTATGGAAGTTCATGAGGTCCAAGCACCACTAGATTCAAAGGAATCCAAACATACTGATTGCACCACAGCACTATTAGCAGGTTCCAAAAGAGGCAGGTCCATGTGTTAATCCCTGGGCCTCTGCCTGGGATTCTGGCCCCACCCTCCATGCATAAACCAAGGCCAGCACAGGGAAGAGGAAGGGGCCAAAGTTCACAGCTGAAAGTCTCACCCCTCTCCACATTTCTTTAATCAAGGAGGAGAGGTAAAGATTAAGGCAGAAGGCTGAAAGCAAGAGACAGAACACAATAGGATGGGGGAAAATGAAGAAACAATAAATGTGTATCATCTGCACAGAAGTAAGTTAAAATTTTCCAGAAAGAAGCAACATGCCTCTTCAAGCCACTTCATCCATCACAGTCTTCTTAAGGCAGCCATGTGAACCTAATGGAAAGTGGGTAACCATATGAATATACACATCTATTTGCCAAGTATTTGTGTATGAAAGACTTACCTACCCTTCAAGGCGCTGCCCAGATCTCTGGCTGATCCTAAGAAGTACACCAGGATTTGGAAAGGAAAGTCACAATGAATAATGCAAAAATAAAAAGTGACAAAGACTTACAGGTTGAGGTTGTATGGGGGTGCAGCAATAGTGTCAAAGTCAAATATTAAAATGTTTTCTCAAGTTTGGGGCATTTGGAAAAAAATGAAATTTAGTTAAGAGTTGTTCCTCTGAATCGACACTTTTTTTTTTTTTTTTTTTGGCATTGAGGAATATTTTACTTGTATTCTCTTCTGTATATAGTAAGACTTGTTTTCCTTTTTTATTATAGATTGACTACTAACCCTCAAATTATAGATTATACCAGTGAGATAATAAAATTTAATCACATCTTTTCTTTGGAATTTAGTAACAATATAAAAAAACAAACATAAAAACTCATGAAATCTAATTAATCCTTAGATATGCTAATATACCTGCAACTTCCTTGGAAAATTAGGCCAAGGTAAACTCAAGTTACTCTTAAGATGTTTATTTCCTTTAATTTTCCCAAAGTTCAGATGCTCCAAAGTAGAGTTACATTGCAGACGTGGAAACAAATTATTTTAGATTTGTGCTGCATAAACAGCCAAAGGAGCCTTTAGCAGTACTAATAATGAGAAGCAAAATTAAACTAAAATTTAAGGAACAGAAATATGATATTATTTAAAAAAACATTACAGGGCGCCTGGGTGGCTCAGTCCTTAAGTGTCTGCCTTCTGCTCAGGTCATGATCCCAGGGTCCTGGGATTGAGCCCCGCATCGGGCTCCCTGCTGGGCGGGGAACCTGCTTCTCCCTCTTCCCCTCCCCCTGCTTGTGTTCCTCTCTCACTATCTCTCTCTCTATCAAATAAATGGACAAAATCTAAAAAAAAAAATTACAATAAAAATAATAATGATTCTGATTTTTTTAAAGATTTTATTTATTTGTCAGAGAGAGAGAGAGCACAAGCAGGGGGAGTGGCAGGCAGAAGGAGAAGCAGGCTCCCCACTGAGCAGGGAACCCAACACAGAACTCGATCCCAGGACCCTGGGATCATGACCTGAGCTGAAGGCAGGCAGACACTTAACCAACTGAGCCACCCAAGTGCCCCTGATTCTGATTTTTATCCAAGAAAGTGTTCATAAATGTCATTAATGTTATTTAAATAATGCTGAGAATAAAACATGATAAAGGGAAAAATCTTTTGTCTCCAAATATTTCCTACTAGAGGAGAAATAGTGCATTGAGCCTGACTCTGGGACCAAGCAGTATCTAGGACAGATAGGGTGAAGGGGAAATCAAAACACCGCTTTATTAGCTATTTTTATGTAAATTATTTCACTTCTCAAGGTCCTTGTTTTCTATTGTATAGAACAAGAAGTTTGGAAGATAAACTTTGGGATCCTTTTCCCCTTTGAGTTTCTGTTAAGTTTAAGGAAGGACTGGAAGTGGGGCGGGGGAGTTATCTTCCATATGGGTGTCTCCTTTGAAGGAAAGTGAAGCTCAGAGAGTTGAGTTTAATCACAGTGAATATGGTTCGGACCTTGTATTCAAGTCCAGATGAGTTATTATATGGAATCCCAGTTCTATGTCCCTTCTCTTGTTTTAAGTCAGTATTAATATCTTATTACATTTTATTCTTCTCACAGAGACAAATAGTCAACTGATAAAGAAGTTAAGGAGCCTTGTATTGTAAGTTGCTCTTTGACAAGGACTCCTTGTCAAGCTCCTCTTCCTCCATCCTTGATACCTAATCAAGTTCCTGTTTACTAATTTCCCATCTTCTCTTTCACCCTGCCCCCTGGTTATGAATCTGCACTGGTCCCTGCTATATTCAGAGTTTAATTAAATCTCTATCCTTTATTACAAGTTTTGAGCTTTCTTGTCATTGTCTTGAGCAGTGTCTTCCTTGACATTTTTAACAAGTGTCTGGTACATAATTTTTCTTTAACATTATTAAACAAAGAGTAACACAGTCAAGTTCAGGCAATGCCAGAGTGTCTCTCCTCCGTCTCTTCTAGAAAAGTAGAGGCACTAGGAAAAATGAACCTGAGTCTATTCCTTCCCATGCAGAGGGAAGGAGTGGAGTAGAGGAATGAAGATCAAGAACTCTGGAGCCAGACACATCAGAAATCAAGTTCTATTAACCAGTGCTTAGTGGCTGTGTGACTTTGGACAAACCTTCATTTCCTCACCTATAAAATGAGCACAATAATAGCACCTACTTCAAAGATTATTATGGGGATTGAGATAAATGTTAAACTCTTACTGTTAACTTTATACGTTTTCAATAAATGTTAATAAAAATCACAAAACTTTCCTCAGAGTAGGCTCTCTCTCCTACTGACCACCAGGCCCTCATTCTAGCCCAGCTTCGACTTACAAGAACTGGTCAGACCAAAAGAACCAGATGTGATTTGCAAAACTGAACTCCGGTTTTAGACTAATTTTGAAAGCTGCATTTATATTCTGACCCACTAAGGTTGGCACTGTCTCTAAGGTAGCGGACTTCTCAACGTGGTGCAGCTTAGTTGTAGAGATATGATTAAATAAAATGGTAAAGAGGATGTTCTGGATGCTCTGGGTACCCTGCATCCTTAGGGAAATGCTCTATCTCAGGAATAAATGAAGCATTTATAAAAATCTCTTAGCAATGGAGGAATCTGAAGCACAAAGGCAAGAAGGTAGGTATGTAGCCGAAAAACAGAGACAAAATTTCAATTAGAGAAAGGGGCTAAGTTAATTTAGCATGCTTCAGGCACTGCCTAAGCTTTATGTGTTTCCATGGTATTTACCAGACAGCAAACATGGCCATTGTAGTGACAATTAGAGAAATGCTATTTTTGAACACTATATTTTCTGTGTCTATGTGGAAATGTTTTTCTCTCCAAGATCTGATACTTAATGAAATTCTCAAGATTTTTTCCATTATCTTTATGCCACAATAGAATTAGAACCACAAATGTGGAAAGTGGTGGTACAACCAGCAAAAAAATACTGATAAGGCATTTTAAGCCCTGAAAGATTGCGTAAAACATTACTCCCTATTCTATGAGCCTCTGTTTTTTTCTGCGTGTATGTGTAATCAAAAAGTCTATGAAAAAAATCTATAACTTCTCACATATAATAATGTATCAGTGTTCTCTTTTTAATAAGTAGTCCTATCAGTTTTTATCAGAAGATATTTATTAAAAGTCTACTATATAAAGCATTATGTTAGGCAAAACGATTCATAGGAAAGATTACCACCTTCAAGGAGCTTACAACCTAATTAAAAAGAGAAAACACTACAGGGTGTGAGTCACATAATTTTTGTCCTCCCCTCCCTTCCTTCAGTCTGGCACACGCTCATCCTCTTTGCCAGAGCCTGACAAACTCTGAGCCAAGGCCTCAACTGGGAATATGAGTTGATGATATTTAGAACAGGGGGAGGGAAGATATTCTTTTAGAATAAGACCCAGGAGCCATATAAAGAGAAGTATCAAGGTTTGTTTTTCTTATATTCTCTACATACAAAATCTAAGTAGTTTACTACCTTTAATCTCAGACCTATCTGTGGTGAAGCAAGATGGAGATAATTAATTCACAATTGTCCCAGAGGCTGGGAAGAAGTGGCACCTGATGGGTCAAACAGAGATATTCAAGTTACTTAAAAACCATGAAGAGAAAAGCGGAAGGAGAAAAAGTCTCAAAGGCAGAGGGCTGTTAGTTAATGACCACAAAGTAATGGTCATGGATATGGTACCAAATCCCAGTTTGAAGAATTCAAACCTGGAACGAAGTGGAGATTATGTTGACTGGAGGAGGTATCCATCTCTCTGTATGGACTGGGACATATGAGGGAGGCCAAAGTCTTGAACATTTTTCTGAATTAGATATGACTGTCTAACCATAAAGTTGTTTAAAACAGTCCATACCAGGGGCGCCTGGGTGGCTCAGTTGGTGAAGCATCCAACTCTTGATTTCAGCTCAGGTCATGATTTCAGGGGTGTGAGATTGAGCCCCACATTGGGCTCCATGCTGGGCGTGGAGCCTGCTTGGGATTCTCTCTCTCTCCCCTCTCTCTCTGCCCCTCCTTACACCCTCTCTCCCTCTCTAAAACAAAAAACAAAACAAACCAGTCTGTACCAACCTTCCCTTTCACTATTAAAGGACATACCACCAGTAATAAAATAATAGAAAAACAAAACTTAAAAGTATGCAGCCAATATATAAGCCATAAATGTTCAGAGAAGGAAAAAACCTGTGTGTTATAGTCAGAAATATCATCAGGGAAAAAAATGTAACTGATCCTTGAAAGATGAGAAAGATTTAGATAAATTGAATGGGATGGAGATAGAGGCATGGTTTATGTTAACAGTACAAATAAAGACTTGGGAATGGAAATGAAGTTGGCATAGGTAGAGGATAGTGAGGAAACCAGCACAACTGAATGCCAAAATTTCTTTCTATATAAACAATATCAGAAATAAGACTGGCTGGGAAGTACCATGTTCTAAAGCCATGTAGATTTGGGTAGAGGACTTTACACTTGTTAAAATAATTGGTAGAAAGCCTTTGGAAATTCTTGAACATTGGAGAGTGATGATGGAAGTTATAGAAAGATTGGTAATTATAGTTAGGACAAATTTGTGCAGGAAGACAAACATTGGAAAAGAGGCCACAGCAAATCAGGTATGAAAGGAGAGGAATAGACTACCCCGATAGACATTTCAAAGGAATAAGCAACCAGGGTTGGTGCTAGGTAATATGTAAGAAATAGCAGAGAAAGTTCAAAGATGACTTGCAAACTGGTAGACTAGAACAGTGTTGGGGTTGCCTGTTCCCAGGGCTTAAATGGGACGTAAGGGTATCAAGTTGAAGTTCTGTCTTTTCTACTAACCAAATGTAGGACCTACTCAGGTAGCTTAATCTATTTAGTTAATTAAATTAAATCTATTTTCTCATCGGTAAAATGAGACCAGCTTAGTTGATCTCTGAAGCCTTGAAAACTTGCTGTTCTTATGACTTCCACTTTAATTGTGTCGAATTAGTGCACATACTGAAAATCATAATGTTGAGTGAGGCTTAGGAAACACCTTATCTCTAGCCAGTCAATACTTCTACTTTCTTTAATCTCTTGCTATACATGATGGAGCGACTTATGATGGTATCAGCTGCTGTGACCTTGTAGGGCTGTTTAATATTCTAACCAAGCAACAAAATTAACTTGAGTTTAAATATACAAACAGCCCTTTTCCAACTCTTTTGATTGTTTTCTTCTTCAATTCAGGGGAATTTTATAACATTGGTATAACCCTAAGCAAGAATGTAGAGTTCATTCCCAACTCACTGAGTCCAAGGCAGTGGGAATAAAAACAATATCACCAGAACAATAGTAACTAACACTTGGTTAAATTGGAAAGCAGTTTACATACATTGGATCTTTTAATATTCAGACCTTCTTCTGAGGGTTACATACTAATTTTACCCTATTGTTACAGCTGATAAAGTTGAGATTTAACAAAGTTATAATTTTTCTAGCCACAAAGTACTTAGTAGTGGAGTTAGAACTATGTCTTGAGTCTTTCTGATTCCCAAATCGAGTTTCTTAACTTCTAGATCATATTGTGAGGGAATTAAAACAGATTGTGAATTCTTCCAAAGGATGAGTGAGGTTTCTTCATTGACTGAATGAAACTCAAGAAATTAGAGACATAAAAAAGTTGCTAGATACTGGATTAGCATCCATTCACCTTCCACTGGGCTGGCTTGGTAGAAAAGAAGAATACTTTGGAGTTCACATTTGAGAGTGGAAAGTAAAGAAAGAAATTAGAACCCTTACTCTCTACTCTTTCCCTTATAGCAGAATAAAGCAGGCAAAGGAAGATTTAGTCTTGACTAACCTCGGCAACAGAGAAATTTAACATTTCTTGCACCTTCTTCTTCAGTAGTCAGAATACTAGGCATGGAGTTGTAATTCACTGTGACATACTTGAAATCTGAAAACATTCGGTTTGACAATCATACAGAGTTTATAGGAAAGGCTGTCAGAAAAAAACTTTCTCTAACTAAAAATGTCGTTGTGACTTAGTAGGTAATTACCAGTACTTTTACCCACATGTCATAAAGAATTTAAAAAGTTGCTCAAGCTATGGTATCAGTTTGGGGCTAGTGATATAAAGAAGAAAGAAAAATCAATATATTCCTCATTAACAGCTTCTGTGTCATGATAGATTCTTAATAATTGTGTATCATGTGTCTTTCCTTTAACTTGTAAAGTATTGATTTAGTGCAAAGGGTATGCTAAAGCGATAGCTTTCAGGTGAAAGAAAAAAAAAGGACTGAGACAGAACGTTTGTTCAAAATATAATGGAAAAAAAATCATGTTACTAAGAAAGGATTAGGACAGAAAACTCCTTCTGTCTGTCAGCCCAAACTTAGATTGTTATTTTTTTTCATCATCTATCTTTTGAAGTGTTTGTCCATTTTCAGTCAGGTTTAGAATACATGGACTAAACACATATAATAAGCATGTGAAAGACATATAGCTAGAGGTCTCCTTAGCAGCTTTCGGCTGACAATGCAAAACTGAAGGAGTCATCAACCCATTTGTTGTGAAATTTGCTGAAAGTGTGTTGTGCACTTGGCCATGGGGCCAAGTGCAGGCCATCAAAAAGTGGTGCACAACCATGCATCGCTCTTGTAGACTTTCCAATCTAGTGGCTGAGAAATGCATGAAATAAGAAAGCAGACAAAATGTTATCTAATTGTATAGTACAGTAAGTGCTTGGAGAACAGAAAACAAGGAGCAATCCAAGAGACTAGCAATGGAAGCTACATTAAGTGGTCAGGGAAGACTTCAGTGAATAAGAGACATGAAGACAAGAAGGTAGCTCAACAAGGAGAGGGAGCTACAGCACTGCAGGCAAGGGGAAAAATAAACAGATGTAAATAGTCCCGAGGAGAGAAAGTGCTGGAAGAAGGCCAGTATGGCTAAAATGCCCAGACCACAAAGAGCCAAACAAGGGATGAAGGGGGAGAGGAAGCCAAGACCAGGTCATGCAGGGTCTTGTAGACTACAGTAAGAATTCTGAATGAACTGAATGCAAGAGAATAACAAAACTGAATTTATATTTTGGAAAGATCTTTCAATTTGCTATATGAAAAATGCACTGAACGGGAGTACCGGTTGGATGTAAGGGAAATGTTTGCAATGCTTTTGTAGAGGTCTAGCAAAGCAAAGGGGATAATGAGAGGAACAAGAGAAAAAAAATGAAAACTGATTTCAGATAGACTTGGTCAGGCTTGTCATTGTGTTTCATGTGGAAGGTGAGAAAAACAGAAGGTTTAAAAAGGTTCAGTAAAAACATAGGAGATCAGAACGTCTGTAATGTTCTATATCTTGATGATAGTTTGGGTTACACAGCATATGCATTAGTCAAAACTCAGCCAAAGTACTCTTATGACTTATGAATTCTTCTATTAAAAGAAAAAACTATAAATAGACATTGAACACTAGTTAATTATGTATGCTGAAGTATTTAGGAAAAAGTGTACTGATGCTGCAATTTACTTTGAAAACTTAATAAAATAAGGTGGATTTGATGTGAGAAACAGAGGCAGAAGGAAATGCAGATAAAATTAAATGTCCATATAACCCGCTGCCCATTGACAAATACTTGAGGCAGGCAGAGCATAACGTTCTTCCAGGAAACTCCCAGCTTTCTTCATGTTAATGCCTTACTAGAGGGGAAAAGTACCTTAGTTTGACAATAGCAAGGCCTCCTGTATCCTGTAAGCATATGAAAACCCTTTGGAACTTCCCTTATCTCTACTTCCCCCTACCCCAAAGTATATTATCTCTACTGCCCATCATCTGGGGGCATCATCTGGGGGCAGCTCCTTCTGCCCACGAGTCCTGTGTCCATGCTTTAATAAAACCACCATTTTGCACCAAAGACATCTCAAGAATTCTTCCTTGGCCATAGGCTCTGGACCTCACCCTACCAAACCTCACCCTACCAAACCTCACCTATATTCTGAAACTACATCAGATTGATGGAAAAGATAGAAGGATGAATAGATGAATAGATACAGTACAGATAAAATAAGCAGAGTAAATATCAATGAAATTGCTAAATTGTTATATAGTTGGTGATAATGGTACCTTTGGAGAGGTGTTTGGAAATGTGTATCAAAAGAATCAAAAATGTAGATTTCTTTGACCTAGTCAGTCTAATTCTAGAAATATGTCTTGTGAAATAATCAGAAATGCACACAAAGATTTACTATGTAATATTTAAAGACAGTGAAAAATAAAGATTGATAAATAAGGACATGGGTTAAATATATTATATCTATATACAATTAAATTCTATATCCTTAGTATCATTCTGTGGGAGAAAATTTAAGCAGCCATGAAAAAAAATCAAAATAAATGTCCTAGTGAAAAAAGTAAGTTTGTAATACATGATCCATATTTTATAAACAGTATTTGAAATGTTAGGTATTTTACCAAATTGTTAACAATTCCATTATTTTATCTTTATATTTTCTCTATTTTCCACATTTTCTACAATATTGAATATATGTTTACTTCCTTCATTAAAAAAAAAAGAAAAAAAAAGAATTTTACCATGTTGTTTAAAATTAACTTAAATACCAAGATGAACAATATTTATCTATTACAGTAAAATAAGACTAAAATGTAAAGGTGGATTATGGCTTAGAACTTCTAAAATGTAATCAGAATATTATATGGGGACTTTGTTAATTTTTGGTTCTCTTAATTATCTGTAGTATGGGGAAGCAGTCTCCATGAAGTTTTAGAGATGGCCAAAGGGAGTTGGTGCCAGAAAAAGAAGCCAAGAAGATTGTTGGCTGACATTTAAAATCTCAAGGCAGACAGGAAAATCACTATTTGCGTAGAACAAGCCTTGATGTGTCTGAAGAAAACTGTTTATGTTTTGTTTTGCCATGTCTTTGGGTTTTTGTGTTTTTGTTTCTTTTCATTTGGGCTTGGTTTCTTTGTTTAAGGTAATGGAAGTGCTGTGACCCACTAACCTTCTTATACCATTGTTAACCTTTGACTAAAAAATCGTAGATTCTTTCCCTGGGGCTAGCATAGGCCTTCTAAATCTCAGGCTTTCTGGAATTTTTTCAGGAACCTAGAAAGTCTCTCATGATAGTCTTTAGTATAAGTGGTGAAAAATGCAATTTAGATGAGTTCTGTTAGACTACTTTCTGGATAGTTAACTGCCCCCCTCTCCCCAAAAAAACCCCAAACCAAACAACATTAAATTATCTATTGACATCAGTCTGGATAGTTCTCAAATTTATGTTTAGTCCTGTGCTATTTGATGTCTTAATAGATAATTTTAATTAATATCAGAATAAGTTAATTTTTTAAAAGAATAGAGTGATTGGCAATGCCTTCAATAATAGAATGAGAGGTGTCTGGGTGGCTCAGTCGGTTAAGCATTCAATTCTTGATTTTGGTTCAGGTCATGATCTTTGGGTTGTGAGATCAAACCCCATGTCCGGGTCCATGCTCAGTGCAGAGTCTGCTTGAGATTCTCTCCCTCTCCCTCTGCCCCTCCCCTGCTCATGTGTGTGCACGCGTGCTCTCTCTCTCTCAAATAAATAAAATCTTTAAAAAAAAATAGAATGAAAAGTCTAGAGATCAACACAGTTTGGAATGATGATATAAACTGAGATGAAATGTAAAATAAATAAGCAAGAAGTCATGTATTTTCATTGCAAATATCAACTGCATATGACCAAGATTGAAGACTATTGGCTTAAAAGTTGTATATAAAATCCAAGGATAGGTGACTATAATTTCATTATTTGCCAACATCAAGATTCAGTTGCCCAAAAAAGCTTATCCATTTTAATATGATCTGAGATCATTTGGGTCTAGATTATCTATTCTGTTCTTATGAGATTATAATTAGGAGTATTTTCCACTCTTGTCACATTTTAAGAGCTCACTATACAGAAGATTTACCTAGCTAATGAAAGATTTGTTTTCCACATTGAATACCTTAAAATTTTGCATGGTTGTCAGAAGAATCAAATGGAAGCATAATAGATATCTTCAAATATTGAAGAGCTACAATTTTTGGAGTGAATTAACTTTATTCAGTGAGGAATTGGAAGGCAAAATGAGCACTAAAGAGAGTGATTATTAATGTCTTTTCTATATATACTATTGTCTCTTTGAAGTCTAGGACTATGTCTTATTTTTCTGTTTCCAACACTTAGCCCAGTGTCTGTAATATTTAGTCAGCATTTGTGATTATTGGGGGAATGAAAAAATGAATAGAAAAAGAGAGAGTCTCCTATGCATAAGATATTATTTTAACAATTAAAACTGTCCATGAGGAATATTTTGGTCCTATAAGGAATATTTTGTTGCTATCTTTTCATCTTTTATTTTTAAAAATTGTAATATTTTAAGGTGTAGAATATGATGATTTGATGTACATATACATAGTGAAATAATTGATACAGTCAAGTGGATTAACATATCCATCTCCTCACCTGGTACCTTGTCTGTGTGGTGAGAGCACTGGAAATCTACTCTCTTGATAAATTTCCAGTATTCAACACAGTAGTCACTGTGGTCACCACGCTGTACATTAGATCTCTAGACTTATTCATCCTACGTAACTACCACTTTGTACCAGAATAAAACTTTTTTAAAGTTAAAAATAAAACAAAACAGGGGCACCTGGGTGGCATCTGACTCTTGATCTCAGCTCAGGTCTTGATCTCAGGGTTGTAAGTTCAAACCCCCCTACTTTAAAGAAAAAAAAAAGGATAAAAATAAAACAAAATGAAGTGTCCAAAAAATGGAAATGGTAACAATGTAATCACAGAATGACATGAGCAAAATCTACATTACCATTTTCAGAAGCATCAGAGAGAAATTTTCTGCTTTTACAGGCACCTTGTTTTATTCTGCATCCTCCCCATCTCCTTTATCTATAAGCAGCTATTTCCCATTATCATTTAAATTTGCTCTCATCTTTTCTACCTTAAAAAATCCTGTTTTTGCTACTATCCTATATCTCACCTTCCCTTTGAAGCCATTGTCTGAAATTACTTTTACATTATTATATTATTATTCTACTTCACATCCCCTTAACTCTTCAACTCAATGCTTCTTTCCTCACCACTCCACTGAAACTATACTCAGCATGGTGTCTAACAAATTCCTTAGTTTTAAATCTAATGGACATAAGTGCTCAGCAACATTTGACAATCTTGACTGCTTGCTTCCTTTGAGACATTCTCTTTCTTTGGTTTCCATGGTAACACAATATGCTGTTTCTGCTTTTTCAAAATACCATCTTTATGCCCATACTTTCCATCCTCCTTTTGGGGTTCCCATCTTCCCCCTCATTTGCATTCGAACTAGAGCTTGCTTTTCTTCTCATTCTACCATTCTCCTTCACAACTCATCCAATCTTTTATTTTAATTAGTGCATATATACTAATTACTCACAGATCTATTTTTTTTTAAATCCCAGGTCAGCTAACTAATTTCCAAACCCATATATGTATCTTCTTATTGACCATCCACATTTGAATGACCCATAGGAATACAAATCCAACTTGTCTAAAACTAATCCCTTATTGCTATTGCATTCTGAACCTGATTCTTCTTTTAGTGAGTGATACAACTAAAACATTTTTCCAAAACAGAAAGTTAGTTATTATTCTTCACTTTCCTAGACCATAGTTAATCCACCCATACATGAGTGCCTAAGTCTATCAATTCTATCAGCCAAATGTCATGTAATATAACAAATGTGTCCTCATAACGTATGTCCTTATATCTCTTAGGTCTTTCAAACAAACCAATTTCTTAATATAAGCCACCACGATCTTGTGCCTAGAGAGCTGGTATAATTTCTTATCTTATTTCCCTGATTTGAGTGTATATTTCACATAGCAGGCAGAGTAATTTTTCTAAAATGTAAGAATGATTGTGTCACTCCCTTCCATCAAACCCTTCAATGGCTACCAATTTCTTTCAGGTTATAGTGCCAAGTCTTTCAGAATTTGGTATCTACTTATAGTCCTAGAGTCATCTCCCTTTAATATCAATAGATCATGCATAAGCTCTACCTTTTCTTATCTATCAGTCTTAGAAAACACCATGCTCAGCCTCATGTCTGGCTCTTTAGATAAGAAGTTTCTCTGCTTGAACTATTCCTCCTTTCCTGCCTCCTACCTGCTTCAAAAACCTCGCTAAACTATCTCATTTATACTCCAATGACACCCTTAGTACCCCTTTAGAGAACTTACAGTAATTTGTAGTTGATTAGCTTGTTACTTCTTTTAGTTGCCCTTAGATTATAACTGTGAACAAGGCGGGGGCCATGATATGTAATCCAGCATAGTCTCCCCACTAACTAGCAGAGTGACTGGCATTTAGCAGATTTTCAAAAAATTTTTTTAAAGAAACAAATGAATACAGAGGAGGAATGTTTATCAGATAAGAATAAATAAAATTAAGTTACACATTCATGAAACAAATAATATTTTAAGAGCATAGCAGGCACACATTGAAGACTACTTAAGAGTTTTTAATTGGAATTATGGCAAATAAATATTGACATATAAGAAGTGGTCAGAGCAATAAGAAAGGGTCACCTTCATCTGAATAGGACCTAGTTTGAAGGAGAAGGAAGGATTGTCATTTCCGTGTATCTTAGGATGGACTTTGAGTTATGGTATTCTGTTCTTTGTATGACTTATTAGAAGAAATGTTTGAAAAGCTGTAGTGATGGGGAGAGCACACAGGACAGTAAAAAGTCTTAAAAGCTTTATTAGCAGAAATGGTTGAAATAATTGGTGCTAATTAACCTAGGGAAGACAAATAATTGAAGACTGACTCCAATATTTGGCTGAAATGATTGCTTCCCTTAGGCTCTCCTAAGGGAAAGGGATATCTGCGTCATATGGTTCAGAGGTTAAAACTAGTATGAATGGGTCTGCATGGAGATTAACATCCTCAATATAGAGAGAAATGTCATATGATCTAGAGCTTTACAGAGAGCTTTTAGAGGTAAGACTTCCATGTTGTTAAAGGTGTACAAACATAGTATAGAGGACTACAAAGAGTTCAGGCATAAGGGAGTGTAGGAAAGGTTCATGAGAGATGATCACTGATCATATGTGAAGGTTTGTCAGTATGTAAGAGGTGGACAAAGGTGTGAGGCTAGAGTCATGTACTCTGTTCCATAAAGGTCAAGAACATAACATAAAAACCAAGTCAAAATCAGGGAACCACAGGACATTGTAGCACTATGCAGCTCAAAAAAGAGAATCATGCAGGCCAAGCTGGGTCCAGTAGAGAGACTCATGCTCTTAATTAATGTGGGACCATTAATAAATGTGAGGACCATGCTTCCCAAACTGAGCCTTTAATCCCAAAGAGTATGCTGACAGTCATCTGACACTTCCAAACATTTGATTATTCTCTTCAAATGTTAGACAGCATGAATGACAAACCTTAGCAAAGACAAGAGAGACAAACCTCCCTTCTGCAACTAGGTCTTCTGGTTCCAACAAGAGGATGTGGAGTCCCTCCATGGTTTAAAGCAACATAATTTTTCTCGAATTCTTTAAAAGCTGCAGATTGAGGGATGCCAGAGAGAGAAACAGGGGCCTCTGAATTTGAAGGGAAGTTCCTGGATATGTGGACTACCAAGATCCTCCCAATTTGTCCTCAGCCAGATCCATTCTGGAGTTTTGTTTTCAGATACTCCCCAGACCTCATGTCAGTAAGAGCAGTAGGCAGGGTCATCATTTGCCCTTCCAGTAGGACTTCCTTATGAAGAGCACTGTCCCTTTAGCTCCTCAATATCTAAAAATTAATCTGTGGAAATACTTCTGGCACCAAATATTCCTGGGAAATATAACCCCTCAAGAACTTCATAACATTGTGTAAATAAATTTATTGGTCTTTTCCCTGAGACTAAATTTTGGTATTGGGGAAAAGAAAGGGATGTCACTATGAGGGAAAGTGTGTGAAAGGGAAGTGTGCAGATGACAGTTTCCTCCTCAAAACTTGCCCAGAGAAAGTATTCCTGCAGCAAGAGGGCTGGTGTGTCACCTCTGCTTCGGACTACCTTGAGAAGATTTTGACTTTGTTTTCTAAAGTTGTCCAGAAGCTACATGGGTTATGAATGCTTCAATCTGCTCCAACTGCAAGGGCACATAGTGCCCTATTTTAGGTGCCAAGTTTGTGTTCTGTTGGAAACCACGTTGAATAGTTTGGCAGTATCAATGCTAAATCGAGCAGAGAGATTTCCCATTTTTATGAAACACCCACAAAAGTCAACATTCTGTTTTTTAACATCTATCCACCAAATAACAGAGTAATAAAAACAACATTGGAAAGACCTGAAAGTATTCACATTATTTTATTCTGCCATCCAATATGATTTCCACGAAATATTCAGTGGCTTAGTTAATAAAAAATGAACAAGAAAACAAGTATTTATTGAACATCTATCTTGTTCTTAGAAATGCAAGGAAAATATAGAGTACATATAAAAAAAATTGATCCTATTCTGAAGAGTTAGTAATTTGGTAGGTGAGAGAAGGCAAGCATACCAAAAATTTTATTTAATTATACCCCAAATAATTCATATTAGAAAACATATTTTTCCTTATTCTTGTTCAATACCTGACAATCTCTTCTCTAAAATACATCTTGAATCTGTTCTTTTCTTTCTTAGTGGAGGTTACCAATCATCTTATGGCTGAACAACCTCTTTTAAACTAGTCCCCACATCCCCATCTCCAAACAAATCTCCACATGGTAAACTAATCATTTTAAAGCAAATTCAATTATGCCATTCTTTTGCATAAGATCTTTCGAGGAATTTTCATTACACACATGAAAAAAGCCACAATGCTCACTATGCTACAAGGTCCAGCATGAGGCAGCCTTGCCCATCCCTCCAACCTCCCCCTGGGCACTGTCCTTCTCTATAACTCACTTAGATGAGGGGTGTTTTCCATACCCTAGCCCTCTTCCCAAAATACTCTCCTCTCAGCCTTCCTTGGAGCTAGGTCCTTTCCGTCATTTAGGACTCCACTTATGTATCTCCTTCCCTGAGAGCACTTCCTTGAACACTGGGTTTGAAGTCCGTCTCTGTTATTCTCCACCTCGACAACCTATTTCATTCTCAGCACACTATGCAGCTTTCAATTTTTGCATCTTTAAAAAAATCAAATAGCATGCTCGTGTGTACCCCATCCCTTGCCCCACATAAGCTCTGTGAAACAGGATCCATATTAGTCTTATGCGTATGGCTTCCAGCCCAAGTAACTGCTTTGGAGTAAGTGTTTTAATACATTTTTTTAAATGAATGATTAAATAAAAGAATGCTGCATTTTTAAAAAGTAGACTGATGTTTTCCAATTTGTGCAATACTTCACATAAATATACATCAAGTCATAAAGTAGAGAAGAGAAGAACCGGGCCAGGAATTCCATCATCAGTGAAAGAGAATGAAGCAAACAGATGTATGTGGTTAAATATACTATCTGTCAGTGTGTGAAGCAGCAGTTTGGAAATACTGGCAGACTCCATTTTGCTTTTAACGAAGTTGTAGAAAAGTAAAGCTTCACACAGCCTGACAGACTCAGGGACAGTTTAATGTAGGAGAGAGGGCTTGGCATACCAACTTGAAGGAAAGATGGAATTTGAGTTGGGATAGAAGGGTGAAGAGGAAGCGATGAACAAACCACGCAAAGCCATAAATGCAAGAAAGCCAGGATTACACGGCTTGCTGGGTACTGAGGAAGCCTAATTCCCTGCTTTTTAGATACCAAGATTCCATGGAATTAGATTTCTGAATTCTCTGTTTGCCCACTTAAATATCCTGATTTATTTCAAAGCAGTTCTTCCCTTTTTTAAAAGTGTTTCATACAGCATGGCTTCCTTTAACAAATGCATAAGAAGTGAAAGAAACCAGAATATTTTACTCTGTAATGCTTCCTGATATTTAGATTTTATTATAGATTATGTAATACTTTTATCCCTATCCATTTTGTTGAAGAATTGGCGACATTTCAGAACATGCTTGCATCTGAGAACAACTCATGGCCAAAGAGGCCCATTCATGAGGGCTCTGTAGTAATGAAGCCAAGTGGGAAGAAAATGTCTGACTTTGTTATTTGGTTATTTGATTAACCCTCCTCATCCAGCCTCATGTTGTACATCTTGAGCAGAGACTACCTCAGCGGCCAGGAGTATCAGAAAGTGCCTTGTCTGGTGTATCTGACACCGCTTTTTATTTCCTTCACACATCATACACTATTTTGGATTCTATTTGTCCCACTTCTTCCTTCAGCCTCTACTACAAAACCAGCTCAAAAACTTCGCTCAGTTTCACAAAAGTGCATCCTGACAGCACCTCACACAGACTCATCCCAGAGCTCTGCTTCTGCCGCGGGGCTTCTCCTCTGCTGCAGGGATATTCTGGGCACTTGGGCAGGCAAACAAGGAAGCTTAGGGAGTTAATGCCGATGCCCTCATCCTTGACCAGTGGGACAGGAGCTGATGGATATAGACTTTCTTCTTTGTCCCCTGGGTTGACAGCTCTGAGGCATATTTCAAATGTCTCCTCTTAAAGTCACATTGGATCAAGCTCCAGCCACCTGCAGTGGGTAATGAGGTAACAACTTCTTGTACTGGCTTTTTTTCTTCTCTGCCACTTTCTGTCTTGACCCTCTCTTTCTCAAATGAACTACCTACAAACAAGCCTTTTCCCAGGCTCTCTTTTGGGGGATCTAAAGCTAAGACATCCCTTAAAACAAAGCAGAAATTGGCAAGGTCAAATAGCAAGATGCTAAAAGTACTCAAAAAGGCCTGGAACCCAAAATGGCACTGATGCAGACAGTCCACAGTTCCACAGATCACCACTGTAAACACTAGCCTTTGTTACAGAAAGAAGTATCTGTCGGGATAGCTTTGGGGCAGGAAACTGGAACCAGTTTGGTTAAACAAGAACCAGGTTCCCAGCAGAAAAAACAGGCAAGATGGAGTTCTTTAACAACCAGGAGATACCCCTGGAGGACTGTGGGGTGGAGCCCTAAGAGCAACACTGAGAAGAGCGGTGATCCAATGCTGAGCACAATCTATGTGACTCAGTCTTGCCTGGTGTCTGCCCAAGATATGCAACCTTAAGGGCTGGCACTCTGCTGCTCTTTCTCTCTGTCCAGCTTGTTCTTGGTCAAAGGCATGTGGCCTTTGTACAATGTAAATGTACTTTAATAATCTCACAAATGGTTAAAAACCAATTCCATAGCATTAACAACAGCAAGCCTGTCATCTTGATATGGGCAATGGGCCATGAATTATTGAGATCATTGTAGTAGTCTGTTTTACCCATAGAAAAGGGTAAACCTCAGCTGATAGTCTTAAGTACTTTTAACTCTCTGCTATGCCCTGCTCAGCTTGCATAGAATCATAGATAAAGTGCTCCAAGGAAATTTGCAGATCAGGAAGCAGGGCTGTGGGAGAGGGAGCAACCAAGCTAAGGGCAGGAAGCAAGGTCTTCTGACTTCCAGATCAGACTGCTACGTTTTCTCTGATTCGTGTACCTTTTTGAAAAGAAAAATGAGCAAGGTTGAGTGGCAAGAGCAGATCTAGGTCACAATAATATAGCCTATCTTTAAGAATCTGTTGCTTTCTTTCTTTTAGAAAAGATTTTGCTTTTTATTTCCTTCACACATCTGTGTTTTCCTCTACTTCCTGCTCCTCTTTGCTGGAAATACAAGGTTTTTTGGGTTTTTTTAGCCACATATGTGCATAATCACCCAGGGTTTGTAACATCCACTTCGTTCTCCTTATTTTTTAAAATTTTTTATTTAAACTCAATTAGCCAACAGACAGTACATCATTAGTTTCAGATGTAATGTTCAATATTTATCAGTTGCATATAACACCCAGTGCTCACTCCATTCTCTTTAGCAAACACTTTAGTCCTAAGCTTTAAGGTTTTCAAAAACATCTTAAAAAGTCAGCACTTAGCCTATTTTCCTATCCCAACCACTGACAAACACATTGATTATGTTGTGGTTGATGTTGAGGACAACCCCCTGTTGGGCTCACTAGGACTTGAGATTTTAAAAGGCTTGCTCTTGCCTCTTTAAGTTAAGCTAATAGTTTTTCTTGATATTGCTAAAATTTCTTTTATTATTCTTATTCTTATTCTTATTACTATTTAAACAGCTTGATGTTCTGAGCACCTTGAGTATCTCCCACAATGTACTTTTCCCTAGGTAAATCTGATACTTTATAATACTTCTGTTAAATATTTAAAAGCAAATTTAGTACATTCCCATTCTATGGGAAACAGTGATAAAACTAAATTTTCCCATTAATATTACGTAACTAGTTCATCTAAGGGGCCCCAACAGTTCAAAGCTCACATAAATATTAACTTTAATCCCTTACATCTAGGGCTTCCCATTGTTAGTTTAACCCAGAGACCAATAACTTGACTCCCCTGAGGCAAATCCTCAGGAGCACTATCCAGTTTTAAAATCAGTTTGCAGCTCCTGAATCATTTCTTAGACTCTGACTTTGCTTGCCTTACCCATCCTGGTTTTGCTATTGTCACTTGTTTTGTTTTATCTCACAAATATGTATGTGAAATGGATCAGCATAGAAGTTTGAATGTTTGTGGCCATCATATTTTTCATTTGATTGCTAAGTCTATTTTGACTAATGCAAGAAAAACTCCAACTTTCAGAGTCAGCAAGTATTTTGCAAAAGTTCTTTCCAAATGGAAATGGTAGAAGAGTCTAAAATGATTTGACCACTGAGTCAGTTTTTATTATATTCTAAATAAAAAACTTCAGATCTTTGAGTACCTTAAATCCAAAGAGTTTAATCTAGCAAATGAATATTCATTATGCAGTAGAAGCTTGCTGACAAATGTGGAAAATAAGCTAATAGGAAAACAAGGAGCATGTAAAATATGTTATTTTCATATTATTTCCTGATGAATGGTTGATTCAATAAGCATTCCCAAACCCTGTCTCCATGCCTTTCTTTATAGAATTAGCCAAATACTTGTTTATCCAGCCTCCTTTACTTTCCTAATGAAAGGGACCATTGTGGTTGGCATCACCACTCTCTCCTTTGGCCTATCAAAAAGAAAAGGAAATCTACCTCCAGACTTTTTGTAATTAAAGAAAAAATTAAGTTCATTTGTCTGATCCACTATCAGCTGGGTTCTGTTATTGTATGTATTTAAACACATCCAAACTGCTACACCACCATATTCAAGATATGTGTTGCCAGGACCAGTGTTTGCTCTTAAGTATCATTGTCCTTCACAGACTAATATGCAAAAGGAAGCCACAGACAACTATCACTGCCTAATAATGGAATAGAAATATTCTCCTAACAAAGTATTCTATAATGAGTGAGTGTTACTTTATTCAAATAGCATCAATTAGTTTTGTACTGATTATGATGAAGAAGCAGTACAGAGATTTTTGTCAATAATTAAGCCTTTTGTTTGTTTGCTTATTTGTCTTTGCTGCAATACAGTTCTTCTGAGCTTAAGTAATAGTTCTTCTTTGACTGTTGGGGAGTGCTAAGAAAAATAACTACCCTGAAGTACGTTGGCAGTTAGAAAAAAGATGTTGAATTATAAATTTAGATGAGGACACTCTACTTGAGAAGACTGGGACCTCAGTTCTTATTATATTCCACTCTTACCAATTTCTCTCCTTTCCCCCTGAATAGAAGTGAAGTAAGAGATAGCTTGATCCCTTTAGTTTGGATTCCTTGCAGAAATATAACTTTTATACAGAGACAAATATCATCATTGGTCCTATTACTTCAGTAGAAAGGGGAGATATGAAAGAAATTAGAAATTCAGTTATTATTATCCAAACAAACGTACCATTCTTCTAGAACTACCACTATTTGTACAAATAAAGTGACATGTGGACTCTGTTATTAGAATGTTCCCTTTTTTAAAAAAGATTTTATTTATTTATTTATTTGAGAGAGAGCGAGAGAGAGAGAGAGAGAGTGAGAAACAGCATGAAAAGGGAGAGGGTCAGAGGGGAAAGCAGGCTCCCTGCTGAGCCCGGAGCCTGATGTGGGACTCAATCCCAGAACTCTGGGATCATGACCTGAGCCGAAGGCAGTCGCTTAACCAACTGAGTCACCCAGGCGCCCCTAGAATGTTCCCTTTTATCTAACCAGATGAGGCATTGTTCATAGATCTAATACTAGCCTAGAGACCAAAGCAATTGAGAAGGCACGTCTCTATAGGACCATCGATATTAGGGCTCAGGGCTCAGAAGATCCTTGGCATAAGACTTGCTACATTCAAGACCACATAGACATCTTTTCTTTCAAGAGCATTGGAAGCCAAACCATGAATCTGGATAAAGGGTTTAAGTTGAGTCTATATTAAGTACATTTTTGTGTCTAAGCTTAATGAGCTTTTGAGAATAAATGAAGGAATAAAACTCCCAAGAATGAGGTAAGAGATAAAGAGAAGGCTCTAGGTGAAGTTTCCTATCTTCATGTAAGAAGAAAGAACAACAACAAAAGGACTTAATTATTCTTATCCTCATTCCTGTTTTAAAAAAATTCCTAAAAATTCAAACCTTTAGGTTGAATTGGGACAATAAGCCAAAACTGAATGTCCTTTCTCCCCATGAGAAAAAGAAACACTCCCAACTAGATTTGTCAGGTTCCTAAAACTGTCATAACAATGTACCCCAAATGGTGGCATAAAAAATAGACATTTATTGTCTCACAGCTCTGGCGGCTTGAAATCTGTGCTCCAAGTGTCAGCAGGTTTGGTTCCTCCTGAGGACTATGAGGACGAATCTGTTCCATGACTCTCTCTTAGTTTCTTGTGTTGTTTGGCAATCACTGGTATTCTTTGACTTATAGGTGCTTTGCCCTGATCTCAACTTTCATCATCACATGGCATTCCTATGTGCATATCTGTCACTATGTCCAAATTTCCCTGTCTACAAGGATACAGTCACAGTGGATTAGACTCCACCCTAATGACCTTGTCTTAACTTGATCATGTTGAAATAGGTTTCTAACTAAGGTCACATTCACAGGGACTGAGGGTTAGGACTTCAACATCTTTTGGAAGACATAATTCAACCCATAACATTAACTGAGAGCTCTCAACAAAATAATGAAGAACAAGAAAGTTTCAAGTTCTCAACAAAGACTCCACAAAATTCCAGATAATCTCCCAATCCTGCTCCTTCAGGCTTGAGTGAAGTGTTTAGAGGCAATATTTGTTCCTTATATTCCATGTTAAAGATCTTAGAAAAGGAGTAAAGGGGTCAAGGAGAGGTCATTAAAATGAAATAAAAGTAAATGGAATGTTTGGGTGGGCAAGATATAAAGAACTGTCACTGCAAACATGAACATTTTACAGCAAAAATAGGTAACATATTAAGCAAAAGATAGATGAAGAACTCAGTCTGGAAGAAATTCTAATCTAAACATCATAAGAAAACCTCCATGGGGGATGCCTGGGTGGCTCAGTCGGTTGAGCGTCTGCCTCCGGCTCAGGTCATGATCCCAGGGTCCTGGGATCAAGCCCCACATTGGGCTCCCTGCTCGGCGGGAAGTCTGCTTCTCCCTCTCCCACTCCCCCTGCTTGTGTTCTCTCTCTCTATCAAATAAATAAATAAAATCTTTAAAAAAAAAAAAGAAAACCTCCATGACTGCCCCATATTAAAGGAGAATTTAGTGAAGACATAAATTTTGAGGGAAATGTATTCAAAGATAAGATTATTAAAAATAACAGAGTAACATTAAAATAAATATTACTAAAGGAAAAAAATCAAGAATTAAAATGGCATTATTATAAACCAATAAATTGAATAGCATCCAAGAGAATAGAAGAGCTCAATTTTAATTATCTGGGGAGAAAAATCATTGCAATAAATGTAGAGAAGTACGAAATAGGAGAGAGGGGAAAAGATGGTGGAGGAGTAGGGGACCAGTCCCCGGAATTGAGCTAGATATCTACCAGACCACTCTGAATACCCACAAAATCAGCCTGAGATGTAAGAAGATAGATCTGGATTTCCACTAACAGAATATTGCAGGTGGTTGGTTTCAAGGTACAAAGCGGGGAGTCGTGATTCCCTGGGCAGATACTGGAGGATAAACAGCAGTGGGAGGGAGCCTGGCCATCGAGATCCTACACCACTGGTGAGCAATAGCCTCCTGTGCTGGGGACAGGGCACAGACTCACAGACCGGTAGTGGTGAAGAAAGGACTTTAGGGTAGCCCCCCTGACGGAAACCTGGAGCAGCGGGACTGTGCCTGCAAACTGGGGGCAGCTGGCGGTTTCAGAAACACAAAGGGCAGAGATGTGCCCCGACCGGGAGGCCAGGACTGGGAGCGCTGTGGAGGGGTGCACAACCCAGGATGCTACAGTTTATAGCAGCACGGACAGAAAGGGAGACGGTGTGGCCTGGAGAGCTCACTGAAGAACAGACGGCAATCTCTCTGCTCTGAGGCAGAGGGTTGGAAACGGTCTCTTCTGCTCTGACTCTCAGAAGATACGTGGAAAGCCACCAGGGAAAGCCACCAGAGAATACAAGCCCCAAAAAACCGGTTTTCACTGAGCCCATCCCCTGCCACAGGGGACAGGGCAACTCTGCCAAAACAGGGTTGCCTGAGTAACAGCATGGCAAGCCCCCCATCCCAGAAGATGGCTGGGAAAACAAGAGGCCAGCAACCCTAAAGTCCCTAGAAAACAGGTGCATCTTGCTTGGGTTGTGGTCAATAATTTGGACTCTAT
>NC_138375.1:28820023-28837305 GCF_054177405.1 Leptonychotes weddellii | reverse complement strand
GATCAAGAAGATGTGGTCCATATATACAATGGAATATTACTCAGCCATCAGAAAGGATGAATACCCAACTTTTACATCAACATGGATGGGACTGGAGGAGATTATGCTAAGTGAAATAAGTCAAGCAGAGAAAGTCAATTAAGGAATAGCATGGAGGACATAAGGAGAAGGAAGGGATAAATGAAGGGGGGGGGAATTGGAAGGAGGGATGACTCATGAGAGACTTTGGACTCTGAGAAACAAATTGAGGGTTTTAGAAGGGGGGGTTGGGGAGATGGGTTAGCCCAGTGAAGGGTATTAAGGAGGGCACATACTGCATGGAGCACTGGGTGTTGTACGAAAACAATGAATCGTGAATCACTGCATTGAAAACTGGTGATGTATGGTGACTAACATAACACAATAAAATAAAATTTTAAAAAAGTATGAAATAGAGACAAATGAAATTCATCAAGAGAAAAAGGACAGAAATGAAGGACAAAGACCCCCAACATAAGTGTAATTGGTGTGCTTTAAAACCATTCAATGATAACAATAGCTAAAAAACTTTTTGAAATGAATTTATAGGTCACACATAGGTATATGAAAAGAGGTAAATATATGTTTGTGATGAGTCATAGCTTAGAAAATAATAATTTATTTAAGTATATAGATGGAAATTTGAGTAGCTTATATAAGGAAGGAATTAGGGTGGCCTTAGACATCTTTCTACCATCATGTTGTGCCAGAGAACAATAAAATAGTATCTATATTTATGAAAGTCTTAAGAAATAGAAAATATAACAAGAAATTTATACCTAGCATTGTTCTTCATTAAGTCACAGACTTATTATTAAAATTACAGATTTTCTCAAGCATGAAAAAATTGAGGAAATACAGCACCCAAAATCCTTTCTTTCAAAAATTAATTGATTAAAAAAAATTGATGACCAAATCTAGACAGCAAAGATAAAAAAATACATAAATTATCTGATAATAGATAATCTTTGCTAAAATACCAATGTTGAACATTTGAATACAGATTTAAGAATAAATAACCATGGGGCTTATATAGCATAGTAACTTAACAGTATAATTAACAAAACTAAGAATAATAGAGAGGTGGAAAAAGTGTAGAGTGTACTAATTTACTTTACTTCCAAAGCAGGGAGACAATTGGTAGTAATTGATAGTTAAAAAGAAAAAAAAAATTGTGTTTTTAAAATTTTCATTTTTTATTCTTTTTGGGGAAACTTTCATAGCTACCATCTTCTGAAATTAAAAAAAAAGAATCTCACCTTCACCATTTCTTTCATTTTCAGTTTGGTTTCTTTCATTCTGTTAAATATAATTTAAAAATACATTTTAATACTTTTTGTTAAAAATAGCATGTAAGGTGTGATTTTATTTTTATAAAAGTTCTTTCTTTGTTCATGGTTCTATCCTTCTCTCCATATTTTTAGAGATGCTTGGAATAATGTCCATCTCATATCTGTCATGATTAGTTCTAGGTGGAGAAATGTGGGAATTTTTTAATCTTTTATTTTTCTGTATTTCTGCATTTCTTCTTTGAATTTGTAACATTAAAGCAATAACAAGTCAATTTTCAAAATAACAGAAATGGCCATTTATATAGAACACTAAGCAGCTAAATAGAGAACAACTAACCATTTCTATATCCTTATTCATGTTAACAATCAGATTTATTTCCCCATCTTTAGTTCCATAGCTCCATACACTTTGAATTTTGAAGAATATTATTAGGATGTTTATTAACTTAGGAGCCCAAGCATATAGAAATTCTGTCATAGTATAGTATTAAATATTCTTAGGTTATTGATTCTACACAGAAAAAGAGTTCATATTCTCAATTTCCTCAAAGGGAACATTGTTACCTGAACTTAATTTAGCCTTATTTTTGTAAATGTTGTTGTTGGCATAATGAAATATTGTTAACCTTCAGCTCACTAAGCATATAATCCCATCGACTATTAGCTGGCTTCCTCAGGGAGTGCAAACACATTGCTAAGGATCTGTCATCTTACCAAGCCATAACTTCTAACCCCCAGCAGAATATACAAATGAAAAAGGACACAGTTTTAAAGAAGCAGTATAGAGTAAATAATGTCTCTGTATGAACAGAGAGGGGCAATCTTATGAGAACACTGTCTACTACTTTGTCAAAACTAAAAGAATGCTAGAACTCCGTATGGCATGTTTACATGTAGTTTTATTTCCAACTTTCTTCACCTTCAAGTTTTGGGCAAATGTTCAATTCATTCTGGTTCAACTAGATTGATTCATATTTATCAATATAAGCTTGACATTGCAAAAGTTTACCTTTCCTTTCATTGTTCATCTACCTTAAGTAGATTGTTCTGAAGGAATTACGGGTTCATATGAGGTCAGTATGTATTTTTGATTGCTAAGGGGCTGATCACCTGGTGACCTGATTACTTTATTCATCAATGTTGGATAAAGTCTCCAAAGCATTGGATATTCCATCACGTGGATTCAATAAACAGAAGTTTTGAATATCCAGTATCGACAAAGCTTCATGCTGAGATGGAGAAGTAATTAAAGATAAAATCCAGGTGATCTCTTGTGTCAATTTAGATTTTAACTTTTCCATAATTTACACACACACACACACACACACACAATGATAAAATGAGCCATCTATCTGTTAAAAGTAAAACATTTAAAACTTTATAAAATGTATTTATTAACCATGTTCTATATGGATGACTCTGCTAACTATAATATTTTGGATAATGTGACTCATAGCAAGACTAGTTTCTTACAAGAGACTCAGTACAGGGAAAGTGGTAGCAGAATAGAAAACAAGGGAAGGATTTCTGGATATAGCCAGAGTTGAGCAAGAATGGAAGAAGAACTTTATAGCACAGTTGTATCTTTAAAACAGAGTACAAGATAACCAGCAAAAAGAAGAAAAAAAAGGGGCACCTGGATGGCTGACTCAGTTTAGCATCTGGCTCTTGATCTCAGCTCAGGGTTTGGTCTCAGGGTTGTGAATTCAAGCCCTTACTGTAAAAAATTAAAAAAAGAAGAGAAGAAAAAAGAAAGGGTCACATAAACCAATTGTTGGCACGTTTGACTTTGTATCAGTAGAAATGCTTGATTTAGTATAAGGATTTTAGGAAAGGAAAACGGCCATGCATTCATACAGCATAATAACACAAATATAGAACTGAGCAACTGACATTACCAGGCAGATCAAAATTGAAAAAGCCACCATCCTATCTTCAAGGTGCCTTCCATCTAGTAGGCAGGGTAATATAAATAAATAGATAACAATGATATGAAAATGATAAATTGTGAATTTTCAAAGGAAGTATGGTGGCCACTGTGATGCACCATGCACATCCCCTTCAGGAATGAAAGATTCGTTCACCCACTGCTGGAAGAAAACCTTTAGGGGTCACCCCCAGAAGAATTACCTCAGCTGAAGAGACATGCTTCCTTGCTAGTTGGCTGCACCTAATGATTAATTGATGTGGGGGTATAAATGCCAGTTCCCTATCCTGATTTCAGGACACTCCACAGAATTATCTGAGGCCCTCACTGAAACTAAATCAACTACTCTTGCTGTCCAGTCCTGCCTTTTTTATCTTTCCTTCCATCGGTGTTGATCTCAAGATTATTCCCTGGGGAACCATCTACATGTTAATTGCTGTATCAGTATCTGCTTCCTGAGGAACCAATTCTGTAGCACTTCAGATCACTAATAGTTCAAGAACACAGACGGTGGGATGGAATTCTGAAACTGGACCATTTACCAGTTGGTGAGCAGTAAGATCCCAGTCGCTGGTGGTAGGTGGAACACAGCCCCTGGTAGAAGGTGGCAGTGTCATTGTTAGACCTTGCACTGGTGAGCTGGGATGCAATAGTGGTGGAGGAGAATTCACTAGCTGGTATGGTATTATCAGGCTTCTGAGAAATAAAGCAGAGATAGGATCTATAAGGACTATTAAGGTAGTTGACTCTTGCTAAGTTTTATTGATATGCAGGACCAGCAGGCAAAAGATGAGTTACTATTTTGGCTTGGGTGTTTGATACTGGGCAAGGCTGCTGTCGTAAAAGGGGTCAGGGAGGAATGAGTTTGGTACCAGATGGTATGGTTGGGATCCTCTTGATGGCTGCTTACCCCATTTTGACAGTAAATGACAGTTGTTCTCTCTCCTATCATGGAAGCAATGTTGCTTTAGAAGCCAGAAGCCAGAAGACCCAGCTGAATTCTAATTTGAGCTAAGTATTAATTATCTATGTGAGTTACTACATATCTCTGGTTTTCAGTTTCCTATGTGAGGCTAGACAGCTGATATCAAAGTTTTTCTTCAGCATTATTATTATAAAAGAAAAAAGTGGGCAAATATAACATTTAAAAGAAGCCACAGATTTCGTGTGTGTTTTTTTTTTTAAATATAGCATTTTCTGTATAGTCTAGAGAAGAGAACATATAACCTTGTGTTTTTCACTCTTTTAGTATGGTAAATGGAACAAGTCATTTTGTGATGTGAGGAATGATCAATAAAAGACAAATTCACCAAATAGAAGTTAAAGGGCATATTAAAGCAGATACCGTTAGAATATCTCTACAATTTTAAGTATGTTGTGCTTCTATTATACACATGGAAAGGATTAAAATGGAATACTGATAGAGATAGAAAGCCCGGCTTCAGAGTTGGGATGAAGCATTCATGTGAAGGAGGGTAGGTTCCACTTGATTTCTGGAAGCTGATTCAAAAAAATTCACAAAAAGTTTTAATGCTTTAGCATTCTACTGCTCACTTACAATTTTAGAATGTTTAGTTTAAAAAAAAATTTATCCAAAAAAACTAATAGAGCTTCTCTGGATCTGGTTTAGAGATGGTCTCTGTAGTAGTAAAATTTTTAAAATCCAGTTAATATAGCAATACAGAAGAGGGTGCGTGATACAAGCATTCACACATTTCCTTTTAACCACCTGCTAAGATTACTCAGGAAGCTGTAGATTATATGGAAATATGTCATATTAAAGTCAGAAATTCCTAATACAAATTACATTCACTTTGTGAGTCAGGCAAACTACTTAAACTTTCTGCACTAGTATTCTATTAAATTGATTTTTTTTAATGTGTGTGTATGTGATCCATAGTGGAAACTCAGAACAGTGAGCATTACTGATATGTCAGTTGTTGCTTCTTTAATTCATTTAACTTTATTAGTCAAAGAATATCTTGTAGATAATTTGAAACAACTATGAAGTCATTTTGCCCTTCAAAAATGTTGGTTTTCTTTATAATAAGTTATCTTAATAAACTTCCATTACCAGGCTTACAGAGATAATAAAAACTTCAACTGGTATATAGTATTAATAACACGATGTATCCTCATGACTTAGAATGTTGTAGGAAACAGAAATATCAGGAAGGGAATCCAGTTCAGTACCTTCACTGACCGTCATTGTTCCTCATTAGTCAAGCCAGCAATAGATCTGGTTTTGCCATAATAGCAGTGGGTAAGAGATAATTATATTAACTTCCAAACAGAAACCTAATTGTAAGCATAATCTTAGCATTTTTTTTTTTTAGGATAAGACTAGACTTAGTTTCTAGAAATTTTATTTTACTCATCATTCTTTTATCTTACGTATTAACCACATACACATACAGTTGCTATGATATGCCATTTACACAACAAAATGGTTACTGCTTTGCAGGTTTGGCTTTACACTCTATCTAATAAAGCATTCTGATTATAGAGCTTTCTCAAGATCTTTGATCTTTTGTTCCATAAGAATTGTGTATGGTCTAAATACATCATAGAAGCCATGCCTACATTTTCTAACTTTCCCTTTCTCTACCTATTTTCCCCTGCTCTGTTTCCTACTGTGCCGTTCATTTTCATTACTCATTCATTTCTAAAAATAGATGTAATGACCATTCATTCTTCTGAAAATTTCTGAAACAAATAAAAAAAATACTATGTCCATGAATTGGGAAGATTCAATATTGCTAAAGTATCAATTTTCCTCAAATTAATCTATAGATTTGAAATAATCCCATCAGGCTTTTTTAGTAGAAACTGATAATCTGATTCTAAAATTTACATGGAAATTCAAGGGGCCTAAAATAGGCAAAACAATCTTTTTTTTTTTTTAAGGTTTATTTATTTTAGAGCAAGAGAGGGAGAGAGAGCGTGCACATGAGTGGTGGGGAGGGGTAGAGGGAGAGGGAGAGAAAGAATCCCAAGCAGACTCCCTGCAGAGCGTGGAGCCTGACGCAGGGCTTGATCCCACGACCCCGAGATCATGACCTGAGCTGAAATCAAGAGTTGGACACCCAACCATAAACATAAAAAGTAAAAATATGATGATGTTTTTAGAAGAAAACAGAAGGTCTTTAGGATTGGAAGAAAGCAAAGGTTTTTTATTTATTTATTTATTTATTTATTTATTTATTTATTTATTTATTTAAAGATTTTATTTATTTATCTGACAGAGAGAGACACAGTGAGAGAGGGAACACAAGCAGGGGGAGTGAGAGAGGGAGAAGCAGGCTTCCCGCTGAGCAGGGAGCCATATGCGGAGCTTGATCCCAGGATGCTGGGATCATGACCTGAGCCTAAGGCAGACGCTTAATGCCTGAGCCACCCAGGCGCCCTGAAAGCAAAGGTTTTTTAGAAAGTCACAACAATCAATAACCATAAAAGAAAAATCATTTTATCTTTATGATGAATAAGTTACTCTTCATCAGAATTAACATTTGTTCATCAAAAGACACAATTAAGAAAATGAAAAGGCAAGCCAAATCCCAGGGGAAAATATTCACAAACTATATATCTGACAAAGGCGTATATATTTCTGGAGAGGTCACTTACATCATTAGTCATCAGAGAAAGTAAAATTAAGATCACAATAATATGCCACTACATACCTACCAGAATGTCTAAAATTTAAAAAGACACAACATAGAATGTTTGTGAGTATATTAACCAACTAGAATTCTCAAACCCTGTTAGTTGGAGTGTAAAATGGTATAAAAATCTTAGGAAACCTTTTGGTAGATTCTCATAAAACTAGACATACACTTTATAACCCCGCAATCCTGCTCCTAGGTAGTCACCAAACAGAAATTAAACATATGTTCATAAAGACCTAAAACAAATGTTCATAGCAGCTTTATTTATGTCAGAAAAAAACTGGAAGCAGTCCAAGTGTCCATGAAAAAAAGTAAATAAACTCTGGTGTACTCAGCTAATGGAATACTATTAAGCAATATGAAGGAACATGATACTAATACATAAAACATTGATATTCCTAAAAAATTTTGATGAGAAAAAGATACCTTACCCAGAAATGTACATATTATATTTTTCTATTTACATGAAGTTCTGTAATAGGTAAAACTAATCTCTGGTGGGAAAAATAATTAAAAGAGTAGTTGTCTTTGGGGGATATGCAAAAGGATTGATCAGGAAGGGGCACAAGAAAACTTTCTGGAGAGATGATATTCTTTATCTTGGCAAATCTTTGGGTTACATAGATATTCATATTTATCAAAATTTATCACATGGCGCACTTAAGATTTGTGCAATTCGCAGTATGGCAATTTAAACTAAAAAAAGAAAGAGAGAACTATAAACAAAATTGAACCCTAGTTAATGTTATGCATCCTGAAGTGTTCAGGAGTGAAGGGTACAGATATCAGCAACTTTAAAATGTATCAATAATGATACAGATTGATGAAAGATCAGAGAAATGGATAGTTGGATAGATATGTGATAAAGCAAATAGAGCAAAATGTTTATTTTAGCATCTAGATTGTGTTTAAGTCCAAGTTTCTTATATTTTTGAAAATTTTCATAATTAAATATGGGATAAAAGGAATAAATAAATATGAAAGTTGATTTTATAAAATTTAATGGTGCTTATACTAAATAGCTTCTAATTTGAAATTATCTGACTCAATATATTGTCTGTTTTACAAGAAGATATTTTTTTTTAAATGGCAAGCCGAAGAGAGAACCATGAATGAAGAAACTGTTTTTAAAGTGCTATAAGGATATTGAGTGCCATGGGATTGAGTTTGATGTTTTAGTCAAATTTTCAGTAAAACACTTATAGCCATGAGAGCATATTTGATCTTACCATATAGAATAAGATTTGTGCTTAAATTAGTAGGTAAAATTTTAAAATTGAAAGAGACCTTAGCAATCATCTTCTAATCCACTTGAATAGCAGTGTGTTTACCAACAAGACTGGGAAATCTGACTCATTGCCCTCTGAAGTTCTCTTGTGCTATTTTGAGAACCAGTCAGACAAGCATCTGGACTACCAGGAAGAGCCATCTGTGAAATGGGCACAATAATGCCTGCTCTGATATTTAAGACCTTACAGAACATACCAACTCTTTGGATTGTTCATAACACTGTGAGAAACTTAAATACCACTTGTGATTTTCGATTTTATGTGTACTACATCAAGGAGATAGACATTTCAGGTCAGAGGATTTCAAAAGGCGAGATTTACCAGCTGTAATTTAACCCTTGATTTCCCATAAAGCATGCATCAGTCAGAATGCAGTAATCCAAGTGACCACGAGAGACAAACACATTTGAAAGTAGAGCAAGTAGCGGTGAGAACACGTTTAGATAGCTATAAGGTTCACCACTCTTCACCATAAATTAAATTCTCCAAGTGAAGGAGAATTTACAAGTTTTATTTTTATATACTCTTCAAAGATATTTAGAATAAAACAAATGTATTCAAATGCATAAATGTGAGCTTTCCTCAAAGTAAATCATTAAATCTGAAGAAATACATTGTTTGATAGGGACATAGCAATAAAATATTTAACAAAACAAACCAGTTTCTAAAGGATTTTCATTTCACGTGGATTCAAAGTATTCCGTTTTTAAAAATGCTCACTTTCAATATACGTCAATATAACCTTTACTGCATCTTGCCCCTAGAGAGAAGGCTAAGAAAGGAAATGTGCTCAGTAATTAGTTTCCTCATAATAAAATTCCCAGAAGAGCATTATAAAAAATAAATTTCCAGGTTGCCATAGATGTATAAGAAACTTCTGAGAGCTCTGGGGAACACTATTTGTTAATATGCTAAATAAGTATGTTTTAATTTATCTCTTAAATGGCTGAATGAGTGGAGAGAATAATAAATTTCCATAGTATTTTATAGTTTTCAGGATATTTTGCTTTCTTTATCTGATTTGATCTTCATTGTATCAAACTAGGAAGTATCAGAAGATGGAGTGGGTGTTAATACCTTTATTTCACCTGTTAAGCAATTGAGGCTCAAATAATAGTCTAAAAAATAGTAATGTGCTATTAATAAAATCAGATAATAAAAAACATATAGTAATTGGTCAAGTTCTCAGAGTAAATAAGTACCAAAGACAAGACTAAAACATATGCTTTCAAGCTAGTGTTCCTTCCACTGCAACTTCTTTCTAAATTTATCACTTAAAGTGGTATCACATTAAGTAATCTTTTTATTTTTAAAGAATACATCAGTTTAGGGGTGCCTCGGTAGCTCCATCCATCAAGCATCCAACTCTTGGTTTCGGCTCAGGTCATGATCTCAGGGATTGAGCCCTGCATCAGGATCCATGCTTAGCATGGAGTCTGCTTGGGATTCTTTCCCCCTCTCCCTCCCTCCCTCTCTGCTCCTACCCAACTCCACACTGCTTGCATGCTCGCTCTCTCTCAAATAAATAAATAAAATCTTTAAAAAAATTAAAAATTTAAAAATTTAAATACGTTAGTTCCATCAAAGCATCATAAATCTGTTTCCATGTTTTTCTAATGTGCTTGACAAAATGACATATAAACATAAGATTCCATAACAGGGCCTAATAATTCAATATACTCAAATTGGTGGTAGTAAGAGTTAAATGGTCAGCACAACTTGCCTTTCTTGCTCTTTCTCCTTTCCTTCCTTTCTTCTATCAATATCTATCTATCTATCTACCCATCTATCTATCATCTATCTATCTATCATCTATCTACCTATCTATACTTACGAATGTGTTAGAATATATTATTGTGAAAATTAATAAAAGGAAATCTCATTTAGAAAGGCGTTGGAAGGCCAGCAAGGGGAGCTTTTACGCCCTACCACTCACTCATCATCAGTTACAGACCCAGCAGGAGAGACATGCATTGCAAGTCCATATTACTTTAGATACTACTTTACTATCCCAGCAGGAGGAAGAAAGTTTTTCCTCTTCCTTGGCAACAGGCAACAGTGCAGCTAATGAGAGACTATCATAACTCAGCCAATAAAAAGCCACTGTGCTTCAAATTCCCAGTTTATTCCAATGGTCTTTTTTGTTTATAAAAAGTTCCCTAGTTCCCTCTTTCCTCTATGAGGGGCTTTTATTCTTTGGCCTTACCTATGGTTTTGCTGTAGCTTACTTCTCCCAGATTACAATTCTCTGCTATTCCCAAACAAACCCATTGTTTTATTTTGTTTTGCTGGTAAAATAGTGGGCAGTTTTATTTATAAGGTTAACACTATTAACCATTTAATTATTTCTATATAGTTCTTTCCATGTTGGAACATAATTATTTTTTAACTCCGTGTTGACTATTTTATAAAGAGAGGTACCTAAAACACATGGCTTCACATGGGATTAAGAGAGCTGCAGTATAGAAAAAGAGAAGTAGGTAGTAAAAGAAATAAGTGGGTAGACTTTGTAGGACATCAGATCTTTTGAATTCATCCATAATTGCAAAGTGTTATGTTTCCAACTCTACTCTAAATCTGGGAACACAGAGAACAAAATGCTGTTTGTATGGCTTTAGCCTACGTGACAAATCTGGGTTTTATTCTCCAGGTATTATGAAGCCTTTGAATGTTCAAAACTAAAGTTTTGGTCTAATCAGAGAAAGCGTAACCCATTTTGGGTTTTTATAAAATAAAGTATATGATTCATAGGAAAGAAAAGCTGAAAACATGATGCCTGATTAGAAAAGCAATAGAGTAATCAACACAAGAGAGTTTAGGGCCTGAGTTGAGGGAGTTACAGTGAGTTTAGAGAAGGGATCAATAATACTTAGGAAGTAGAGTCAATAGGATATGGTGGATGAAGAGATGTTTAAATCAAGGAAAGAGAGGGACCAAAGATGCCTCTGAAATTCCCCTTTAGAAGAATGGCAATTCCAATCAAGCTGAACATTGGAAGAAATGTTTTATTTGTTTGTTTGGCCCTTTCAATTTTGTCAAGTCAGTCTGTGTTGAAGAAAAGTGATCCTAATTAAGTTTAGAAAATGTCACTTATCTACTCTCCTCAGATAAATTACAAACACTGTTAGGATTCTACATGGAGTATAGTAGATGGTGGCTACTGAGAGGAGCAGCAATGGATTTGCCTTGATATACACCATACAGGGAGAAGGTAGGGATAGAGAACTGCTAACTCTAGAGAACAGGTAAATCTGAGTTTCATCAGTAATTAGAGAAAGGTTTTTTTTTTTTTTTGAAGATTTTTTATTTATTTATTTGACAGAGAGAGAGAGTTAGTGAGAGCAGGAACACAAGCGGGGGAATGGGAGAGGCAGAAGCAGGCTTCCCGCCGAGCAGGGAGCCAGATGTCGGGCTCGATCCCAGGACCCTGGGATCATGACCTGAGCCAAAGGCAGACGCTTAATGACTGAGCCACCCAGGCGCCCCTATTTTTTTTTTGCTTTTATATTCAAAACTGATGGGTATGAGTCTCTATATACTTGAGTGTGGGTAATCTTACCTACTAAGGAGTACCCCTCCCCAAATATTTCAGTGGATCTCTAGAATAAGGCCACATATGTGCCCAGAATAAGTCCACAGAATGCTCTTTTGCCTGCTCTTAAACTCAACAGTACACTTAAATCACTTGAGGGTCAGGCTTCTCAAGCCCTCTGGGAAGTCAATGCTTCCTTTCTAGTTTCCAGGCCAAATCAGTGTGGCCATTGTTTCATTTGTTCCTTTACATTTCCAAGAGGGGATGACACCATTTTCTAGATCTGCGGTGTGAATAATTCATCTCTGTCCTTCTCTGTGTGCTGTGTGGTCTCCAATCATAAGAGAGTCCATGAGCAGCAGGAAGAGTGCAACAAAACACTTCCTTCAGCTTCAGATCTTTAAAACTTCTTTTTTTTTTTTTTTAAAGATTTTATTTATTTATTTGACACAGAGAGAGCGAGCACACAAGCAGGGGGAGTGGCTGGCAGAGGGAGAGGGAGAAGCAGGCTCCCTGCTGAGTAAAGACCCCGATGTAGGGCTCGATCCCAGGACCCTGAGATCATGACCTGAGCCAAAAAGCAGACACGTAACTGACTGAGCCACCCTGGTGTCCCGATTTTTAAAACTTCTGAATTTGTGGAGATGAGCAGAATACCGATGCTGTCACTTTCCCATAATTATCTCTCTTTGTACTTCTGTAACACGCCTTCAAACCCAACAAACCTAGCTCTGTAAGACAAGCAATCAAAACATCCCCTCTTCATACTTTGGTCAAAGGCTGAAAACCACCAGTTACATCAATTTATGCATTTATTTGGGAAGTAAAACTTTTTTCCATTATCCAGAGGCATCTAAACCCCGGCTTCTCCTCACATAGAGCATCAGAATGGCAATTTCCAAATAAAACTCAAGCCAGGATGTAACTCTCTTCTTCTTTGTTGTCAACATGGCATCAAAGGCAGCCATCTCCCCCACTTCATAACAATGGCTCCAGCCATCCTTACCTTTTTACTTCATCTTTACATTCACCCAGTGTGATCTATACATAATAGTGAGAAAAATTGCAATTGTTTAGACCCTACAACTCCCCACCTGATCCCCTAACTTAAGTATAGGCCCATTACTCTGCTGAGTTTTGAAGTTTTACTGAAATTCCCATAGCACTGAGAAGAGATTTATTTGTTTGTTTTGGTATCTCTGAAATTTCATATTTAAAAAAATTTTTGCAGTGTTTGGGTCAAGGGAGATTCCAAAAATGCTGTCTCAATTTCTTCCCAGAGGAGGACTCAACGCTTTAAATTGTTGTTGGTTAGAATTTGTGGTTTTATTTTTTTTTAAACATCTACTGCCTACTGTGTCTGTAGCATCAGAAATTTATGACATGTTATCATTCGTCAGTTAAATCAGCAGAATCTGTCTCTGTTTAATAACTACCCCAAATGGAAATGAATTAGTCCTATAATTTAAATAATGAACAAAAATACACAGCTGATGAACATTTTTTTGGAGTCAATTATTTTTTCTTAAGTTAAAAAAGTGATGTCTAAAATGTTCCTTCCATACGTATCTCAATATGTTTTCTCACAGTATTCTTCAGAATTCAGGAAACATGCTTGCCCATCAGGAAACAAAATTAAATGGATAATAAATTTGTCCAGGTTTCTTCATTGATTCAAAAGCTGTTCCAAGGACCCAAGAATTTCCTATCACAATTCTATGATTAATAGATTATATAAGTACTAACCATGAAAGGGCACTGTGTAGATAAAATAAATTTAATTGAAATTATTTTAGCATTAACCGACCTCCGTCCTTCCAGTTACCCTTCAACGAACTCCTCCTCTAGGTATTCACTTACAAATTGAGTTTCTGGAATTCTGCAAACACTTTCCTTTACAAAATTTTAAAATTTCCCATTAAAAAAATTTAAGAATCTTTTTTGTTAAGACTGTCTTGCTTCATTCTTTAAATTGAGCCTAAGCATTATAAAGAAGTAAAAGTATCCTCTTTTTGAGCTTGAGTTTATTCCATACTGTTTTAAAAAAGTAATGACTAAGTAGAAAACTACATTATGATTAATATTTGAATCCAGATATAACTTAATTATTCTTGCATGGCATGGTTATTGTTTAAACAAAAATTTCAAACTTATTAAAATGACATAATCTGAACAAACTAATCTTATTACATTTTGTTGCTGAGGAAATACATGAAGTCCTCTCAGCTGTGATCAGAAATGTTAAAAATTTCTTTCTTATTGGAATAATAAATGATGGAAAGAAGAACTAAATCAAATGGCAAACATGTAGGGCTCTTTCTAAATTAATAAAAAGTGAAAATAATTTATTATTGTTACATTGGCTCTCAAAGGACTTTATGGTTTCTTGATTTGACTCACCAATTTTCCATCTCTAAAGAAATCAGAAAATGGGAAAATTACTTTAATCTGGTTGTTAAAATGGTAGATTATAACTCCCTTAAAGTTTGAGTGAGTTGCTCAGGTAACATATGAAATCACTTTTAGAGATTATTAATGTTAGGTGCTCCTCTTTGCCAGTTGATACTGATGTGTGTTAGGAAACTTAATCCAACTGTTCACAACAAACTGACGTAAGGAGCAACTGAGGCAACAAGATTGGTTAAGAAGTGATCTTGGAGTGCCTGTGTGGCTCAGTTGGTTAAGTGGCCGACTCTTGATTTCAGCTCAGGTCATGATCTCAGGGTCCTGGGATCGAGCCCTGCATTGGGCTCCTTGCTCAGTGGGGAGTCTGCTTGAAGATTCTTTCTCCCTCTCCCTCTGCTTGCATGCTCTCTCTCTAAAATAAATAAATAAATCTTTTTTTTTTTTTTTAAAAGACGAGATCTCAGTACAGGCCTCCAGTTATGGAATGAGTAAATCATGGGAATAAAGAGCAGAGCATGAAAAATGTGGTCAATGATACTGTAACAGCAATGTAATGGGACAGATGGTAGCTACACGTATCTAGTGAACAGAACATAATGTATAAACTTGTCAAATCAAGAAATTGTACACCTGAAATTAATGTAACATTTTGTGTCAACTATACTTAAATAAAATATATATAAAGAAGCAATCTGAAAAGTTCAAGTGAGAGATAATTATGTGTGAATTACTGGTGCAAGTGGAAAGGAATGAGGGAGAGATATGGAAGAGCTATTATAAAAGGACATTGAGACTGTGTGAAAGAAAAAAAATTTAAAAAGACAATATTTGGGGGTACCTGGGTGGCTCAGTTGGTTAAGCATCTGCCTTCGGCTGAGGTCATGATCCCAGGGTCCTGGGATCGAGCCCCAGATCCGGCGCCCTGCTCAACAGGAGCCTGCCTCTTCCTCTCCTCCCCGCTTGTGCTTTCTCTTGCTATCTCTGTCACTATCTGTCTCTCTATCAAATAAATAAATAAAATCTTTAAAAAAAGACAATATTTGTATAATATTGAAGGTATAAAGGCAGGGTGAACAGAGATATTATTTGTGGATAAAGACTCAGAAAAAAATGCTGAATTCATGACTGGAAAAGCAAAGAATATTTGTTCAATTGTAAGTTTAAGTTGAGTGTGAAATCCTCATAGGATGATAAAGGTAAAGATACTCCACAAGCAAACAACCGCAGAAACATAGAGAAAGAGCATAGGACAAAAGTTAACATCAAGTGCTACAATCTGGTAATCTGCATCAGTACTTTTCAAGTTTTCATATGGATATGAATCATCTAGGACTTCAGAAATACACTTTTTGTCCTAGCATATCTCAAGTGGGGCCCAAGATTCTGTATTTCTATCAAGTATCCAGGTATTGCCCAAATTACTGGTCTGGTGACCACACTTCGGATAGTAAAGTCATCATTATTTTTTCTCAAATGTCACTACTCATTGGAATCTCAAATAAATTTTATTTTTATTTATTTATTTATTTTTTTAAAGATTTTATTTATTTGACAGAGAGAGACACAGCGAGAGGGAGCACAAGCAGGGGGAGTAGGAGAGGGAGAAGCAGGCTTCCCGCGGAGCAGGGAGCCCGACGCTGGGCTCGATCCCAGGACCCTGGGATCATGACCTGAGCCGAAGGCAGACGCTCAACGACTGAACCACCCAGGCGCCCCATCAAATAAATTTTAAAACAAACAAACAAACCAAACTGATGCCTGGTTCCCAGCCCCGGAAAACCTAACTATGTTGATTAAAGAGCATCCTGGGCATTGCATTTTAAATCCCAAGGCAATTCTAACATGCTGCAAGGTTTGAGAACCTTGTCAAGGTGGTAGTTTGAAAGAGTGAAAAATAAAAACAAACCGTATTTAGACCGGTGTAGGGAAAAGTAAGAACATAAGGAAAAAAAGCAACTAGAGAGATGGGAGGAAAACTAGATGGGTTTTTGTATTTTGTAAGTCAAGTGAGAAGAGAGAGTAAAAGGTAGTAAGTATTATCAAACGCTTTAGAGAATGTGGAAAACATGAGGCCGGACTAATGACATTAGATTCTGACTGGGAGACCCACCCTGGTCTTAAGAGGTTTTATTTTGGGTACTGGGAGAGTTGTTATTTTCATTAATGAAGAAACAATAACTCTATAGTGCTCATGGAAATGATTATGAATCAATCCTTATTAATAATAAAGGAAAATGCAAAGTCAAAAAGTACATAAAACCTCAAATTCTGCTACACTAAAATAACTAGAATTAAGATTTTTTTCTTTCATTCAGGATGATCCTTTTTCTTTGTTTGGATAGATGATAGAATCATCATAGCTAAATAGATGAATTTTATCAATATAAGATAACACTTCTATAATTTAATATTAACATTGACTTTATCAGTAGATTAAAAAACAAGATCTTGGGGCACATGGGTGGCTCAGTCAGTTAAGAGTCTCTTGAACTCAGCTCAGATCTTGATCTCAGGGTTGTGAGTTCAAGCCCTGTGTTGGGTGTGGAGAATACTTAAAATAACAATAAGAACAATAACAAAAGTTAAAAAAAACCCAGATCTCCAATAGCTTAGGTAAATATTAAACCATAGAAAAACGTATTATTTCCTCCAAATGTGTCTATATAGTTTAGGAAAAATGAGATTATAGGAAATTTTGAAGTAAAAGCCATTATTTTTTTGTTAGATGCATATGGCAACATTAGGCCATACTTATCTCTGAGAAATGAGGAAATCAGTATGTTCATTTCATTCTACTTCACCTCCTTCCATTTTTAAATTATATATATATTTTACATTGTTGAGATTTATTACATTATATGCTGTTCCATAATCACAATGGGCACAATTTTCAGCTAACTTTTATATTTATTTTTTTTTTAATTTTTAAAGATTTATTTATTTTAGAGATAGCGAGCGTGAGCAGGGGAAGGGCAGGGGGAGAGGGAGAGAATCTGAAGCAGACTCCTACAGGGGGCTCCATCTCATGACCCTGAGATCATGACCTGAGCCGAAACCAAGAGTCAGACATTCAAGCGGCTGAGCCACCCAGGCGCCCCCAGATAACTTTTATATTTTAAAGAATTCAATATTCACTAGTGGTCTGTTACCACA
>NC_138375.1:28776195-28819523 GCF_054177405.1 Leptonychotes weddellii | reverse complement strand
GTTCATAATAGTTACTATCCTGATTTTATAGATGAAGAATATCAGATATAGAGAAGTTAACTAATTTGCCCAAAGTCACATAACTTCCAAGTGGTAAGAGTTAGGATTTGAGCACTAGCAACCCAATTCTGGCACCTTCACATTTAACAATATGTAGGCTTGTGAAAGAGCCTCCCTGCCATTTTATCCTTTTCAATTCTAGTCTGTTTCACATTAAAGGGTTGCTGAGACTTTCTTTTTAATTATGTCTTCTGATTTTCAGCATAGTACTTAGCACTAAAGGACCTAAGCTCAAATTAAGAACCTTGTTTCAGGCATAAAATTTCTTCATTCAGCAAATATTAACACACTGCTTATGAAATCCACAAACATTATACTAGCATCAAACTAAGAGATTTTGATATTGTCTTATACAGAATAAACCACAGTTCCTCATAAAACAGTTAAAAGCTAATTCACTAGAATTTTGTCTGCATCAAAATCAGAGGATTAGTATCTCAAGGTTCAGCAGGGATTTTTATCTCCACTGAAAGTAACCATAAAAACAGTGATTCTCAATAGTTTGTGTAGGAATATAAAAAAGTTTATTCCCTGGGGTGCCTGGGTGGCTCAGTTGGTTAAATGTTCGTCTCTTGATTTCTGCTCAGGTCATGATCTCAGGGTCATGGGATTGAGCCCGGTGTCATGTCGGGTTCCTCGCTCAGCAGGGAGTCTGCTTGAGATTCTCTCTCTCTCGCTCTGCCTTTGCCCCTACCCCTGCTTGCATGCACGTGCTCTCTCTCTCTAAATAAAATCTTAAAAAAAAAGTTTATTCCCATTCATTGAATTTCAGAGAATAAGTTTCACACACTTTACAAAAAAGATTCTAAGAAAAAAAGTAGTAAATACACATGGCAAAAATTCAAATAGTATAGAAAGGTATAAAATGGAAAGTTACATCCTTGAGTGCTGTACTCTCTTTCATAATTAAATTAACTATTTCCATATTGGAGGAGTGACCACATAATTTATCACCTAACCAGGATATTTTTAAGAGTGGCAAGTGCTAAGCTAACAGAAAACCAGCAAGGGGACAGGCAAAACCTAGGACCTAACTGGGTTAATTGGTGGAAATTGAAGATATTTTCAGGTTTTTCCAACAACTAAAAATGCTGACATAAGGTTTATTGTATCGTGGTGTTCTTTTGTAAGAATGACTATGAAATGAATCACTAAAAATATGTCAAAATCTGTGTGGACTTTGGTTTTGTTAAATATCAGATTACTCTCCAAACATATGACACCAGTTTATTCTCCTACCAACAAAGTATGAAAGTATTTCTTTCCTATAAGAAATAATACCAAACATATTTTTTGACAACATATTTACAGATTTAAAAAATCACTTTTCTGATTTGTTTTGTAGTCCTTTAGTTTTAAGTAGAATTTACCGTTTATTTGTTTGTGCATTTGTGTATTTTCTGAGACATTTATTCAAATCATATTTCTATTATTTTTCTATTGTGTTATTATATACATATTACATATATACATATAATATTTCTATTCTGCTCTTCCTATATGCATATATAATATATATTATATGTAATAAATATAATATTTCTATTAGATTGGGCTTAGGTAGACTCTGTGAATTCAAACAATTCACCCATTGCCTGTATAAGTATTCCAAATATTTTCCTAATAGATCATGTCTTCAGTGTTTCTTACGGCATTTTAAGAATTGTACTCCTTATATGTACTGAAATTTATTATTCATTTGCTTATTTTCTTCTAAAGCCATAACATTTTGAGCACTATTTTCAAAGAGAATTGATACATAGTCAAAATCATTGTCTTGGTTTTACAAGATAAGAGTGAGGTCACTATTTGAATGCTATTTTGAACATTTAGATTTGTTCTATCTGTGGGCAAAGTCTATATAGTTAATCTCATACACCATCTCCTCTGGTCACAAACCATACAGAGGAAGAGAATATAGATGAACTGGTTTGAGTCCATTGTTACTGCTACTACAAAATAACAATAGCAACAACACCCAGCCACCGTGACGTTGATGGTGCACCATGAACATCATCTTGGAAGGAAGAAAATAAGCAAGTATATTAGTCAGATTTCCGTTCGTACTTCTGAAAACAACCCTATTCTTCATTAACTGCTCATCACTGTACTATGCAAAAGATAATATTCTAATTTCTCACCAACGCAAACCTCTCCTTTCAACACTCTCAACTTTGCTCAGTGGGCTGTCATCAATTAACAAGGTTCAGTGTCGTAATTTAATTGAGAAATAATTGACCAAAATATAATTGAATATTACTTTGAATGAAACCTTGATGAGTTGTTATTATTATTGCTTTGAATTTGCATTTCCTTTGGATAAAATATCAAATTATTTTGTTAATTGATTTAAATACTAGTCAAAAATCAGTTGCGTATCCTTAATGGGTTAGGAACTGATGAGTTCTTAGGATTCAAAGATAAGTGATATTTTGGCTACATGCAAGAAATCCAAAAATTTAGTTGTAGATTAAGAAAAAAAGGTATACTGTAAAGTGAAAAGGTCTTTATTTATTTTTATTTATTTTTAAGGATTTTATTTATTTATTTGACAGAGAGAGACACAGTGAGAGAGGGAACACAAGCAGGGGGAGTAGGAGAGGGAGAAGCAGGCTTCCCACCAAGTGGGGAGCCTTATGTGGGGCTCGATCCCAGGACCCCAGGATCATGACCTGAGCCAAAGGCAGACGCCTAATGACTGAGCCACCCAGGCACCCCTGAAAAGGTATTTAAAAATATACTATAATGAATGGAAAAGAGAAAATCAATCGGAACAAGTTGAAAACTATCAACAGAGAAAGACTGTATATACTCGTTAGGAAAAATTATCCAGACATCCAGTTATTACTAATATAAACAGGAGTTTAAATCCATTGAAATGTATTTTGAATGTTCCTTTGAAGTTCACTGTATACAGCTGGCCATACTCCTTTACCTGGGATCATTCATCATCATAACTGAGCTCAGTTTCAGGGGAGAGATTCATGAAATAGTGAGGGGAAAAAGTGAGTGGATATCTGCTTAGCCTATTAAATAAGCCTAAACAGTTTGGCAGACATCACGATGACAAACTTCTGAGTCACATCCACTTAATAATCCAATTCATTTTAAGGATTTTTAAAATCTTGCTTGAGAAAACTGGAAAAAATCAGGTAGTATCATAAAAAAGACTTTTCATATCAGAAAGATAAGGAAGAGGAAAAGGGGCAAAGGAGAAAGGTCAAAAATGTCTACAATCTATTTATGAAAGCACCAGAATTGGTCAATTGCCCCAAGGCAACAATAAAAGTAGAACAAAATCCCTGAAACATTAGGTATTTTCTTCTGGCTGCTATAGGCAACTAGATGTTAAGCACACAACTCCTAGTTCCTGCTCAATTACCCTGTGATGCCCCTATTACAAAGCCTTAAATGGCATGAATGTATGTGTATATGAGTATTTCCTTTTCTTTCCTTTTTTTTTTTTTAAGCTGACTCCACACCCAGTGTGAAGCCCAATGTAGGGCTTAAACTCACCACCCTGAGATAGAGACCTGAGCTGAAATCAAGAGTTGGACAGCCAACCAACTGAGCCACCCAGTTTTCTTTTATAATACACAATCCTTATTAAAAAGCTAACCTTGCAGATAAGTGATAAAATTCAGATTCTGTATTATCACAGTTGTTTTCTTCCTGGGGCAGGATTGGTAAACTGTTCCTTGATACTCAGATTTTCCCAAATGTCTGATTCATTCAAATTCTACACATAGGTTTTACAAGACAGTTTTTATCTCATTTTGAAGTTAAACTTTGACCATATACTGTAGAGCCTGTGATTTGCTTTCAGAGGGGTAATTTCTTACCTTATGAGTATATATACAAAGACCCAAGGACTGCTCATAAAACAGAATCCCAGTCAGAGATTGCTCACTCACTCTTCTGTATGCTCCTAGAAAGGGTTGTGGAGAAAATACAGGCCTATTAGCTATAGTCATTGAGGCTTGTGAATTCCAGTGAGACACAGAAAACTATGATCTCAGAGATTTAATAAGCAGCCCTCTGACCTACCATCTTCCCCTTGGAATCTTTGTCTACAGGATGATTTAATAGTTGTCACCAGCCTGGGCTCTCAGCAACCATGCAGTATAACTATAACCATCAGCTTTGACAGCTACACTCATTTACTACCAGCTAGGGTCTATAAAAATAGTGAGATATGGCCCATTTCACCAAGCAACAAACTTTATCATCAATAGCAATGCCAACGGGAGGCTTGCAGACTGAGTGATGCTTTAGCACTCCCTCTTATTTCTAGCTATGCAACCCATCAAAGAGAACCCAAATAAATATAACATCTATGAAAAAACAGTATGCTTGCTATAGAAACATAGCCCCAGGAGAAGTTTCCTAGCCTCCAAGCTTCCATCCAGACTGGGGTCTACAAACACTCCAAATAGAAATTCTGGATTTTAGTACTGGAAATTCTGGAAATTAGTACTTCAATCATCTTAATATTTTGAGATAATTCAAGGAAGTGATATTTATTGAAAAATGGTTCTGTTTATGTTATTTCACCTAGTTATTGCATTAATACTTTGAGGTAGATATCACTATTCCAGTTTTACAGATAAGTAAACACAGAATGAGATAATTGAAGTAACAAGATCCAAGCCGTAGAGCTAAGAGTGGCAGGACTAAGATTTGAAGCATGCACACCTCTGAATGTAGAACAGAGCTCCTGCTCTATCATCTACATACACAAAGACAATATTGGCTATCATTAGTTGCTGCATCTGTTTGTTTCAATGTTTGGGTTAGGTAAACCTTAACAGCAGTCAGAAAATATGTTCTAGGTCTGAGAAAGGTGGCATGAATCCTAATTGGTATCCAAATTAGTAGTATTAGGAGTTTTTGTGCAGCCTTGAACTCCTGAAGATCTCTTGGCCACTGATTACTTACCAGGACTCTTGCTGTCTGTTTTGTTCTGCTTTCCTCTATATCTTTGCTGATTTTTCCCATTAAAAAATGTTTGATGTCTAAATATTTTAGGGTCTTATAACACCTTCTACTCTTTGATTTATCCATAATCAATCCTTGTCCTTACTCTCCACAGCAAGAAATATTCTATGCCTTCAGTATTCTATGCAAGGTACTTTGTTAATCTCAGCTGCATCATTCATCTTTAGTGGATGCAGACAGTGTGAGAAGCTATGAAAAAACCCTCTTTTTTTTCCTCTCACACATTCAAAAATAGCTATAGTTAGCTATTCTTATTTCTGTCACTCAAGAGATAAGACAAGTTAAACTTTTCATTTTACAATGAACCCCATCCATTTTTGTTCTCAATTTTACCCATAAAAGAATTATCCATTATTCATCCTTTATATCTGCTACTTCTTTCACTCCAGTAGCTTTGTTATCATCCCAATATCCTAGATTAGAATTCCTTCACATATACTGTTAGCCCAGAAAGGCCTGGAGTTCTACTATACAAGGATTCTGGGTGTAGAGGGGCCATTTCCTTGTAAAAAGTTAAATACATCAAAAAGAATACAATACCTAAGAATAAAATTAAACAAAGAGGTAAAAGAGCTATATATTGAAGATTATAAGACATTAATAAAAGAAATAAAAAAAGACACAAATAAATGGGAAGACATTCTGTGCTCATGGATTGGAATAATTAATATTATTGAAATGTTCATACTACCCAAAGCAATCTACAGATTCAGTGCAATCCCTATCAAAATTCCAGTGTCATTTTTCAAGGAAATAGAACAAATAATCCTGAAATGTGTAAGGAGCCACAAAAAGCCATGAATAGTCAAAAAATCTTGAGAAAGAAGAACAGAGTTGGAGGAATCACACTCCCTGATTTCAAACTATATTGCAAAGCTATAGTTATTAAAACAGTATTATGGGGCACCTGGGTGACTTAATTGGTTAAGCATCTGACTCTTGATCTCAGATCAGGTCTTGATTTCAGAGTCATGAATTCAAGCCCCACCTTGGGCTCCATGCTGGGCATGGAGCTTATTAAAACAGCATTATATTGGCTATTATATTGGCATAAAAACAGACATATAGATCAATGGAACAGAATAGAGAGCCCAGAAATAAAGCCATACATATATAATCAATTAATTTATGACAAAGGAGCCAAGAATATACAATAAGGAAAAGACAGTCTCTTCAATAAGTGGTGTTGGGAAACTGAACAGCCACATGCAAAAGAATGAAACTTGATCACTTAACCACCATCTTACACTGTACACAAAAATTATCTTTAAATAGAGTAAATACTGGAACATAGCCCTGAAACCATAAAGCTCCTAGAAGAAAACACAAGCAGTAAACTCCTTGACACAGGCCTTAGAGATTATTATTTTTTTAATCTAACACCAAAAGGAAAAGCAACAAAAGCAAAAATAAATAACAGGGACTATAGAATACTAAAAAGCTTCTGCACAGCAAAAGAAACCATCAAAAAAGTGAAAAGGCAACCTACTACTGAATGGGAGAAAACATTTGCAAATCATATATGTGATAAGAGGCTGATATTTAAAATATATAAAGAACTCAGAGGGCCTGGGTGGCTCAGCCATTAAGCGTCTGCCTTCAGCTCAGGTCATGATCCCAGGGTCTTGGGACCGAGCCCTGCATTGGGCTCCCTGCTCAGCGGGAAGTCTGCTTCTCCCTCTCCCACTCCCCCTGCTTGTGTTCCCTCTCTCACTGTGTCTCTCTCTGTCAAATAAATAAAATCTTAAAAAAAAAAAAAAGAACTCATACAACTTAATGGCAAAAAAAAAAAAAATGCTAACAATCCAATTGAAAAATGAGCAGAAGATCTGAATAGACATTTCCCCAAAGAAGGCATACAGATGGCCAACAGGTACATGAGCAGATGCTCAACAACACTAATTATAATGGAAATGAAAATCATAACCACAGTGAGCTATCACCTCACATGTGTTAGGTAGCAATGATCAAAAAGACAGGGAATGACAAGTGTTGGTTGTTAGTGGGAATGCAAACTGGTGCAGCCACTATGGAAACAGTATGGAGGTTCCTCAAAAAATTAAAAATAGAACTACCATATGATCCAGAAATTTCACTCATGGCTATTCATCTGAAGAAAAAGAAATCACTAATTCTGACAGATGCATGCCCATGTTCACTGAAGCATTATTTACAATAGCCAAATTACAAAAGAACATAAGTGCCCATGGATGGATGAATAGATAAAGAAACCATGGTGTATATATACGATGAAATATTACTTAGCCATAAAAAAGGAATGAAATCTTGCCATTTGCAACAACATGGATGGACCGCTAGGGCATTATGCTAAATGACATAAGTCAAACACCCTATGATCTCTCTCATATGTGGCATCTAAACAAATAAACCAATAGCTCACAGATACAGAGAACAGGTTGGTGGTTATCAGAGGCAGGGGTTTGGGGCAGAATAAATGGGTAAAGCCAGTCAAAAGGTAAAAATATGATAAGTGCAAACAAGGAATTGAGGTTTCCTTGTACTTAAAATATTATGAAGGGGATCAGTCTGCAATCTTTTAAGAAACATAGACTGAGAGTATTTCAGGAAGTATTTGCAGCAGCTTCCAAACAATGTTTACTTGAAAACCATTGTTTTAAAAAAAAAGTTAAGCACACAATTACCATATGACTTTTTAACCCCACTCCTAGGTATATGTACAATATAAAATGAAATGTATATGGATGTTTATAGCAGCCTTTTAATACTTACCCTCAAATGAAAATAATCCAAATGCCTTATACTAAGTGAAAGAAGACTTGGGATATGTGTAGATTCTGAGGGCCAGTGAAGGAAACCCCATAGCCTAGCATGCTGTGGTTGTGAGCCATTTTTCAGGAGCAGAATAGCTTCTGAAACACATCTGAAACTGCCCGAGCTGAATGAGCTCCCCACACTGAAGCTTGAGCTCCTGGCACAAAGCTGAGGACATAATCCATTCTCTGGGCCCTTTCTGCTCCCTCCTCAATAATTTCTGGTAATTCTTATACAACAGTAGTTTTGAAGAGACCCACCTTTGGGGAACTCAATTTCCAGATCCTTCCAGCCACCTTACGCCAAGCCCTGTGCAAGGTGCTAGAGCAGCAGGGCAGGATGAGAACACTCAGAAATTGGTCAGAGTTGAGTGGGAATTCTCCTTTCGGAGAATGTTTGAGGTATTCCCTTCCACACTTTCCACACTCCAGCTAATTTCAGGGTGGCAGGGAAGCTGTACAGAGGAGATACCAGAAGTTAAAGGACTGGAGTGGGCTAAAAGCACAAACACCAGTACTGGGTGTCCTTGGGATGTGCGTGCATTTGTGTGCAGCTGGGGCAGCAGGAGGAGGAAGCATGAGGGATTATTTTCTCTGACTCAGGCATTTCTTGTGTAATACCATCTTTACACACTTAATCCCATCTTAGAATATGCTTCTTGGATGAACTAGAAGAATAGATGAGTATTTATAATACTTATAAGACCATGAAATATTTTTTAACCGTAAGCCTAAGCTTGGTTTACTGATGGGTTGGTCTGTTACATGAGTACAAGCCATAATTAGGTAGTTGATAAATTACACCTCATTCAGGTGTGCCCTTGAAAGATAATAGCAAGGAAAAACTTACCAACGGGGAGAGCTTTGAGCCATGTATCTAATGAGCCTCATTATCTATTTTGTATGTGAGTGGAGTGAAATAAGAATATAGATATATTTCTGAGCAATAGCCAAAGGTCTGGCCATCTGAACAAGGACCTGGAAGGAAAAGGCCAGAAGGATGAGACACAAGGAAGTCTAGGGTAGAGACAAGTTCATGTACATGCAAAAGAGCACCTCAAGTGTGGGATATTTGTCTCATCTGTTAATGACCAACTGAAGGAATTCACCATTGGAAGAGACAGACAGATGACTTGCCAGTTGACTTTAACCATTCTCCATCATTGAACACCCAGAACAGGCATGGTGGTCATATGAATGAGAAGACCACAGTGGCTGATATGGATTTTACTTGCCAAGGCTAATCCAGGTACTGCTACATCTAAACGTCCAAATTTTCAGCAACAGAACTGACACTGAGCTTCTGATACAGAACTATACCTTGAGTGGATGAACCAGTCACTTGTTTACAAGCTGACTACAACAGTCCCCTTTCTCCTAGGGACCTGGCCCCCTCTTCCATCAATACTAGATCTGATAACCAAAACTTGCTCAAGTCTGGCAAAGGGCAAGGAATTTTGATGTTTTCCTGGTGTTTCTGTCTTACTCCTTCATTCTTGCCTTTTTTGGGTTATCAGCAGGTGTTAAGCAGCATCAGTGTGTGTATCCATTTATTCTATGCCTAGAGAACAATAGTCAACCATCTCCACAACTTACCTTTGATTTGAGTCTTCTTGGTTGTTCATCCAATCTTATTGGTCATTACAGTGGTTGTTGCCTCCTGGATTCTGATATTTTGGTGCCCCCACCTGGCTTTTATTACTTTGTGGCTACATCTCCATGGATAGTGATAACTTAGCTCTACAATGGCCTCCCCTAACATCACCCCTGACCTGCATAGAAAAGCTACCACTGAACTTCTTAGTGATGCTGGTGCAACTTTTATGAGCACATTCTTCATGGATTTGGTGGATAATGTGTTCCTCTGGCTTTCTCATGGAACATATTTTCTGCAGGGTCTTCTGGCCCCACATAATATATCTCTTCCAGCATGCTTACTTCCTTCAGCCTCTTTAATACTTCTGCTGTCTACCAAGGAAACTCAGGCATTTATACTTTTCTGAATTTCAGCCATCAATTTGTCCAGACTTCTAAGTCATCCCAGCAGCAAGTTTGTCCTCTGGAGTCCTTGCCAAGGAGCTAGATCCTGTGCCTTGAGAAAGTGAGTCCACGTCACAGAATTCTTGGTTATCTAGCCTTACTAAGCACTCTCAAAATTTATAACAGGTATTCTCACTCCTGCTGCTACATATGAGTTAACTTTTGAAGATCATTTGATGTGTAATATCTTTTTCTTATATCAAGCTTAGCACAAATCCCATTCACATCATGCTGAAATTTAATCTTAGTTTTTGGCCTGGCAGTCAGGACAGAACATGGAGGCAGTTTCTGAAGCAGATGCCTGTTGCCTTGCAATGAGGAGGTCTCTGCAGGATATTCTAGCACAGTAAAAGTGCTAGTTCTTAACTTTGGAAGGGTGGATCACCTCAACAAGCCTAGGGAGTTCAGAGGAGCTGCAGACCCAACCTCTATAGGGGCATCCAGCCAGATGTTAACATCTTATATTACAGGCTCCGGGCTTTCCCATCAGAGCCTTTATGTCCACATAGTAGAACTGCCTTTGCCATGCACATAATGTCTCTACAGCTCTACAACTTTAACAGTAAGATCCTCAGCCTGCTGCTCGGCAAGCTCCTCTTCCATTGCAGAGGACAAGGACTTTTTGTTAGGGTCTTTGGTTCTCATGAATAGCCATCAAAATCAAGGCTGCGTTTCAAAGGCCCTTAATCTCTCATTTTCCCTCTTCATGTGATTAGTACAACTTTTCAATAACCAGCAAAATCCACTGTATTTCTGGACTTCCCTCTCCCCTATATGTTTTAAATTCTTTCATTATTTTGCCCATAACGTCATTTTTCTCTACTAAGATATTCTTTCAAGGTCTTTAGTGGTTAAGCTGCTGTCATGTTCCAAGGATTTCCCACGCCCACCTACCAACCACAATGGTGTCCTTTTCACCTGCAGGACAGTGGATAAAGTCTTGAATCTCAATCTTACCAACTCTTTTCTTGGACCACCCTTGGAACCACAAGTGTTAATCTAGATCATCTGAGAAGCAGGCACCAAGACAGAATCAAGCATGTTAGAGATTTATCAGGGAAAATGCCTGTGATGGAAAACAGAGCTGGAGGAGGCTGGGGGAGCTGTAATATCATAGTGTTGGTCTGATCTGTGGGAAGGAGAGACGAGTAAAGGTTAGGCAGAAAGGTCTTAGATGACAGAAGTTCTATACAAGTTTACTAAGTCTGACACAGTGTTCTGAGCTCAAGTGATCAATCTGTCAGAGAAGTCTCATGTGTCCATTCCAAATTTACCTCTTCTATGTTCAGAATACTCAGTTACATGAAGATTTTTCCTTGTCGTCAGTAGTATGCTGGTAAATGTTTAATAACTGGTTCTCCAACAAAAAAACCCAAAAAACAAAAACAGTCCTGATTGACAGCAATATCCCAGCATATCCCATTTCAGGCTACCAACAAGCTATCACTGAATGCAAAGTTGAAAAGAGATGCAGCCATACACACCATTATAGTATTTCCACTCTCTAAATACAATAGACAGAAAACCTCAAGAACATAGAAAATAGCAATAATAAGGGAGTAATGATTATTAACTTTGTTTTGCATGTGAGATTTAATTATCTTTATATAATTTAATTTTTAATTATTAACTTTGTTTTGCATGTGAGATTTAATTATCTTTATATAATTTAATTTTTAATTTTAATTTAATTTTTAATTTTAATTAATTAAATATATAATTTAATTTTAATTTTAATTAAGGAGCCCACTCCAGTGTACTGTTGTTTATGCCCTTTTAAATCCTCCTTCCCGGGCTTATGTCTTCTTACTCCATTCTCCTTAAGAGCTGTCTCTACCTTGGATCTTCCCCTTTCAATCTTCTTCATCTTTACTGACAGCTCCATTGATATGCCTTTGGTTCTCCCAGGTTAGCAATTCAGAGAAACCTAAATAAATAATCAATTCTTCCAGAAAGTACAGAGAAGTGGCAACTCTATCCACTCTAATCAGAAAACGTTCACCTTATGTTCACATGCCATCAGTGTCTAGAAAAAAAAAAATGACCTATACTCCTAAATTAGAAGGCCCACCAGCAAGAACATCTCATGTAATACATGCATCTGTCCTGGTAGAAAACTTGATCTTTTGGTTCACCGTAAGGTCTTATATTGGGTTTTCCCAGGAGAAGACTCTGCTATAAGGATTCAAGTGCAAGTACCTGTGGGATACAGGAGACACTGGAGAGAGATACAGGCAAGTCAACCAACAAAGGGTACACTATTAAACCATCTACTACAGAAAACACCTGGAGTTTAATCCCACAGGGAACTCAGGAAACTGCTAAGCACATATCTAAGAATTATTCCAGCTCCTGAGAGCCTTTGTGAGAAAAGCGGGGGAGGTAGAACGAGACAGCTAATTTTTCAGAATTTTTTGTCTGCTTGGATAGAGCTTTCCTCCATTCCGATAACAAAAGCCCTCAGGAATACATGTGCAGATACTAGTGACTGCAAGTCCACTGGAGCACACTGAAGGATCCAGGAGTTGTGGCCAGAGCGCTGACGGCGTCTGCTACCCACGGTGAGGGCCTGTAGGAAAAACTTTCTTGGGAATCTAGAATCTCATGTTTCAAAATGACTTTGCCTCTTTATCATTACAATTATAACCATTATTTCTTAAATATCCAATGTATTTATATACCATTCTTATGATTGTATGTGTGCTTCTTGGTGAATACGTGAAGTATGCTAAAACATAACATGGAGAAGTAGAATTTGCTTTTACAGCTCTTCTGATTTTGAAGATCAGAGCAGATTTCTTAATATTTTATTTGAAGGGTGTTATGGACTGAATTGTGTTCCTCCTCACAAATTCATATGTTGAAGCCTTAAACCCGTGTGTGACTATATTTGGAGACATGTTTTTAAAGAAATAATAATTAAGGTTCAGTGGGGTTATATGGGTGAGCCTCAGCCCAATACAGCATGACTAATGTCCCTATGGAAAGAGGAAGAAACACCAGGGAGGTGAGAACCCAGAGAAAAGACCATGTGAGGACACAAGGAGAAGACAGCCATCTAACATGACAAGGAGAGAGGCCCCAGGAGAAACCAAACCTTCTAACACCTTGATCTTGGACTTCCAGCCACCAGAACTATGAGAAAATTAACTTCCGTTGGTTAAGCCAGCCAGTCTGTGGTATTTTGTTATGGAAGCCCTCACAGACCAATGCAAAGGGGGATTAGCTCATCATTTCTCAACTATAGTACAACCTAGCCTAACCCTGAGTTTGACAGTGACTCTCAGGGACTTTGAAACAAATTAAAGGTTTTCAAAGAGATTTTTCAATCCATTACTCGTGAATGCTATACAACCTTCACATCTATAGCACTGTAGATTTCCAAAAGACGGCCTTGAAACCAAGACTGAAAATAAAAGTACTGGAAATTGTTTCATTTTCTCTCTCACTTTGTTTCTGGCATGGCTGAGTTAGGAATGCCGCCCTCTCATTATGTTTAGACAGCCAAAGATACTAGCTCAGTCTGAATTTCCCAAACGTGCTACTCATGTCTCTGCGACATCCAGGAACTCGCTTTTATTTATCCAAGTAAACTTATGTGTATATTTTAAGGAATAAAATATTCATTAGGTATGTGACTTTTGTTGAAGTTTTTGACTCATTCTCACTGACTATGATCATAGCTATTTAATTATTTTAACATTGATGCTTTGGTACATTCTTTAATTGCTCCATTTATATAGCCAACAGCATAAATGTATGAAGATCATTTCTGTTAAAATAAAAACAGCATCACAGAGATAATAAAGTTTTCACATTACCTCAAATAGTACAAAAATACAAAAATAGAAGCAATGCTTTCCTTGACTATCTTATGAACATATTTTCTGATGTCCTTTTAATATCTCTAGCTTCTTTGGTTAGGTCATTATATAGCCAGTACTTACAGTTTGATTTTTAAAAGCTCTTTAAATACATTAAGACAGTTTCATAAAACTTAATCTCTCTCTCCAACTAGAGGGAGAAGGTTAACGTAACCACTGGTGAAATAATGGAAAATATTCACAGATTTATTAGGTTCAAGGTGTTCCTAATCTGGCCATTTAAAAACTATAGCGGGGGCGCCTGGGTGGCTCAGTCAGTTAAGCATCAGACTTCAGCTCAGGTCATGATCTCAGGGTCCTGGGATGGAGCCCCGTGTTGGGCTCCGTGCTCAGTGGGGAGTCTGCTTGGGATTTTTCTCTTTCCCTCTCTCTCTCTGCCCCTCTCCCTGCTTGTGCTCTCTGTCTCTGTCTCTCTCAAATAAATAAATAAATAAATAAATAAATAAATAAATAAATAAATAAAATCTTTAAAAAAAAAAGACCGTAGATGTATGTTTCACAACCTTTTATCTGCATCCGATGTATCAGGTAATCTTCATGGCTGGAGAACAGAGACTGAAATTACACATGGACTTAATGTCATCTCTGCCAGTAAATTACATATATCACTTTGCCTTAAAACCTATTGTCTGGAATTAGTCACAGAGCCCTGTCCACTTGCAAGCAGGTGGAAAAGTGAAATCCAGCCATGTATCTAGAAGGAGAGAAGAACTGCATATGGGTAAACAACAAACCTTTCTAACAATAATTCCTCTTATTAGTACTCCCTAGTAGATGGAAAATAAATTGTCATTTTAAACTACATAGAAGCAATTTTAAAGCAGCAAAGTGTTGCACGTATTAAATCACTTTGCAATGCAAACGTATCCAATAATATATATCCAAGTTGGTGTTATGCCCCTGCAAGGGAATGCATGTGTATTACACCTTGGGATAGGTTTTGATAATTCCTTCTTGAAAATTGTGTGTGGATTCAGTCAAGTAATACATACCCATCGGTTTTAACTTCATAGTTTCTTGATCAAAGATAGAATGATTCACTTCATAAGTTGCCTATGTTTGAGGCTTAACTCCGAATTTTATTTACATTAAAGTGCATGTATTTCATTTAGTTCTTCAAAAATATGCAAAACTATTTAATGCAGGCTCTCAGGAAAATTCACGCAAGTATATTCTTAGAAACGTGTTAACAATTTAATCACAGAATGTGCAGTGGGTTGCTCTGAATGCCTACTTGAAGGGATAATATGTTTGAAAGTATAACGTCAGTTCCAATTTTTTATTTAGAACTTTCTTTATTTCCTTAACTTCATAACTGTACTTATTTAAGAAGTTAGTGCAGGAGGATATTTAGGAAATCAGCACAATTTAAAACCCCTGTACAGAAGCCAAGCTGATTAGCACTGCACATCCTTTTATTCTGCATGGGCAGCAGTTTTGTATTTCTTTAATATTTGTAATAAAAACAAAGCTACAGGAAAAGCCAGGAATTAAATATAAAAGTTTTGAAAGGCACAATCCTCATCACAAAAAAAGTGACGTGGAAGGAACACAAACCATGAAAACTAATTACTTCACATTATCACCAGTTGAGTTTTTCTAACACGGGAAGACTAGCTAAAGGCAGATGATGAGTATATAAGGAAGTAGACTGTCTTCCTGGCCTACATTACTCACAGGCAATTTGTAAATCCTGTTAACCCTTACATTTACTTCAGATTTTCCATACCCATGTGGGATTTTCAAGACCACCTGTGTAGTATCAACTTTGAACTTCTATCCCACTCTCATTTTATTCCTCAGAGGCGTGCTCTCAGATTAAGTTACTGTAACTAACAACAACAAAAAATGCCACTCATTCCAATGACAATCAAGAACCCGCACAAGCTAACATCACATTAATGTAGCACAGTCTGGCCACTCTCATTTTCTCTCAAAATTATTTGTCATTGCTGGACCAGGTAACCTTTCCAGGAGAATAAATTATTTTAGGAAGGCGAGTCTCGTGTTTTGTTCCTTTCTTTAAGATTTATTTATTTATTTTAGAGAGAGGGAGAGAGAGTGTATGAGCAGGGTGAAGGGCAGAGGGAGAGGGAGGAAGGAAGAGGGAGAGAGAGAGAATCTCAAGCAGACTCCCTGCTGACGGGGAGCCTTCTGCGGAGTTCCATCTCACGATCTGATCCGGAGATTGTGACCTGAGCTGAAATCAAAAGTCGGATGCTCAACTGACTGAGCCACCCAGGTGCCTCAAGTCAGGTTTTTAAATTTATATAAAGAACCTCAGGCATGAGGATTTAATAAGGTAAGATGTTGCTTTAGAAATCTTTGCTAGTGACCTCCCAGGATGCCAGCCCTTCTTTAACGAGGGCTAGTGCCACACCCTAAGCCACCAGTCCTGGGCACAGGTGTCCCAATGTTATTAGTACAGATATTATGTAGCATGAGAGATGTTCTAGTCCATGCTCTAGAAATTTGTTTAATGTAAACATCTTCTGAGACCATGGTCATGTTCCTGGGATTTCCCTGATAGAGAATTTTTTAATCTATCTGCTGTTAGCCACTCAAAGATCCTCAGTCAATTCACCAAAGATCTTCTGAAAAACGAGAAGGGTGTCAATGAGGTTCTTTGGGGAACGTGTCTTGTTCAGTCATGAATCCCTGGAAACCCTGAGACCCTTTGCTAAAAGGTATTCAAAGTATAAGATAGATTACTACTGTACTTGAAGAATGACTATATTAAGTACAAAGTACTTTGCAGAAAGATACTACCGAGAAGAGAGCTTTTCACCATTCTTTTTTTCCTGCTCACTTTCATCCAAACAAGTTTTACCAGACTGCTTCTTGTGTTGCTAAGGTCTGCAAAGTTCGTAATTCTTCTTTACATGTGTGATGGTCAGTGTGCTGTGTCAACTGGGCTAGGCTACCATCCCCGGGATTCAAGCAAACACTAATAGAGGTGTTGCTATGGAAATATTTTGTACATGGGATGTAACTATAATCAATTGAGTTTAGGAAGGGAGATTATCCTAGATAATCTTGGTGGACCCGATTCAATGAGTTGAAAAGCCTTGAGTGGAACTGAGGCTTCCCTGAAGAAGCAATTTCCTCTTGTGGACAGCAACTTTCCTCTGTGCCCAAATGTTCCAGCCCACCCTTCCTGATGATCTGCCCTACGGATTTTGGACTCATCTAGTTGGTCTCCACAATACATTTCTTAATATACATCTCCTACTGGTTCTGCTTCTCTCCTTGAACCCCAATTGGTACAAGGGGTAACATACCCAGGAAGGCCCACACCAGCATTTGGACTAGATCTTAGGCTCCTCAGAAAAACCTCACTCTACATGCTGGGAGCCCTGCATTGTGAGAAGTTTCTGTTATTAATAGTTCACAAAGCTGCTATTTATAGACTGAACAGCTACGCAGAAATATCAGGCACTGACTTGCTCCCTTCTGACCGTGTAAGGCTGGAGGCAAAGAAGAGGACAAGGACAATCTTTTTGAACTGGTCTAGGCATTCGATGGCAGCAAACATCTCCATTTAAACCTGAAAGACAGCACTGTAACCGCTGTGACATACTTCGCCTTTTCATAGCTTGACAAATCTAGAGTCTGTACCCTTTCCCAAGGGGAGAGGAGTTTGCCTGCTTAATTATAAGGCAAATCAAAGCCCTTATTAGTTTATTGTAGAGTCTGCAACAAGAGAAAATATTTCATCAGATTTTTGTACTCTACTTCTTAAAAAAGCTCTCAAAATTTTCATCAGCAGTATCATGGTATATTATCAAATTTTAGATTTTGGAATAACCTGAAACATTGCAGATGATCAACACGCGATGCATTCCATGTGCCTGATCACCGGCCAGAATGCCTGAGCTGTGTATGAACAGCATTAGGGGCTCAGTTTTCCAGATGGGGAGATGAGAAGAATATGGCTGCCACATCACAATATTTCATTTGAAGGCATTATTATATCTTACCCAAGTTTGAATTTTCTTTATAATCTTTTTCAAGAGATAAATGAGTTTTGCCGAATCAATCATTATGCTTCTTTTTCTAAGACGATAATCATTATTTGATCATCATTTCTTCTGTGAGTTTTGGGTACCAGGAAATTTCAGAATAAAATTCAGCTTCTGAATATGCATATCTATCAGTTCAGATTTATCCTATCATTGTATTTTATAGTCCCCTTTTTGGTTTTAAATGTCCTCTTCATTTTAAGGGTCACAAAAGCAGAGCCTGAGTCCAGTACTTAGGCTCAGGCATCTGTTAGGGAGTCATTCCCGGAAGGAAGAGGGAGGGAACAGGGCCAAGAGGAGAGCGTGATGAATAGCTGGAGCCTTCACAGCATCACCGTGGTGGGCAGTGGGGCTCAGTCTATTCACACCCTTAGGAGTATAGAGCATGCTCCCCGAAGTGCCCTGAAGGATGAGATTGGCGCCTTTATCCCGTGAAAGAAACTCACAAATAAAGTAGACTTATCACTTAGGTAATACACTAGCTCCTATCCACACTGATGGAGCCTCCTGGGTTATTTTGCAGTGACCAAGGCTTCAGAAGAGGCACTTAGCCTTGAGGCAGGATACTCCACGTGCCAGGTAAGTCTGACTCCGCCCTGCTGCTGAACTCAGGTAGGCCGGGGAGACCGACGCAGGGCCTCAGTCATATCATGTGTGGGCCTTTTGGTACAGCACTTCCTGGTGAGGAGGAAAAACAATTCAGACACACACCTGCACAAACGCACACACGCATCACGTCCTTACTTACAAGTACCCGCTGCAAGCTTTCCCTTATTGTGGGAGTACCAACTTGAGTTTGGGTCTATAATTCTAAAGAAGAGGAAGGAATGAGTTGAAGGAGACGTTTTTATAAACACAAAGTAAAATAAATGCACGGAAAAGTGTCTGGACACACGTACTGCCCTGGAATGAAATTTACATTCTCTGAAAAGGCTTTACATGAATTAGCTAAAAACATTGCTTCCTATTTCATGGAGGTAACAGAAGCAATCACCAGATTTCCTTTGAAATCCTTCTCCCACCAACAATCTACGCACTCACAGGCTTGTGTGAGCACATACCCTGCCTTCCCTCTCACGACATTGAGGAACTGTCTGTTCTTGCGTACAGGACAAACCTACCCCTTGCCGTCCATTCTCTTCCACCGACTCTACTGCGCTTCCCTCTCTCTGAATCATTACTCTTCAATTAAAAAAAAAAAAGGCATCCAGATTTTCCACTAAAGGGAACACCAAAACAAATAAACCTTGGCTTGCTTTCACCCCTGCACTCACTGCTTAGTGTCTCTGTTTCTCCTTACTACGAAATTTCTTAAATGATTTATACACGCTTCCTGTCTGCAGTTTTCTCCTCTTTCTTCCTTGAATCCCTGCCAGTTACCCAGCCACAACCACTCCTTTAAAATGGCCTCCATGTTACTAAGGGCAGCTTCCCAGTTCTCACCTCACGCTGGCTTTCCTCAGGTTGGACACCGGGAATCCGTGCTTCCTACCACTCAGCTCCCAGGGCACCACCACCCTCTCTTACTTTTCCTCCTACCTCATTGGCCACTCCTTTTCTGAGGGCACACTCCCACCTTTTTAAGGTGAGAGGAGCTGACTGAAAACAACTACAGAACTTAAACACTTCCACGAAAAGCTAGTTAAAGGAGTAAACAGAGAGAGAATATGGGATCTGGGACAGTTGACAGCAGGGGGCTCTTTATGTGGTGGGAAAGGCGTACTTCCAGATCTCTGCAAGGTAGATGACAAACTTAACTCTCAGCCTTCCTTAAATGCAGGGACACTGCATTCCTAAAGATGCCCAGGGAATAAGGAGGGCAAGTAGATTAAAATAACAACAACAGTAATAATAGCAATTTAAAAATGCATATTTACTATATAATACAATTAATTAATATAAATCCTTTATATAACCAATATATGTATGAATATGTAAGAAGCCAACAAAAATTTCTTAAAACTCTTCTCTGGCCTTCTCTTGTAAATTTCTCTGGTACATTTTTGGCATGCATCGGATAGAAGTCTAAAAGACAACTTGCCTATAATCAACTGAAGAAGGTGTGCATGCTTATTGGGAGAGGAAATTACATATTACAGAAGTCAAGGCCATCAGTGTGGAACTTAAACGGAGATAATTAATTAGGGGTTTCAAAATCTCAAAATCCATCCTCAAAATCATTGATTGAGATAGATAAAGAGTAAGACTTTGAGGAATTTAATGAAGTAGTCAGAGGTGCAGGACAGGAAGAAAAAAACCTACGTGTCTATTCAGATAGAAAAAAAAAATAGTGTCAGAGACCCTAATGAGAAGACTGAAGTGCTCAGAGCAAAAAGTATCTTGCATCTCGACAAACTGCCTGGCACAGTGAAGGAAGAATATCTGAGCAATGCTCTGGAGAAGGAAGGATGAACTTCCCATAAATGAAATGTATTTGCCACAATGTATTTCAAGCTGTTTCTGTACAAAGTGTCAATAATACATATGTATCCAGTAGGCATATTTCCATTCGATACATTCTCAGCCCACAAGTTATAAAAATTAATTGCTAGGACAGTTCCATATGGTTAGGACATCTGCTAAAAGACTTCCCCCAAGCAGATTCAGGGAAATACAATTAAAGAAAGCATGTGGAATGTTTGGAGCCCTTTTTATTAGTTCCTAGTTTAGCTAAACTTCAACAACAGCTGTCGGAATCAGGTAAAACATTGCCAAATGATATTCACATTCACCCACTGACCAGCAGCACAAACTGTTATTAAGATTCAAAGCCGCGTATTTCTGGGCAAGATTTTGCCCAGTGCAAGGAGATCTCTCTGAAGGAGACAGAAAACAACAGGAAGTATTTCAGTGCTGAGCTCAGGGTTCAGAAGAGAAGCACCTGGTTTGGTGGAAACAGCTGCCGAAGCCCCTCGGAGTGTTGCCCACCCCCCGCCCTGTGAGCTCACCCTGGAACCAGCCGCTTCCCCGAAAGGAAGAGTCTCACTGACTTGGAATATTGAGGAAACTAGATTTGCCTTAGAGGGCAGAAGCAGTTTTCCCTCCATAGATATTCTACCAGACTACAGTTCCCAAACAAAGGTTTTTAAGCATTCTATTATAATGCTTAATTTTTAAGGACAAAGCAATCTGAGCATATCATTGATACCAAAGATAATCTCCAATGTGAGAAAATGTGTTATCATTCTTTTGTAACTACTGAAAAAACAGCACTGCATTCCAAACAAGAAAGTGTAGCATGTATAGGAAAAGTCTTGGAAAACTATTATGGGAATCATTTTTTGTAATTTGTTTTTCTAGTGATCCGCCTATCTCCTTTGACCTTTAGTTCTCAACCAAATGTTGGACTTGCTTTTTGCCAAGGCATGGAAATGATTTGTGTTTTCAATTTAATGTCCATTCACACTGCTTAGTCTAAAAACTCTAAACAAATATAGATTTTAGGTAGTTATATTCATAAACATTTTCTTGTAAATGGGTTATACATGTCATAAGAGAAACAAAGTATCGCAGAATGGGGGGAAGGGGACAGAGGAAGGGAAATTGCTCCATCAATCACCCTTCCATACTATCCAGAGAGGATGTAATGATTGGTTATAGAAACATGAGAGATTTCTATCTAGCACTTGCCTAAATCAGTGTAATGGGTGTGTTTCTTAAGACTGGTAGTGGATAGAGACAGTGCTTGAGGGATCTCTTTGTCACTGTGGGATGCACACCAAGTTTCTACTACTGTACTTAAGCCAGCACCAGACCTGAATAACTAGATTTTTCTTTGTTCCCTTTGCATTTTCCCCCCTGATCATTGTACTCTGTCTTTGATGCTACCACACCTCATAGCAAGCATTAGAGAGACTGAGAAACAAGTCTGAGGACATGAAGAATGAGACATAGTATTTCTTTACAGAGAATTATTTTCTTAAATAATTAATCCCACAGAGTGGCCTTCCTGAGTCCTTGATACATTGCAGAAATATCCCCTTGGATAGTGTATAGTCATATATTTATATTTATATATATATATATATTTCTGGATTCAGTTTGCTTTTCGTTGTTCATTTTTTTGGGTTTTGTTCATGTAGTGTTGTCTGTATTCTTTTCTTGTGATGTCTTTGTTCTGCTCTAATACAGTAAAACTGGCCTCAGAGGATGATTTGGGAGCTCATTCTATTTTCTTTATTTTAACCTCCTCTTTAAAAAAAAAAAAAGAATTTGTGTTGAGTTTGGTATTATTTCTTCCTTAAATGCTTGGTAGAATTGACCAGTGAAGCCATCTAAACCTATTGTTGATGATGATGATGATGATATTTTTTATTACTCATTCTTTGAGCAGCACAGCTGGTAAACCCTATCCTTCCTTGGCCCTCAGATTCTGCAGTGAGCTTATGATTATAAAAATAAAAACAGCTATTAACTCATTTAACCCTCACAATAACACTATGAGGCAAGTTATTTTTATTACCCTTAATTTATAGATGAAGAACAGAGAGGTTAAGCAACTAAGTTAAGTTCGCACAACTGGTAAGTGGTGAAGCCAGGATTCAAACCCAGGCAGATGGGTTCCTGTGCTCATTATCTTACCCAAAAAAAGTTGAAAATAATGTTCTTGTAAATATTTTGTCCTTCCTTCCTTCCTTCCTTCCCTCCTTCCTTCCTTCCTCCCTCCCTCCCATCCTCCCTCCCTCCCTTACTCTTTCTCTCTTTTTCTCTCTTTTTCATCCTAACAGGCTTTATTAACTAGCTTCACTACCTAGTCACACTTCAGAATCCATCTCTTGGCAGATGCATGGAAACAAATTTCTTTATAGAATATGAATTTTCTTTTATTATTTACTGGTTGAGGTGGCTTGAATGGACCTCTGCCTCATAATCCTTTAAAAAGTAAGTAATAATGCAAATAAATTGCCAACTGGATTTTCTAAGGATCCATCTATGCTTTTGTCCAAGTATAATTTTTATCTGACCTCTGAAGAGTTTTTATTTAAAATGTGACAAATCCACTTTATTTAGTAAAAATTATGACTAAATATCTATTAAGTCATTACATAGGTTAATCAGCAAAAATTCTAATGTTAGACTTACTTTGGGGCCCAAGAAAAATACTGGTAGATCTCCATTCTCTATCCCCTTTCTTACACACCACAAATGACATTTCATGTCTGCTACTCAGGGTGAGTTTCCACACTCAGGATGCCTACAGATGGAGATCTTCCATATGGGTTTTCCTAATGTGGGGCCTGCTTCCTATTCTCTGTCTTCTGCCTTTGAGATCATGTGGGACAGAGAGTTACAGAGATGAGCTGCATCCTGGATGCCTGGCTTTCTCTGACAAACTCAGACAGGAGAGTGGGTTTGCTTGTTTTTGTTTGTTGGTTGGTTGGTTTGTTTTCTCACTTGAACCATATCTTCCTCCCTCCCCTTCAATGCCTTTTCTTTTTCTCTCAAGTTTCCTTTGGGATCTCTTTACTCATTTTCCCGATACATATCAGGGATGGAAAGTTCTAGACTTTCCAACCAACCCAAGGAAAAGTATAGCAGAAAGGGTACTATTTGGTAGGCTGGTGATTCCATGATAACAATACTGCTATCACTGATGGGCAGAGAGAAATCTTTCAAGTGGTGGGTAAAGTATGAGTATCCCCAAGCATCATTTCAAAAGCAATCTCCTTACTTGGTGCCCATTCCTTTAATATTTCACTATCATTTTTCATTATTATTCTAGGAAATCATCTGGATAAAAACAGTATGTTTATAGAAAGTCCCCTTGCTTTTACCCAATAAGGCTTTTGAATTCATAGGAATAATAATGCTGTGAACTTGGACAGTGCCCTCATACCAAGGAATGCTGAGTGCTTTCAATAACCAAGTGCCAACTCACCAGCCTGCCTGGAATTCCTGCTAGTAGGCCCTTGCCCATTTCCTCCAATTTTTCTTTACCACAAGATAAGGGCATAAAACTGAGATATCAATATGCATATAATTTATACTAGTGAATGCTATGTTATCTCTCTTCCGTTTTGAAAGTTTTCCCAGGCTCCTTCCTCACATCATTGTATGACACTTTTTTTTCCTCTGAATGCTTTAATGTTGAGTCATTAGAAATGGAATATTAAATTGTTTAATTGATTATATATATGTGTGTGTGTGTATATATATATATAACTTTTAATGCCTCCCCCATCATTAAAATCTAATCTAACTATAGCACAACGTTAAAACCAGGAAATTGGCATTGATAGAACCATAGAGCTTATTCACATATCACGAGTCATATATGCATTTGTGTGTGTGTGTGTGTGTGTGTGTGTGTGTGTGTAGCTCTCTGCAATTTCATCACATGTGTAGCTCTGTGTGACCATTGCCACAATTAAGATACTTACCTGGGCCATCACCACAGGGTTCCCTTGTCCTATGCCTTCATAGCCGCATCTGCTTAACCCCTTGCAATGACTCATCTATTCTCCATATCTATAATTAGTCACTTCACAGAATGTTACATAAGTGGACTCATGAATGAATCCAAAGTATGTATCCTTTTGAGATTAGTTTTTTGTGCTTAACATAATTTCCTTGAGGTTCATCCAAGTTATTGTCTGTTTCAGTAGCTCTTTCTTTGTTAGTGCTGAGTAGTATTCCATGACGTGAATGTACCTACTGAAAGACCATCTGGATTGTTTCCTGTTCTTGACTATTAGAAAGAAAAAAAGGTGCCATAACATTCATGTACACATTTCTGCATAATTTTTAAAATTTCTCTGTAATATATGTCTTCTGTAATATATGTAGTAAGTCTATTGTTAGCATTAAAAGCAACTACCAAACTGTTTTCCAGAGTAGCCATACCATTTTACAATCCCAGAGGCAATAAATGTATGATCTAGTTTCTCTGCACCCTCTCCAGCATTTAGGGTAATCACTATTTTTTTTTTCTAATTTAGCTATTCTGAAGTTGTGTTGTGATATCTCCTTTTGGTTTGAACTTGCATTTCTCTAATGACAAATAATAATGACAACAATGATGATGATGATAGTATTTTTCATAGCTCCTTCTTTGAGTATAGCTGGAAAACTGCCTTTCCTTGACCCTCAGATGATGTTGAACATCTTTTCTGTGCTTATTTTTCATCTGGTATGTTCTCTTTGTTAAATGTCTACATGTGCCTTCTGCCCATTTTTAATTGGGTTGTTTATTTATTAATGTTGAATTTTGAGTTCTTTATACATTCATACTTTGATGAAGTCCAATCTAACAATTTTTCCTTTATGTTTTGGTGTTAAATCTAAAAACTCTTTGCCTAATCCTAGGTCCCAAAGATTTTCTCTCATTTTTTTCCCCTAGAAGTTTTATAGTTTTCTCCTTAATATTTAAGTCCCTGATCCATTTTTGAGATAATATTTGTATGAAATGTGAGTTTTGGTTGAGATTCATATTTTCTCCATGGATGTCCAATTGCTCCAGCACAATTTATCGAAAAGGCTATCCCTTCTCCATTGAATTATTTTTGCTCTTTTGTCAAAAAGTAATTGGACAAATATGTGTGGATGGATATTTCTGGCTTCTCTGTTCAGTTGATCTGGGTGTCTGTCCCTCCACTGGTTCTACACTATCTTGATGACTACAGTCTTCACATCAGGAAGACTGACTCACTTTATTCTTCTTTTTCAAAATTGTTTTGGCTATGCTAGGATGCAGCACTTCTGAAGACAATAAAACAAATAAGAGAAAAGTCAAGTCTAGCAGCCATATGTACAGTAACAGAAAAAATCATGATATCAGTAAAAAAAGTTGATTTATGTTATCTAAAGAAGTTTTTAAAGACTATTATTCAATTTCTTTTTTTTTTAAGATTTTATTCATTTATTTGAGAGAGTGAGAGATTGAGAGAGAGAGAGCACGCACAAACTGGGGGGAGAGGCAGAGGGAGAGGGAGAAGCAGTCTCCCACCCAGCAGGGAGCCCGATGCAGAACTCCATCCCAGGACCCCGAGATCATGACCCAAGCCAAAGGCAGCTGCCCAACCGACTGAGCCACCCAGGCGTCCCTATTATTCCATTTCTAAGAGTTTATTGCAAGGAAATAATCAGAAAACTCTATTAAGTTGTATGCCTAATAATATAGAAACACCTAACAGTGGCTTCTGATAGCTCAAATTTTGAGTGAAACTCTAACAGATCAGAATTACACAAGTGTGGTCTGCTTTTTATTGTTGGTCTGCAAACTGGTTTTTAGTGAGTCTATGACAGGATAGGGTAAAGAACTGAGAATAAGCATTAAACTTATAATTTATAGCAATTTGGCAAGGTAATTTCATATCTGTTGAACTTTGTAATTTAAAAAAATAGAAGCTTATATATACTTTTAAAGATTTTATTTATTTATTTGAGAGGGAGAGTGAGTGAGAGAGAGAGAGAGAGCACGAGTGGGGGAGCAGCAGAGGGAGAGGGAGAAGCAGACTCCCTGCTGAGCAGGGCACCCATGCGGGCTCCATCTCTGGAATCCGGGATCATAACCTGAGCCGAAGGCAGATGCTTAACCAACTGAGCCAGAAGCTTACATTTTATGCCTTTTTTTTTATCATTTTCTTTTCTTAGTCATTCATTTTTATTGCCATTTAATTTGTCACAAAAGTAATGATCCACTACAGATTGGAAATTTTTTAAAGATTGGTCCTTCACCACAGATACTTTCAGAAGCAGTGATTGGACCAGTTCTTCCTAGCCTATATCACTCCATAGCACAGATTTTTAAAAAGTTGGTATTTGTATGGGGCCCTGGGGTAAAGTCAAGGGCATTTACTTGCTTCCTAACTGGGTTTGGATGAAAAAAATATATATACTTATACCACATATTTATGATAAGAAAAGCATAGTTCAAAACAGGGAAGAAATTCATTACTGAGCCACATAAAATATTTTCCAATATTTTTAAAATGAGAAATCTGAACTTGTTTCTGTGAAGGTGATTCTTTGCGTCAGGACATAAAAGTTGAATTGATATTTAAAGAATCTAACAAGTGTTCTTTTCCTTCCCTCAACAAATAAAACCTTGACATTTTTTGTTTGAGAGTGCTAATGGATTTTTAATCCAAATAGACTGTTTTCATGTCAAGTATTTCAAAGTATCCAGGATACTCTAATTTTCAGAATGATCCTACATTGTCAGAGCAGTCCGGTTGCAATGCCCTGAGGGGCATCATAAGGAATACTATCGATGATATTGTAACAGGGATGTAATGGGACTGAGGGGAGCTACAGTGGTGGTGAATAGAGCATAATATATAAACTTGTCAAATCACTAACTTGTACACCTGAAACTGATGTACATTGTATGTGAACTATATTCTGAATTAATAGAGAGAACATTTTCAAACACAAAGATAAAAACTATGAAGTAAAAACGAAAAACAAAACTCAGAGGATTGTGTTTTTCCATCTGTACTCCTCTTTTCATTGGGCTCTGTAACATTAATTAAATATATTTTATGATGAAAAAAGAGAACAGATGCTCTGAGACATGGAAACAGAAATGGAGGACGTTACCTGCAGCTGCCATTGCCCGGTGCCCCATCTCGCTTCCTTTCCCTCCACCACATCTGGCCGCACGTTGGTCTCTTCAGCATGCTCCTTGACACCTGGAACACAAACTCCTTCAACAGCTCCACAGCATTGGTGGGCTCTGCAGCTGGCTGCAGATGTAGACATCCAAGCAGGAGAGGACCTCCTTGACGTTTTCACTGTGTCATGATGAAACAGCATGTGCTTGGTGCGCTCACTGTGTTCACAGCCTACAAGGCTAATCACAATCCCGCTCCAAGCAGCACCAAACTGGGCTGCTCCCAGTCAGAGACAACCGAACCAAATTCTTCCCTACTCTGTCAGACACTGCCCAATGACTGTTAGGGCAGAAGAGATCAGGATCTCCTGGCTCTTCATTTTGTGTCTCTGCACATCTGTCTGGAAGCTCTGCAGAATCATCTCCACTTTGTTCACTGCAGTACCTCAACGAACAGTGCAGTTGCCTGTCACATAGTCTGTGCTCAATAAAGACTTGTTCAATGAATGACTCTCCATCAATATGTGATTGGTTAAATAAATGTGATCTGTCCATACAATGGGATACTATGAAGCCTCTGAATAGAATGAAGCTGTCAGTGAATAGCTCTAGGTGAAAACATTATGTTGCCAAATAGTATGCATAATATAATCCACTTTACATAAATTATATGTGTTTGTGTTACATACAGCAATATTATAAGGAACTTTAACTGTTTGAATTTGTTCTAATTTTTTGAATTCTTTCTGGTTGATTTCTAATCTTTTTTTATAATTACTAATGTAGACACTCCCTCACAGATAAATAACAGTGAAGAGTGGGGCCTCAGAGAGAAAGAACAGTAAAAGAACAGCCACTCCAAGGACTGAACTTTGTTCTTCCTTTCAGTTGCTCACATTGTGTCTGAACCGAGCAAATACACACCGTGAACACTTATTCAAATATCTCCCCACACCATTCCCCTGAAATTGATTTAGTGATCAATAATTGTGTTTTAGACTTTTGCATTTTTTAAATAAAATATTCTTTTCTGAATATAAAAGAAAACTGAGACAATTCAGAAAAGTATGAAAATATTTTAAAAGTTTCCATAATCTCATCCACACAGAGCTAACCACCATGGACATTTTTAGCATATTTTTGTCAATCGGTTCTCTATGCAATTTTAGCTGATAATAGATCATGAGCATTTCCCTGTATCATTAACCATTTTCTAAGCATGACTGAAAATGAAATTTTCTGTTGAGATTGTTATTTTTAAAAGTATTTTGAGAGGCATCTATCTATGCATTTATTTGAAAATACTTTTTGTCAGATTGACTCTCAATTTTATGGCATTTCTCATATGTAGAATACCTTAATTTTCATGCAGTATAATTTAACAACCTGTCTTTTTGTGCTTTTATTCAGAGAATGATCTTTCCCATAGTTGAGTAAAGTAATATTTACATAACTTTTCTCCTAGTCCTTTTTTTTTTTTTTGGATATATACCCAGAAATAGAACTTCTGAGTCATATGCTAGTTTTAATTTTTGGAGGAAACTCCATACTGTTTTCCATAGTGGCTGTACTAATTTAAATTCCCACCACTGTGCAGAAGGGTACCCTTTTCTCCATACCCTTTTGGGTTGTTTTTTTTTTTTTTGATAATAGCTATCCTAATATGTGTGAAGTAGTATTCCACTGTGGCTTACTTTGCCTTTTCCTGATGATTAGTGATGTTGAGTACCCTTTCATATACCTGTTGGCCATTTGTATGCCTTCTTTGGCAATTGTTTGTTCTGGTCCTTTGCCCATTTTTTAACTGAATTATTTGATTTTTGTTATTGAGTTTTAAAAATTCCTTATATAATTTAAATATTAACCTCTTAACCAGATATATGTTTTGCAGATTTTATCCCATTTTATAGGTTGCTTTTACATTTTGTTAATTTTTCCTTTGCTGTACAGAAAGTTTTTAGTTTGATATAGTAACACTTGTATATTTTTGCATTTGTTGCAAAAATACATATATATATATATATATATATATACATACTGCCAAGATTCATGTTAAGCAGTTTTGTTGCTATGTTTTCTATAACGAGATTTATGGTTTCAGGTCTTACATTTAAGCCATTAATCCATTTTGAATTGATTGGTGTAACTCAAGAGTCTAATTCCATTCTTTTGCATGTGAATATTCAGTATTTCCAACACCTCCCAATAAGCTTTTTTTTTTTTGCCTTTTAAAAAAGGCTTTATTGAGGTATAATTTATATGTTATTAACTGTATATATCTAAAGTGTGCAATTTGATAAGTTTTGACATACGAATACCCCCATGAAACCATCACCACAAGAAGGAATATTCATGATTGCCAACACTTCCTTGTGTCCCTTTTCAGTCCCTTCCCCCACTGTCCCCAGCCTACTCCCCAGGTGACGACTACTGCTGTCACTGTAGACCAGAGATTTTTCCTCGACTTTTGTGTAAGTGGCAACATTTTCTAGTCATCAGATGTGTATGTGTGTGTGTGTGCACACGTTTGTGTTTGTGTGTGCATCAGACTTCCCTTGTAAAATCCAAATATATATTTTAGAGAAATAGTATCATTTATAAGATTGGGGTCAATTTCTACCTCCTAGGATAATGACTGAAATTGCCTTGGCCAGAATTTGCCTTTACTCTACCACGACCATTTTGTACAATATCTTTTTTAAAGCACTTGTCTAGTTCTGTAGTAAATGGGAGTCAGCACATTCACAATGGGCCATGTACTTTGGGGTGGGAAATCAATTTACAGCAATGAGAAGGGGAAGAAATAATATCATAATAAGAGATAAATAAGAACCATAATCCTTTTTGCAGTCTCAAGATGGAAAGATCACCATTGTATGTGGTAATTATATTAGTGTGTACCTTAACCCACATGCATTTATGCATATGCCCTAACTTAATGGTCCTTAAACTTAATGCCCACTGTAGCTATGGATCTGCCTCAGTGACATAACACCCAAACCAATGAGCTGAGAATGAGCTGTAAGTATCTCCATAATATGTAAAGATCTATTTGAAATTTAAAAAAACACACACACAATAGATAAATGAACAAAGAATAAGAAAATATAAATGACCTTTAAACATATGAAAACATGACCAAATGCACTCAAAGCAAGATATGCATGAATAAAAACTATATTATCTTGCTTCTTACTGATCATATGAGCAAAAGTCCAGAATTTTGATAATGAACTGTTAACAAGCTGTAGGAAAACACATACATAGTTTATGGGTGGTGTAAACTATTAAAACATCAAATGTAAAATTACATGTAACAATGTTTAGTATTATTTATAACATCAAATTTTGAAGCCAGCCTAAATGTCTATCAATAGTAAACTGGTTACATAAAGTTGTGATATAGGCATGCAGTGGAGTTTGAGGCAGCTATAAAAACTGAGGGAGATTTCTATGTTCTGGTATGGAAAAATCTCCAAAGCACTGAAAAACTATATGCAAAACAGGGTATGTAATATGGCATGTATTGTGTAAAATGGGAAAAATTAGATGTTACAGTCATTTGTGCTTTTTTATATACCATCATTTTTTTACATTTAAAAAAATTTTTTTTTTATCTATCAGAGAGAGAGAGAGCACAAGCAGGGGAAGTGGCAGGCAGTGGGAGAAGCAGGCTCCCCTCTGAGCAGGGAGCCTGATGTCAGATTCGATCCCAGGACCCTGGGATCATGACCTGAGCTAAAGGCAGATGCTTAACCAACTGAGCCACCCAGGCATCCCCATTTGTGCTTTTATATACATAAAAAACTTTGGAAATTGTATGTATGAGAGTACTAGAAGTTATTATTTATGAGAGATGCATGGGAACTAAAAGGATGGGAATAGGAATGAGACCTTTTAAATAAACTTGTTAGTTTTGAAATCATGCTAGTGTATTACATATACAAAGAAATTAAATTAAAAGAAACCATAATAATGTGAAAAGGGAAAGGGCTAAAGGGACAAATAATAAAAAGGAAAGAAAAATCAATCCATTTGCTTTTGTAGATATAATTGGCAGAATAAAGCCAGATTATAGAAATTTTTCTCCCAGCACCCAACTAAGTGAAACAGAAATTGTAAAATCTCAATAGAAATTCACCAGAAGGACTAGGTAGGACCTAATGCTACTTGAAAAGTGGTTGTTAAGGAAAAGAACACAAGATTCTGTTACAGTATAATTCTGTTCCTAAATTTTCTTCTTCTTTTCTTCTTTAAGATTTGTTTACTTGAGAAAGAGAGAGAACAAGAGCAGGAGGTGTGGAGGGAGAGGAAGAGAGAATCCAAAGCAGACTCTGTGCTCAGCATGGAGCCCGACACGGGGCTCGATCTCACAACACTGAGATCACTACCTGAGCTGAAACCAAGAGTCAGACGGTTAACCGACTGTGCCACCCAGGGGCCTCTGTTCCTAAATTTCCTAAAAGTACTTCAAAAAAGAGAGAATCATTCAACAAAATATTGAGAATTCACATTTGCATCTTTGTGTTTGAAAATACCGGGGGTTTGGTCAGTAGTTCTGTCCAGTTTGGGTTCCCAGTCAGCAGACCCTCACAGCCGTAGAGCCCATGCTAGAGCTGCAGCTGGACAGAGGATGCTGAGCCCAGCCTCCAGCCTCATTAAAGCTGGGATCCTGGTTGGAGATGCCAGGCAGCGAGTGGCCAACCGGGGCAGGGGAGCAAATCAGCAGCCCCACCCAAGCCCTCAAGAAGGCTGGAAAAGAAGACCCCTTTCTCAAATGCTCAGATACCAATGCAAGGACCACAAAGAAGCAGGCAAATATGGCACTGCCAAAGGAAACTAGTGAAACTTCAATAGCTGAAGGGTGCCTGGGTGGCTCAGTTGGTTGGGCGACTGCCTTCGGCGCAGGTCATGATCCTGGAGTCCTGGGATCAAGTCCCACATCAGGCTCCCTGCTTGGCAGGGAGTCTGCTTCTCCCTCTGACCCTCCCCCCTCTCATGCTCTCTCTGTCTCATTCTTTCTCTCTCAAATAAATAAATAAAAAATCTTAAAAAAAAAAAAAAAACTTCAATAGCTGACCCTGAAGTAATGAAGATCTATGGACTGTCTGACAAAGAATTCAGAATAAGCCTCTGAAAGAAATTCAGTGAAAAGAAAACACAGGCATATAAGAAAATGAAATCACTATCTTGAAGAAATTGCTGCACTCCCATGTTCCTTGCAGCATTATTCATGATAGCCAAGTAACAGAAGTAACCTAAATGTTTATAAATGGAGGTTTATATATATATACATACATATACATATGTATACATACACACACACACACACACACACACACACAGGAATATTTTTCAACCATGAAAAAGAGGAAAATCTTTCCATTTCTCTCAGCATGGATGAAACTTGAGGGCACTAAGCTAAGTGAAATAAATCAGACAGAATAGAACACATATATGATCTCACTTTTGTGTGGAATCTAATAAAGCTGAACTCATAGAAACAGAGAATAGAATGGTGGTTGGCAGAGGTTGGGAGAAGTGGGGAGATGTTGATCAAAGGGGTCCAGACTTCTAGTTACAATATGAATAAGTTCTGGGGACATAATATACAGTGTGGTGACTATAGTTAACAATACTGTATTGTATGTTTGAATATTGCTAAGAGAGTAGATCCTAAATATTCTTACCATACACACACAAAAAATTATATGAAGTGATAGATGTATTAACTGACATGACTGTGATAATCATTTCACAATACATACATGTATCAAATAATCATGTTGAGCACTTTAAACTTGCATAATTTTACTTCATCTCAATAAAGCCAGAAAAAAAATGAAATCAAAGTAAAGGTAATAAAATAATAGAATAAGCTATGGAAATATCTTAACAAGAGTTACACTCTTGCATATTTAATAAGTGAATTAAAAATAACAGGAAGAAGAAAGACATTTATGACTAAAAATATTATTATGTGGAAGGATTTAGGATACTTGCAGTAAAGACAGGAGGAAAAATCCGAGGAAATTTAAAAGGTGAGATGTTTATCAATATGGAAGTGAAGCAGAGTTGAAACAATGGAAGCAAAATTGGTATTCCTGATATAGAAACATAAATAAATACAGTGGAAAAATGTACTCAGAAATATAAAAGAAGAAAATTCCCTAAAATGAAGAGAAAATTTAATCTGTAATTTGAAATGATTCATTATATTCCAAGAAATACTGATGCAGAATAATCAATATTGTGGCACATCCTGATCATGTATTAAAATATAAAGATAAAAAAAATCTTCAAGCATCTAAACAAACTAAGCAATCCACCTGTAAAGAGATTAAAAAGAAGCCTGGTCTCAGATTTTTATTTACAAGGGACTTTTGCAGTGCTTTCCAGGCACTGTTCTGTTTTAAAACCGCTATCATGATGGTATTTAGTTTAACAATACAATGGAATCGTGACTATTAACCATAGAAATCAGGGAAGAAAAACTATTATTCCATAATTTTATCTAGAAAAATAATAATTCAAAAAATGGCAAGAGTTCAACAATTTTAAATAAGAGAGGTTGAGGAACGTAATACCACAGCCCATCTTGAACAATTATATTGTGGATAAAATCAGAATAATTGAGAGATGAATTAAAATAACATATTCAGAAATGGAGAAGCTTTGGGAAAATAACTGATGATAATTATTGACTATTTGAACATATGACAAATATTAAATGTAAGGATGCTTAGGTCTACAGAAATCTTAAAAGTCTTGAAAAGCAATAGTAATAATAAAACTAATAAAGTGAGATGGGAGAAGGAAGAGTAGAGAGAATGTAAGATTCCTAAGTTCTTTACCTTTTATATCAGGGAGTCAATTTTTCAGAAAATTGAAAAAAGAAATTAAGGAAAAATGGATTATAACGTTTTTATATTTACATAATTGTTTCCCCCATCCTTTGAGTTGAAGAACCATTCATCAGAATGATATTCAGCATTCCCTTCACTTCAAATGCAATTTCCTTGTTTTTTTCCATTAGGTTCAAGTACGTTTAAACTTTAAAGTGTTATTAAAATTGTACATGTAGAATTATCAAAGTATTATAAAATTAATGCTATCTGTAGGGCTGAAATATATGTACTACATATATTTGTTACACTTCCTTTGCATCTTCATGTTAGTCTGTTTGTCCATGCACAGACAATATTTGTAGTGATGCTTACCAAATGTTGATTCTGGTTATTTCATGGTGGTGGTTTTTGGAGTCATTTTTACATCTTCTTTAAACTTTTTTTGGAGTTGCTTGTATTTTCCATAAAGAACTCATGTTTTTTAATAAAAATAATGAGATCATTGCATACAAGAAAAAAAAAAAAGGAAAGATACCATCTTGATACATGCCAGAAGCCTCTGGGTAGTTGACCACATTTTAAAAGGAAATACTAAATGATGCAACAGATAGCATTGTTGCAATGAAAGAGTCATTTTCTTGGTTTCTCTGAAAACCATAATATATCTGTAACTAAAAATAACCACTTGGTCTGATGTTGTTCATGTTTCTGAGATGGTAAACTAAGACTCTCTAGCTAGTCCATGAGGCCTCCCACAAGCTTATAGAATCAGGCGCTTGGGTTGGAGGATTTCCCTATGTTTGCTTTTGAGTGGAATCATAAAAGTATGGATTTCAAAAGAATTTAGGGGTCATCAAATCCCATTTCAGAGATGGGGTAAAGAGAAGCTTAAAGACCTTAGTGATTTTCACTGAAAGATTCACAACTAAGTGAACTGAGAGACCAGATCTAAGACCTGTCTTCTAAAATCACCCGAATTTAGCCACACTGCCGCATTGCATATTTGATTTTTTCCATACAATGGAGATGTATGTTTTGCCAAATAAAAATATTATATTTTATTATCTGAGTATATAAAAATAATTATCCTTGTGTTCTTTTAGGTTACCTGTAATTAAACCAAAGCTTCAAAAGGCTATAAGACAAAAATTCATAGAAAAGAAACTCCCTGTTGGTCACAGTCAACAGAATTAATATCCGGGGCTGACATAGCCGGTGATTTCCTTGGGTTTTGTTTGTTTGAATCTTGTAAATTTTCTATAATTACATTTATTATTTTGGAATAGTAAAGGAAGATTTCAAGAATCAGAACCTCAGATTTTATTTTTTTTAAGCACCTAGCCATTTTCATCCTTAAGCTTCATGAAAGAAGTCTCTTTCTCCAGATAGGATAATGAGGCCATCCTTTCTTTACAAGAACTATTCGAAATCCAGAAAATAATTGGGAGAAAAGTAACTTTTCAGAGACTGTTCAAAATGGACCAAGGGTCCTGTGAGCCACATCAAGGGCCAGCAGGGGAGGAAATGGGTCATCATGTTTGGGGACATCAACTCACGAGCCTGAGTCACCACTCAGGGCCTCCCATGAAGCTGCTGGAGCGGCTGTCACCGATTCGCTTTTTTCCAGTATGAGCGGAGGACTATTCATCTGTTTCTGTGGTGATATAGGCTTTCACAATATCCTCTGGCCAAAGAAATGTAACCACAGCCATAATGACTTCAGACTCAAACTATTTCAGCAGCAGCAATAACAGCAAAAACACAGCGGCGGCCAATTCCCAAATAAACTCATGTGAATGCTTCATATTAGCTAATTGTCAAGGGGATTTTTTGGGAAACCATATCAAGAATGTTGCAGAGCTTCCTAGGATGCTGTTTTTCCTTGCTTGGATCTGAAAAAGAAATGGAATGCCAGGGCAGTAGAATTTATTTGTTGGGGAGTAGGGATAGAAATGTGAGGCTTCTAAGAGAGTCGTAGTCTTTGGCTTTGGTGCTCACTGATCCCATGACTGTTGGTGAGTCACCTGACCTTCATGCATCTGGGCTCTTCCCCCCTCACCTATTCACTCCACCCCCAGGCCGGTGTTAGAAAAAGGGAATGATGCACCCAATAAATACTTCTCAAACTCTTTTCTTCTGTGACATTCATAGCAGATGACTTTCACATATGTGACACTTTCCCATGAGCATGTCTATATTTTGACATACAAGAAAATCTGGTGGGACATAAAGCAAATGGTGCTACAGACAGACCAAATCACAAATGAAACAGACCACGGGTTATGTTGAATTCTTAGTGTATTAGCTAGCACTCCACCCCTTCTTACCCACTAAAGAAAATATATCAGAATGACCGAGAAAAGTGTTATTATAAGAATAAATTTGGTTCCACACTAATTTATGTGCCAATAAATTAAGGCTAATCTTCTTAAGGTACAACAGGTTTCTATGAATCAGTGGTGAAAACTAACAGTTTTTCTAAAAAGAACAAAAGAAAAGCAAGGGTATTTTATAGAAATAGAGCTATACATGTCTAAAAACACATTAAAAGTCCCTCAAAATAGCTCACAACTTAAGAAATCAAAATTACTGGAAGAACAATTTATTAAAATGTTTAATATTTAATAATATACACAGCTGTCTATGACATGAGTAACCAGAAACTCCTGTGTGAAAATGTAATTGACTCAGCCTTTAGAAAGATTTTGACTATATATATCAAGTTTTTTGTGCATGTATCTTTTGACCCATCAATTCCTTTTCTAAGAATTCATCCTATAAATGCACTTGCTGAATTCTTTGAATTACATCATATTTTTAGCAAGAATGCAAGTAGCTGTAGCCTAATGAAAGAAGAATCAAGACTGGGTTTGGTAAACCTAAGTTTAAGTCTCGGCTCATCTTATTAACTACAGAAACTTGAGCAAGCACTTAAACTTTGATTCTCAGTATCATTTTGTAGTTTCTAATGGTATCTACCTTTCTTATTTACAAAAATTAAATGGGAATAGATAGAATCTCTTTGGAAATTCCAAATTATTGATAATGTTTTTGCCAACACCACCACAACCAAAATTTCATGGTTGCAGTTGTATCCTACTTTATGAAAATAATCAAATACATATATCCTTTAGAATGAAGGCAGAAAGGATTCATATCCTTACCAAAAGAATTTGCTCCTGGGTTGCTCCATATAAATCATGTTAATAGTATGTTTCAACAACAATACCCTATAATAAAACATCAGTTTAAACAGAATTTATGGCGTACACATCAGCTAGGGAAAAAAAAAATATATATATATGGTTTTATTTTTATTTATTTATTTATTTATTTATTTATTTATTTATTAAAGATTTTATTTATTTATTTGACCAAGAGAGACACAGCGAGAGAGGGAACACAAGCAGGGGGAGTGTGAGAGAGAGAAGCAGGCTTCCCACCGAGCAGGGAACCTGATGCGGGGCTCGATCCCAGGACCCTGGGACCATGACCTGAGCCGAAGGCAGATGCCCAACGACTGAGCCACCCAGGCACCCCATTTATATATGGTTTTAAATATAATACAAAAACATGACTCCAAAATAAAATGTTTTTCTACCAGATTCCAGAACAGAAAAACAGTACTTTCCTGTTGCAGAAACAAAATTCAGGTGGATTGCTTTATATCAGAACCACTATGTTGATCTTTGGAGATGAAGACTGGAGAGCTATGATAAAAATATCGGGAAGGAAGAATCTGCTTGGAGCATGTGTGTGCTTGAAATGAATCATCCTGAGAACATGGTTCCTCCAAGCAAATCTTAGTTCAAAAGCTAAATTAGTACTGAAAGGAGATTTATGGATTTTTTTGAGATTTTGTATATTTCAAACCTGATTAGATCACCCAAAAGGACACCTGCACCACACTAACCCACGGAGTAGAAACTTAATATGGGTCCGTCTAACAGAGGATGTCACTGACACAGAATCGACATGCTGATTCGTAGCTGGCACAGCATTTTCCAGCTCTGTTCTGTGGAATGCTGGGCTGGAGAACACTCCTCCAGGAAATATATAACAAGTACTGTGTACATATACACACTCACAGTGCTCTATGCTTAACAGTGTTTGGGAAGCTAAGTGTATTGTCAATCCCCTCTTGAGGGTTCCCGATGCTCATTGGCTTATAAAAGTGATGAGTATTCTTACTGTAAAGAAAAGTGGGAAGATGTAACCTAGAGCTTCCCAGTCTTCTGTAATCTAAAATTCTTTTGTGCTCAACACATCTGCTAAATTTCCAGAAAGCATTGTGTGGGACATCAGTTTGGGAGATACTGCCGTGGGAATGGAAAACGTGGTTGCAGAAACAATATTTTGAAGTGGCCTCAATATGATGCTTGAAAACAGGGCTTTAAAATACATTTCTTCTAGAATTGAGAGTCACAAAAATATTTATCCTCACGAATTGACTTTTTTTTTTTTTTTACTTTTAACAGATAATGTAACATAGAAAATAAGAAAGTGGTCTCCCATTTGTTGTATTTATTGTGTACTCTATGCCAGGCACTGTTCTAGATAATGAGGATATAGCAGTGAACAAAGTAGACAACATCTTCTACCCTCATGTATCCAACCTCTAGGAAGTAAGTTACTATGGTGCTTTAAAAAGGATGACTGATTAGCTATGTGACTAAAGGTAGTCTAAGTTACTTGTGGACCTTCCATGAGTGAAGTGACTTAAGTGTTTCCCCAGTACATGTCCTCACTTTTTGCTTGTCTTTGGTCCATTTTTTTCAGCATTTAACATATTATAGTAAAACACACAACATAGCATAAATTTACCATCTTAACCACTCTTAAGCATACATTTCAGTAGTAAGTACATTCACACGGCTGTGCAACCAATCTCCAGAATTCTTTTTACCTTGCAAAAGAGTTTTTCCTATTTTGTATACATTATATTTCCAGATACTCTAGAAGAATGAAAAAAAAAAAGTGGGATAGATCTTGGGTAGTTTGTAAGTATGCAATAATATGTAGAAAACAAAAGCCTTTTGGTATTATCCAATATTATATAATCAAATTGAACATAATAGTTTAAAACGGGGGCCCGGGAGGCAGGGAGTGGATGCCTTCTCTCTCCTAAACTTCTTTCTCTGCAGCATTTACTTAGCAATTCCCTGTTCAGATGAACAGTTTATCATGGAGCTTTTGGTAACTTAGCACTGACCTACAACACAAGTGGGTCTGAAGGAGCTTGGGAATACATCCAGGATCATCAAGCTCCAATTTATAGCCAACATTATGATTTAGAAGTGGGGTAGGATATCAGCTGCCACATCAGTAATTCCAAGTTGCTGCTTTTAGAATAACAGCACCATAAATAAGAAACCAGCAATGCTGATCTTATCTCTCAAACCAAGCATTCAATGCAAACCACAGAATATTACTCGAAGTCATAGGAAAGCATATACTCTAGCTGAGATTCAATATATTCTACACACTGAGCCAGTTTCTTTCTTTTTTTTTTTTTGAAGTCACATTAACTATCACACTATTACAAGGGCCTTGAGAAATAATTGCAAGTCCATTATTATCTACACTTACCCAAGTTAATTTACTTAGTTTGAAAAAAAAATAATTATTTCTCAGCAACCTAAACAGTTTGTATACTTTTCAAACAGCTTATGAGGTAGTGATCAAATTCCAACATATGAAGATGAACAAGATTATGGTACATAAAAGTTTACTGCGTAAACTTAGTTGAAATCAAAGTCTCTCCTTTATCATTAACTTGCTAGGTGAATTTATTCATAACCTGGACTAATCCAGTAAGGCACTACTGGTATTCTTTCTGAATAATTGTTCCCCCCTTCTGACTGGCCTGTGACTGTGTTACTTGGGTGGTTTAATCACTGGAATGTCATTACTATTTATCATTTACAACTTCTCAATGTCCCTCTTTGCATCTCTAAGTTAATTAGCTCAATAGTTGGTCGTGGGTAATTATCTGCCTATTTATTTGATTCTTTGCTTTTCTATAACAGGAATTCACAAACAGTTTATTTAGATGTCTATATCATCACCACCCTCCATAGATCTGAAGATATTAATAAAACCAAATGTAGCTACTTCCTTCAGTAGGTGGAAGCCCCTCTTTATATGACTACAATGTTTGAAGATTTGAAAGTTCTATTTGTTTTATAATATTATACTTGTTTAAATCTGTCCCAGAAATGATTTATTTTGAGTTTCACTGTAAGCAGTCCAAGCTTTCACTAGTAGTGGATGCTGCAGGATTTCACACGATATTAACTTATTTCATCATGTTTGAGTTACTCAAGTAAGGTAATTCGTTTAATATGACAGGGTGGCAACTTTTTCTCTTGTCTGAAAGACCTTTCCCTGAATTACTTTGTATTACAAAATCATCTTCAAACAGACAACCACAGACATTTGAAATTTCAGGCGTTCAAAAGCTTTATTCATTTAAGTGCTAGAAAGTTCTTACATTCCAACTCATTTCCAGTTCCCAGGCTTACTGAATTACTGACTCATGCTGACTCATGGATGGGTCTTATCCTTGGATGCTTCTTATTTATAACTTGAACCAAAGCCTTAAGTTATTTCTTTAACAGAATTTTAAGAAAATAAAACAGAAAGAGAAAAATCTACTGTCTGCAGCTTCGATTGATAATTTGAGTCCTGTACCTCATTTACCAGAAATATTTCAAGTGAGGCTGGAAAATGCCATAAAATACATGACAGCTCTAAAAGAAAATGGTCCCTTAACTATCATAATACTATTTTATATTTATATAGTAAAATATGTCACATACATCAGTTCATGTGAACCGCGTAACAGCCACGTTTTGCATGTAGAATATACTTTTACTGTCAGAAGGCTGGCAGTTGCTATTCTTGGGGGTCATTCCAGTTACAGCCTCTCTTAACTATTTTCTGATGTCAGAAATGGCCTGACAAATGTCCCTATTGACCTCTACCTATGAGTTTGAATTAACCCACATTCTGAGACTAGCTATGACCTGAGGCAAAACGCATGTAGGTACCTCTTGCTTAACTGGATATGTGGTTCAGTGTCAGGAATCATCTTGGCTGTAGGATGGGGCACGAGCTTGGTACAGTCCCCTTCATTTCCAGCCCCTGTCCCTCAGGCCCTTATTGGAGCCACTTTCTACCACCCTGTTAATTCTACTGCCTATTTAATTGCCCCGTTGCCTAAATCACCAATTCGGTCTCTAGCCCTTAACAATAAAATCAGTGAAGGATTAGTTTCTTTGGAGACTAAGAAAGTGGACAAGAATTTAAGGTTTATCTGGACTGGTCTCTACATTTTCAGTTGAACCTCTCCTTTATTAACAGGTTTAATGAAGGAGGAAGATTTGCCATGCATATCTGTTCTTTGTGGTGTTATCGGAAGATAAAAACTAAACTAGTGCATAGACACCAGGGAATTAAACATTAATTTTTAGACATTGTATACCTTAAGCAGAAATATAACAGTCAGAGCTGTAGAAGTATGGAATGAGTACTTTAGCAAGAAATTTCCTATCTGTTGTGGTATTCAGTCATTAGCCAACATGAACAGTCAGGAAAGACTGATGATTCAATGATCATTTCTCAGTCTTCATCATTTTTGATTTATCAGCGGTATTTGACATAGCTGATCACAATCATCTATTTCCTGGATTATTGCAATAGTCTCCTAACTGATGTCTCTGTTTCAAACACACTATTTGGTTAGAAAGAATGCAAAGCAATTGTACAGAATCTTGCCCTGGGCTAGAGATTGAATTAGTGATTAGGTAGAAGGGCATATAAAACAAAACAGTGGAATTAAAAGGATGGCAAAAAGTGCCTTATAGAAGGATCTGGGTACTAGGGGCTGGGAACAAAAAGGTTGAATAATAATCCTTGTCTCATCTGCACCCAGGATCATTGCTAACTATAAACATAAGTACCTCTTATCTACCCATTATTCTAAATCTTCATGTATGCGCCCGTTAAAATCTAATATAGTTCAAATTGTTTATAAAACGGGTCCACAAAAATTATTTGCCTAGGACTCCATACAACCTATGGGTGGCCCTGACTGAAATCCCGCATCAGTTCATAAAATGGAACATCTTTTAATGATTTTCCTACCTAGAATGTGCCTTTGGCATGCTCTATACTGCCGACCCTTGCCCTGATACCAGACACACCACAATCTTAAGCTTTTTGCATTTGCTGTTCCCGAGTAACTCTTGCCCCAGATACCTACAGGGGTTGCCCCTCACCATCTTCAGCCTTACTCAGGAGTCATCCTCCCAGTAAACCTTCCCTCCATCATCTTATGTATGAACGTGATTATCTCCATTCTCTGGATCACTTCCCCTCACTATTTTCTTTATGCAGAGCCTTTGTTGCCATTTCACATATTCACTTACTTGTTTGTTGTTTATATCTACCCATGAGAATAAATAAGGCTCATCTGCTTATTCATGGCTCTGTCCCCAGTTATTGAAGAATATATTTGTTGAGTGAATGAAAGAATATTGGATGAATGGATGAATAAATGATGGCTGGACTTTACTCTGAAGTATCCCTTCAACTCCACAATCCTTCATAAATTCCCATTTATAAAATCCAGTGTATATATTGATTTCCTTCTACAAAGATATCAAATTAAAATGAAGAACAAGTCATACTAAAGTTAAAAATATTTTCTTTTAAAAAAAATTTTTTTAATTCAATTAATTAACATATAGTGTATTATTAGTTTCAGAGGTAGAATTTAGTGATTCATGAGTTGCATATACACCCAGTGCTCATTACATCAAGGGCCCTCCTTAATGTTCATCACCCAGTTACCCCCTCCCCCCACCCCTCTTCCCTCTATCAACCCTCAGTTTGTTCCCTAGAGTTAAGAGTCTCTTATGGTTTGTCTCCTTCTCTGTTTTCATCTTATTTTGTTTTTCTTTCCCTTCCCCTATGTTCATCTGTTTTACTTCTTAAATTCCACATATGAGTGAAATCATATGATATTTGTCTAAAAATAATTTCAATGAAAATTTGACAGAAGGTGATTTTCTGGTCTTCCATTTTGTACAGGATCATTAATGTTTCTCTCCATGGTCTTAAAACCT
>NC_138375.1:28760608-28776095 GCF_054177405.1 Leptonychotes weddellii | reverse complement strand
ACTGAGCCACCCAGGCGCCCCGTACAGATCGTTTTTCTATTGTGATAGTTTCAGAATAATGCTTAATAATATTTTCTATGAAGGATAACTCAAGAGAACCTACAGTGATATGCAATGTATATAAAACCTGGTAAACACTTTCTCATTAAAAGAAAAAAGCTACCAAAAATCATTTGATTCCTTCATATCTGATTCAGAGCATAAAGTAATATTTGCAATTCCCATGACTATTTTTTAAAAAATATTTCAGAGTGGTGGTTTACATAAAAGGTGTTAATGTCCTCCAACTATAACATTTGATTGTCTTTTTTCTCCCTTAACATGGCTGGGACTGGCATAAATCAACTTTAAGAAACACACTATGACTTTTTTTTTTTTTTTTTTGATTTAAGACTAATGTTAGCAACAAAATCTGATTTCAGACTGATTTTGGAACGCAGGCTTACAAAGAGGAAATAAACTCTCCAACAGAAATGAACATTTAACTTTTCTGCCTTTCCAATAATATATTAATAAAGACAACTTTCTAAATAGTGTCGGTCAGTAAAATTTGAACTCTAAACCTTTTAGGAGTGGTGATTCAGCCTCAGCCACACTGGTCCCCAGTATAACCAATGGCATCATTTTGAGGACAAATGGACTATAGCAAGGCAAAGCTCTGTGATTTTCCATCCAGGATCTATGGAATTTGATCATTTATTCCTAATATTTATTTTTATGACCTAGCCACTTAAAACTTGGATTAATAAATTTAGATTTAAAAAAATTAGAAAATTGGAAGGCCAATTATCTGTGTAATTTTACACATAGCTACACAAATCTACACATGAGCTAATAACCTCAACTACTACTTTGATATAACAGTTAAGAGTTTCGGTTTGGTATCAAACTACCTTGCTACTTAGTTGCCATTGTAGCCTTGGGTAAATTTCTTACTGTTGTTTGTGATACTATTGGTGTTATTACTATCATTATTTTTGTTATTATCTTTTTAGGGCTCTTAAGCAAGTTAGAAAATACTGATAATCCTTTCTATACAATGTTAACCAAATGATAATTAAAACTATGGGCTTCTAGGAAATAACAAGAGCTCTTTAAAAGCAAATAGATGAAATAAGTAATAATAATTTTGTAAAAACCCACGTGATTTCAGTAGACTAAAGGGTATAGGAGTATAAATAACTGCCCAGCAAGGCCAAGATGAATTTGGAGTTCTAGAGAACCAGAGAAGCCTCACAAAAAAATCATGGCCTAGATGTTATGACAGGGGTTGGCGACAGTGAGCACCATTAATTAGAGGAGAGGACACCAAAGACATATTTGAAGGTACAATTTTGCTGAGTAACTCCAGAATAACAATGAAGTTAATTTCCAAAACCAAACATGAAATATGTCATTTAAGATAAAACATTTGATGTTTAGGCTATGTTACAGAAAATATTTAATAATTTCATGAAATCATGATGTCTGGAGGTTTTCTGGGTAGTTTAGCTAACCCAGTCTCATTCACTTCTTATCTTTAAAAGGGACTAAAGGGGGGCACCTGGGTGGCTCAGTCGGTTAAGCGACTGCCTTCGGCTCAGGTCATGATCTCAGGGTCCTGGGATCGAGCCCCGCGTCGGGCTCCCTGCTCGGCAGGAAGCCTGCTTCTCCCTCTCCCACTCCCCCTGCTTGTGTTCCCTCTCTCGCTGTGTCTGTCTGTGTCACATAAATAAATAAAATCTAAAAAAAAAAAAAAAGAAGTGCCTCCCCTTCTTTAAAAAAAAAAAAAGACTAAAGGATATGTGTTGATTTCATCAATAACTAAAGAGTAGAGTCTCCAAAATGTTTTTTCTTTTACTAATAAAGGAATATTGAAGAAAATACCCCAATGCATTTATCTGCAAGCTGATATCAATAGGTTTTCCACAAAAGTTTAATTAGCTGAAAAGACAAATTAGTAGATTATAATGACTTTAAAAAAAACTATTATACTTATAAATGTATCCACTATAGTCTGTATACCATGATGATTTGATACTCAACATTATCCATTTACAAGTGCATAAACAATCTCTTCAATAGTCTTAAAACTTGTATCTGTCTTTTTTTTCCCCATGAGCTATAATTTTCATTCTAGTTTCCACATAGCATTTTATCCCAATGTAATATAATTTCATGCTTGAAAGTCTTATGCTAATCACTCATACTTCTATTTAAGAAAAATATGTGCATATTAAAGTTAAAATTATTAAATTCTCTGACCCATAAGTCTTTAAGTGATAGAAAGTTTTGTGTTGAAAAGTCATTACAATGATTATTAGTCCACAATTGATCAAAATGATGCAAATATTATACATTTTAAAAAACTATTAATCATAGAAAGTATTTTTGGAAATGCATCTGTTGATTTGTACTGGTTTATTCAGCAATGAGTTAATATGATTATGAATAGTATATTTTTTGCTAGATTAAACAACATAAATTCAATTCCTATTTTTTGCTTTTATAGATGTAAGTGCTGAGAAACTGTGTTCACATAGTAAGGAAATAAAAATGCGAAGAGTTTTCCTAGTGCACTGTCACTCAATTCTTTAAGTTCCATCCTAGTTTTATGGCAAAAGCCACATAGTAATCTTTCACCAGAATTATTTTTAATGATGTATTGGCTAGCATTTTTATTATGTCTTCCTTCCATGTTCTTTAAAATGAAGAATTGAAAACCACCAGACCTGCAAAAAAGATTTTTTACCTATTTATTAGTTACTCATTTTCTCTTCACTATCACCTATATTTGAAATTATCTCTTTGGTGCCACAAAAGTTTTAATACCCAGGAGTACATGCCAAGGTAAGATTGAATATTAGTGAACAGTATGCCTTTGTTGTGTAAAAGTGAGAGAAGAGTGACTTTGAAGGGGATCCTTGGATCACAGATGAGTTCTCAAGAAGATTTACTTTAGGAGTTAAAATTTAGGAGTCAATGTTAAAGATCTAGTAATTGATTCCCCTTAAAATTAATCTCTTAAATTTATTATTCTTCCCTTCTTACCACATTATTCCCTTTTCACATACTCTAGGGATACATGTACCCTAGTTTGAAGAATGCTGTTTTTGAAAATCTCAAAATAGTGATGAGTATTTAGAGTAGGACGAAAGTCCCTAAAAATAAGACTTGGAATTTGGAGGAGAGTGAATAAAATACATTGTATGGAAATGGTAGTTTATTTGTTTGCTTGTTTACATACAGATGTGCAAAGTTGCTCTTGAACATCCCAACTCAAACCACGGTATCTTAGCACCCAACCAATCTCTTTTATTTTGTAATCGCTCAGTATATTCTCCCCACACTCAGTATCTGGCCTGTATTTTATTATGTCACAGCAGATGTAGTACAACATTCTTTTCTTAGATACAAACATAATACATGGCTACACAAAATATTATGCTTCCATCTCATCCTTGCTATCTTCTCCAATTCAACAAAATGGGTGTGTGTGTGTGTGTGTGTGTGTGTGTTGCAGAGCTTGGGAGGAGTGTCATTACAAAACATTTATAAGTAGAAGATACGCTTCTGACTTGTTGCATTAGCCTATCCCTGTATAAAACTATGATTCAGTCTCACATTGACTATGGATATAGCTTATCTTTGGTTATACTTAAAAACTATTAAACTGCACACTTTAAATAGGTGACTTGTATGATATATGATTACATATCAATAAAACTCTAATAATAAGAAAGGGAATATATTAGAATGAATAACTAAGCTCTCAGTAGAACAAGGACCACTAATACAGGGACAGCTATACACAAGAGCTCTTCTAATTCATGAAGATTAAGAAGCAGATTGAAAATACCTATGCTTATGCAATCACACAAATGAAAAAAGAACATTACATTATGGGGCGCCTGGGTGGCTCAGTTGGTTAAGCGACTGCCTTCGGCCCAGGTCATGATCCTGGAGTCCCGGGATCGAGTCCCACATCAGGCTCCCTGCTCAGCAGGGAGTCTGCTTCTGACCCTCCTCCCTCTCATGCTCTCTGTCTCTCATTCTCTCTCTCGCAAATAAATAAAAAATTAAAAAAAAAAAAACTTTGAGAGATGGGTGCCTGGGTGGCTCAGTCGGTTGGGCGGCTGCCTTCGGCTCAGGTCATGATCCCAGGGTCCTGGGATCGAGCCCCACATCGGGCTCCCTGCTCAGCAGAGAGCCTGCTTCTCCCTTTCCCTCTGCCTGCCGCTCTGCCAACTTGTGCTCTCTAACTCTCTGTCAAATAAATAAATTAAAAAAAAAAAAAGAACATTACATTATTATAGAATTCTAAAACTGTGTAGTATTTCTTGAAATTAGGAAGAGGCAGTTGAAGAAAACAAAGTGGTTTTTTGTTTTTTTTTTACTTTTTTCTTATATGTATCAACTTACTCAATGGTATAACTAATCTACCCATTATTCTTTAACTGATCAAATGAATACCAAAGTATCTGAAGGAATAGTAATGAATCAGAAAAGATGGGTGTTTCAAGAGACATAAAAGCCCATTCAGTCACTACTTTTATAGACTTTCCCAGTGTAAGAGGCCCAGAGAGGTAAAGATATCACACAGAGAACTTGTTAAAGGCTGAGTAAGACTAGTCACTGTGTCCTTTAGCTAATGACAAGATGTCTTACCTTAATGCACTGACTCTAGGCCCAGGAGGGGTGGAAGCTTGATAAAAGATTACAGATTATGATTTCTTTGAAAGTAAAGATCGAAGCAATTTAAAAGCAGGGAAGTTAAGGGCTTAAATTAGAAAAAGAAAAGAAAACTAACTATAGAACATTTCAGTGAAAGCTATGGAGTTAATATCAAAAGGAGGGGGGGTTTCAATTGAGTCAGTTACCGAAGATATCCACTGAAACACAGTGACCCCACCACGTGTCCCTTGTAGCATTAGACAGACTCGCATCTTGAATCATGAAGCTTGAGTCAAGAAGGCCGAACAACTGGGTGGAAGAGAGAAAAGATGACTGATGAGACGGATTCATCACCATGGTCCCCTGTGGATGGTCTCCGTCTTCATTCTTCAGATGGAAAAAATACATCACATGGAACTGCCCCATAAAAAGACATAATGTACAACCAAAAAACAATGAATAATCAGTTAAATAAAGATTGTTCATGCGATCAGCTTTATTCGTGGTCTATTACTAGATAATTCCAAATTCAATATCCAGGATCTTTGCTGAAATTGTAAATAATCTCTCATACTTAAAAAAGAACTTCAAAAAAACTTTTAAATCACTTATCTTACAACTTTAGAAAGTTGTATGAAGTTATTTCTATATTTTATTATTCAAAATAAATTAGAAAGTACAGTCTTTTTAGGACTTTCACCTTAACAAAACATCCATGGAGAAACAGCTCTTTTCACACATCTGGCAAAGGTAAAATTTGTATTATATGGAGGCTGTCAAAACTTAGACTGCCCCAACATTTGCAGGGTCTGGGGCAAAAGTACAAAGGAAGGCTCATGTACCATATGTCTGTATATTTAGAAGGTATGAAACAAACCACAAACTATTTAATAATATATGCCCCATCCTCCTACACCAATTAATGCACATTCAAAACAATAAAATGAAAAATATGTGTAAGGCTGTGGATTTTATTTAACTAGTGTAAATGAAATATCCAAGACAGGCTATTAAGTTATTTTGGCACATCTATCATTCTGTTGATGTCTCAGTGATACTTAGAAGAATTTTAATCACTATATATTGTTATAATTAAAATTTTCACATAATCAGTGTTCCAATGTCAGTGGTGATCTAAAGGATTAAAAATAACGTGTGAATGTAGTTAAAGTATAACAAGTTTGGACATAGTTTCATTGGAAATGTAAACTACAGTGGAAGTAAAAGGAAATTATTGAAATCATTTTTATAAATTTATTAGTGTATTTTTTCTGAAACATTTAAAATTATCTATTAAAATTAACAAGAAAATATATTTATGGGATGCCAATTTTAAAGAGAGAATTTTAAAATTAACAATTTTTTTATTTAATTTTGAGACTCTAATTATGTCTATCCTATCTTTTTTTTAAAAAAATGACCAATTTTACAAATCCGCAGCAGGAAAATGTCAACACGTTACACTAAAGTGACCTAATACTTATAGTCCTACAAATATTATGGCTATTTGCTTTAAATTTGGCTAAATTAAATAAGTATCATCAGATTGCTCTTACCCTAAACATTTTGGGGAAAAAACCCTCAGCATTATAATGTATGCGTGTGTGTGTGTGTGTGTTTACTCTTATATCAATTCCTAAATCCTATAACCCAGAAAATAACCAAAATTATTTTTTAAATAATAAAGAAGTACTTATATGAAGACTTAAGTAAATTTTTCTGGTTTTGAGGGACGAAACCAATATATAATTATTTATGTCTCTAATGCTTTCAAAGGAGCTGTCTTGTGAATAGCGAGTGTCGTTGTGGGCTAGATGAACATGGAGAAGAAAGGAGAGAGCTGCCTGCACCGAACAAGAAACACATTTGCCTGATGCAGCAGTCCTGCACAGTCTCACTGATCATTTCATTAGTGAGCCGAATCACAGTGAAGCTTTGAATTCACACTAAACATATTACTGGCGTGCAAACCACAACCTAATCTGTGTCCAGTAAGAGCAAATCAATATTTTTCTCAGTATCTATAACTGAATGACACGAATGAAGTGATTCTCACTACGGGTAAGGGGCTGGCTGTTTAGATTCTTGGGAATCTTGTCACACACAGCTAATAGTGCTGGTGATGGCCGAAAAATGTATTCCCCACACTGACCTTTAATTTTCTTTGTTCTTTTCCAGTCTTCCTTCATGTGTCCTCCTCCTTATATTTGGCTATCATTCTGTCAATTCTTTTGTGTTCCTGATTTTAGTTTGATAGCACATTTGCGTCACAGTGGTTGCAAGTGGTTGAGAACTCGGGGGAGCCTGCAGTCCAGCAGCCCTCTGGCCCTGTTGCCCAGATCCCTGCTTCACTGTCGCCAGACTACCACCCATTCTTGCCAACACCTCTGGTCACAGGGCTGGTAAGTATGTGTGCCATCACACATACATGCCTAGCTGCTTCTCAGTCACAGACTCATCATAAGCTCTTTTGCATGATATCTATAACCACCCAAATCTCACCACACTTTCCCCAAGGCGGTATTTATTCATCTCAAAAAAAAAAAAAAAAAAAAAGAGGCATTGAGACTATTCTGGGACTTTTACTACATGGACAAATTTGGAAGGCAGTAAAAGCATTTTATTTGAAATAACAATCAAAAGCCAACTTGGAGCACAGCAAGATGGGATTAGACCACCACATAATTAGCCTTACTGGAATCGGTTCCAAGAATGTAAGAATTTACTGAGAGGCAGTATATTTTCTGGAACTATAATCAAAGGTGGATGGGGAGGCTAGGCAAGTAAAGACAGCCATTGGGAACTTGAACTTTCACCATCTTGGTTATAGTGTTTTCAAGTATTAACTGTGCTTGGCAAGCAAAAAGCAGTTAAAAGTCCAATAACCAAGTGTAAATTTCACACATCAAAATGTCTTGCAATAGTTCTAGACAATACTTGGCAATCAGCTTTGTAAATGAGTTTTAAACAAGCACTCTTAATGATGAAACAATATAGCAGAACAAATTGTGGTAAGAAAAGCATGTTGTTGATGTCAAAGAAGTCAGCCTATTACGGTAATGCTAACAACACATTTTTTGTCCACACTGACTGTGGTCCTGGTCACGGGCTAATTTCTGATGCCTGCTTTTAAAATTATCATCCAGGGTGCATGGAGAAATGTGGAAACCTTAGGTGTGTTTAAAAATTGACAATTCAGTTAAACAAAATCTCAGAAATGTAGAACATAACCTGATATATTGACATATATTAACAAGGGACAAAATAGACAATCATCCTTTTAGTCATTTAAATGACACGTTATTTTTTTTTTTAAAGATTTTATTTATTTATTTGACAGAGAGACAGCGAGAGCAGGAACACAAGTAGGGGGAGTGGGGGAGGGAGAAGCAGGCTTCCTGCCGAGCAGGGAGCCCGATGTGGGACTCGATCCCAGGACCCTGGGATCATGACCTGAGCCAAAGGCAGACGCTTAGCGACTGAGCCACCCAGGCGCCCTTAAATGACACGTTATTAACCCAAACATCACTCTTCTTTTTGTGGCACTCTCCTTAGTGGACATAGATCATTTTTTTATTTTTGGTTAATAGTTACATACATGCATTTTATTTTATTATTTATTTATTTATTTTTAGAGAGAGTGAGTTGAGTGGGGCGCCGTGAGAGGGGCAGAGGGAGAGAGAGAATCGTAAGCAGGCTCCACACTCAGCATGGACCCCAACGTGACTCATGACTCATGACACGGAGATCATGACCTGAGCTGAAATCAAGAGTCGAGTACTTAACTGACTGAGGCACCCAGGTGCCCATACATACATGCATTTTAATTCAAAACAATTATTATATGATTCTGATCAACATGTTTATTCAGAAAATAAAAATTGCCAGTTCCTTTTAAGATTTGAAACAAAATTGGATTTTTTCATGACTGAAACAGTATTTACTATTTACACTTAATTTTTTCATAACACTGTATTAGATGGTACTGTGGAGCATGGCAAATAATACATTTTATTCTCCTGAGAGTCCAATACCACATTTGGAAAGAAAAAAATATATACTAGTTAAAATGAAAGTAACTAAGCAATTATTATCAGTCAACTTCATAATTTAGCTAGTAATAATTAGGGAAATTCAAATGAAGAAGAGTCAGTAGACAAGCCAGGCTGAGAATTTATGTTGAAAGGTCATATGATGGTGATATTAAGAGAGATGACTCTGGGACCAGACAGATCTGGGCTCAAAGTCCAAGCTTTTCCCTTACTTAGCATGTCTCAGCTCATTATTTTTTTTTCACCTGTAAAATGGAGACAGTAACAATCCCTAACCTTATAATATTGCTGAGAGGATTAGGTGGGGAAACTTAATGTAGAATGCTGGCACATGGGAATAATTTCATAAATGTTTCAGTAAAAGGACAAGTAGAGGCTAGGGTTGCAAAAGAAGTGTGACACATTGCAGGCAAAACAATAAAAGGGGCCCTTTGACTATAGTACAATTAGATACTGTATAAACTATAAGAGATGTCCTCTATAAAGAATTTCTGAGCTTATAAGAAGAAAGGGAAATATTTAAAAGCAGAGAAGAAAATGATGAAAAAAGAGGAGAAGGAGCTGAAAGGGAAGAAGGAAGAGAAACAGAAAAGGAGAAGGAGATGCCTTACAAAGGAATGACTTTAGGCTGACAAAAATATTGTCAATGGCATTGAGGGAAGCCAAAAGAAAATATAATAAAAACTTCAACATTTTGCTGCAAAGTATACGTTAATCTGACATTGTGGCCTACAAAGAACTATCATCCTAGAATTAAAATATAATTAAGGGGCTCCTGGGTGGCTCAGTCAGTTAAGTGTCCAACACTCGATTTCAGCTCAGGTCATAGTCTCAGGTTTGTGAGATTGAGCCCCATGTGGGATGCTGCGCTGAGTGTGGAGCCTGCTTAAGATTCTCTCCCTCTCTCTCTGCCCCTCCCACCCACCCCCCTATTCACACTCTCTAAAGAAAGGAAGAAAGAAATGATATAATTAAGATTTGTTTTCAGATAAACACATAAATGAGAGAATTAGCCACTACTACAGAAGGATATACTTTAAGAAAAAAAATCATAATTGTCCCAGAAGGAATAAGAAAGGTTTCTGAAATGTAAGAATGAATGGCAAGCAAAGACATTGTTTAATATGTATGTAAATCTAAAGCAACTGTGCCTTTAGAATTAATACCGTTGCTGCTTTTATTATTTCTTATTGTCATTATTTTTATTAAAGAGCAGAAGCTTTTAGAGGCATAAACTGGTAGAAACACTTCAGGGGTAATTTTGATAATTTTCTGAAGGCAGACTATGGACTAGCTTTAAAATAAGGAATCTCTAGGGGCTGCAGTCTTGGTGAGTCTGCTACACTTTCATTGGTTTACCTTTAGTAACCTTACTATATTCTCATGATGGAGATCCTGGAAAGATACCCTCTAGGCTCTAGCAGGAAGAAGGGAAGAGTAATCATTGTGACACAAGTCTAGATAATTCTCCATTTAAAAAGTCTATTCTCTAAGGAAAAGATTTTGCCAGAGCTTGACCCCAGCTCAAGACTATTTCTGCCATTCCAGCCCCTTCTAGATTTCCTTTCTTATGTAAGGAGGAGAAAAGCTGTATCATTTGAGAAATACTTGTGAAATACATAACACAACTAAACAATGAAGATTTAATCGTAAGATTATAGAACGCTTCCATTCTTCCACAACTGACCACCATGTCAGTAGGGCTCTGGCATTATAACAGTGGATAACAGCTAAAAGAACAAGACGCAGACTCCCTCAGAGGAGGAATACTTAAAAGAACCCAGAGTCAAGAGGGGACACAAAAAGAAAGACAATAGAGGAAAGTGAAGCCTCTGGCACTATGGTAGTGTTAAATGCATCCCGACTCTTAGCCAGATTAACAAATTCTCACACTAAAGGCCTATTTACTGTAGTTTCTGTTACCAACGCAAAATGTTCGGTTTTCATAAAAACTCCAAGGCAAGCCAAAAAGAAAAAAATTTCAGACCCTGAACAGACAAAGCAAGCACCAGAACCATATACTCACATATGAGACTGATACTGGAATTCTCATACTGACTACTTAAATAGCTATAGATAATTGTTAAGAGTTCCAAAAGAAAAAAGTAAACAAAATGCATGAACAAACAGATAATATAAGCAGAAATATGGACTAGCTCAGAAATAATCAAAGGGAAATAACAGAAATAAAAAAATATAACAGAAATGAAAAATGCTTTTTGATCTGTAAACTGGATAATGCCAAGGAAAGAATCAGTGAGTTTGAAGATATGTCACTAGAAACTTCTCAAATTGGAATTCAAAGATTTTTTTCTCTTTTTAATTATTTTTTGGAATAATAATAATAAAGATATTCATCCATCCAAAGATATATCAATAAATGTAAATGGTTACATATGCCAGCAGCAAGACAGAGATCATCAGAGTGGCCTAAAACATAAGACCCCACTATATTTTCTTCACAAGAAAACCAATTTTAAATATAAAATTCAGATAACTTGGGGTGCCCGGGTGGCTCAGTCGTTAAGTGTCTGCCTTCAGCTCAGGTCATGATCCCAGGGTCCTAGGATCAAGCCCCACATCGGGCTTCCTCCTTGGAGGGAAGCCTGCTTCTCCCTCTCCCACTCCCCCTGCTTGTATTCCCTCTCTCACTGTCTCTCTCTCTGTCAAATAAATAAATAAAATCTTTTTTAAAAAGTAAAATAAAAAAATAAATAAAATTCAGATAACTTAAAAGTAAAGGCATGGAGAAAAATATACCATGGTAACATTAATCAAAAGAAAACTGGAGTAGCTATATTAATTTCAAGCAAAGCAGAATTCAGAACAACAAAAATTACCATGGATTAAATAATCCTAGGATTATTTATTATTCGGATTAAATAATCTTAAGAGGAATAATTCTCCAAGAAGACCTAAAAAACCTAAATATGAATGCATCTAACAACAGAGCATTAAATACATGAAGCAAAGACTGATAGAGAACTCAAAACAGATAGAATTGAAAAGAGAAATAGATGATGGACCAGTCCACTATTACTTTTGGAGACTTCAACCTCCATCTTTCATTAATTGATAAATCAAACAGGCATAAAATCAGTAAGGATATAGTTGACATGAACAGCTTGATATAATTGATACTTATAAACTATTCTGTCCAACAACAGCAAAGTATATATATATTCCTCTCAAGTTCACATGGAACATTCACCAAGAGACCACGTTCATAGCCATCAAACAGCTTTAACAAACTTAAAAGAAATCACATAAAGTATGTTCTCAGACCACAGGGATTAAATTAGAAATCAATTAAGGAAAGGTCGACAGAAAATATCCACAAATATTTTTAATTAAGCAACACTTTTATAAATAACACAGGTCAAATAAGAAGTCTTAAAATTTATAAATTTTTTGAACTAAATGAAAATAAAAACATAACATCAAAATTTGTGAGATGCAGCAAAAACAGTGCCAAGAGGGAAGTTTACAACATTAAATACATCAATTAGAAAAGAAGAAAGATCTAAAGTAAATAATCTAAGTTTCCATCTTACAAAAGAAGAGACAGAAGATGAATTTAGATGTAAAGAAAGCAGAAGAAAATAATAAAAATTGAAGCAGAAATCAATAAAATTAAAAACAAAATGATAAATTCAACAAAATCGAAAGATGGTTCTTTAAAAGATCAATAAAATTGATAAACCTCTAGACAGATTAATAAAAAATAGAAAAGAGACAAATTACTAATACAAGAAAGAGGGCCAAGTCTGCTGGGTGGCTCAGTCGGTTAAGCATTGACTCTTGATTTTGGCTCAGGTCATGATCTCAGGGTCATAAGATGGAACCATGTGGGGCTCTGTGCTAAGCGTGGAAACTGCGTATGATTCTCTCTCTCTCCTCCCCCTGTCCTTCCCTGCTTGCACTCTCTCTCTCTCAAGAAGAAAAAAATAAGAAGAGGAAAGAGGTCCTATCACTACTGATAACAGTAAAAGGATAACACGAGAATATTATGAACAACTCTATGCCCACACACTTTATAACGTAGATGAAATGGACCAATTCCTCAAAAGACACAATCTACCTAAAACCCATACAAGGAGAAGCTGACAATCTGAATAGGCTTATATTTATTAAAGAAATTTATTAAAGTAACTAATAACCTACCAAAGCTGAAAGAAACAGGCCCAGATGGGTTTACTGCTAAATTCTACCAGATATTTAAAGAAGATTACATACCAAATCCCTATAATCCTTTTCAACAGATAGCAGCAGAGGGAGTGCTTCCCAACTCATTCTATGAGACCAGCATTATTATTATTTTTATTTATTTATTTATTTATTTTTGAGAGAGAGAGAGAGTGGGGAGAGGGGCAGAGGGAGAAGGAGAGAGAGAATTTTAAGCTGACCCCATGCTCAGCAGGAAGCCCGATGTGGGGCTCAATCTCACGACCCTGAGATCATGACCTGAGCCGAAACCAAGAGTCAGGCACTTAACCAACTGAGCCACCCAGGTGCTCCAAAAGATCAGCATTATTTTTATGCCAAAGTCAGATAAAAACATTACAATAAAGGAAACTACAGACCAATGTCTCTCAAGAACGTTAGATGCAAAATCCTCACAAAAACATTAGCAAATCAATCAAACAGTAAATGAAAAAACTGTACCCCAAACCAAGGTATTCCAGGTATGCAAGGCCAGCTCAATATCTAAAAAAATTAATGTAATCTACTACCTAAATAGTCTTAAAAAATCATGTGATTGTAGCAACTGATGCAGAAAAAGAAGCTGACAAAATTCAACACCTATAAATGATAAAATCTCTCAGAAAACTAAGAACAGAGAACTTTCTCAACCTTATGAGGAACATCTACAAAAGAATTAGAGCTAACATCATACTTAATGGCGAGAAACAGGATGCTTTCCCGCTAACATTAGGATGAAGACAAGTATGTCCTCTCTTACCACTCCTATTAAGTAATATAGTGGAAGTCCTAGCTAGTGCAATAAGGTAAGCATTCCTTGTCTTCACCCCATGCATCACCCCAATCTCTGCCTTCATATTCATGTGGCATTTTGAACCTGTGTCTGTATTCAAGTTTCCCCTTTTCATAAGGACACAGGTCATATTGGATGAGGACGCATCCCAATTACCTCACTTTAACGTCATTACCTCTGTAAAGACCTTACCTATCTCCAAATAGCCCACATCCTGAAGTACTGGAGGTTAGAACGTCAATATATGAATTTGGGAGTGGGGGAAACACAACTCAGTTCGTAACAAAGGACAATGTAACCTTAATACCAGTAAGTATAGGAAGCTGGCTTCATAATGTGCTATAAACGTAAGAACATTTATTAGGGGTTGCAAGTGTGTTTTTGGTAATAATACATGTTTTTGGAAGTTAAAAGAAAGCAAGATCAATTTTCATGTACCTTGGGCTAATAAAATGGTGTGATAAATAGGTTGATAATGCCCAGGATATGAGAAATTAGAATAAATTTAGTGAGTACAGGGAAGACATAAAACACACATGTTTATACAGTGCTCAGCCCGGCATAATCTAAAGAGCCTTGAATCAATGCTTAATTTAAAAACTGGGGGCGCCTGAGTGGCTCAGTCGTTAAGCGTCTGCCTTCGGCTCAGGTCATGATCCCAGGGTCCTGGGATCAAGCCCTGCATCGGGCTCCCTGCTCAGCGGGAAGCCTGCTTCTCCCTCTCCCACTCCCCCTGCTTGTGTTCCTTCTCTCACTGTCTCTCTCTCTCTGTCAGATAAATAAATAAAATCTTAAAAATAAAATAAAATAATTAAAAATTTAAATTAAAAAAAAAAAAATAAAAACTGGTAAACAATGCATTGTCCCTAAAACTGAGTGTGAATTGCCAGTTTGGGCCTTCCTCTGCTTCTCTCATGAAAAACCAGCAGCATCCACATGAAGAAAGGTAAAGAATATATTTTTATTTCTTTCCTTCTATGTCTCATAGCTCAGAGGCCTGAGCTGTATCAATGAAAATATGAAGCAGTTGACTTTCTCTTGCAAACATGCTGCTCATTGATGTTGCCAGAGAAAATCTCTCCTCATCCCAATTCTGTTGTCTAAATCTGCCAAGGGAAGTGACACAATCTATCCTTGAAGGTATGGTCTCCTCAGTGTGGTAGATGGAGTGTAAAAGACAAAGGCACAGCTTTCAAGGAGCTCACTCCCCTTTGGAAAAGACAGTGACATCTCTATAGTAGATATTTTTCCTTTGTACTTGTCCAGAATCATTACCTGCCTTCTTATGAATATTAAGTTTTTCCATATTATGAGTTCTGGCTTCCAAATATAGAACCTGGTGCGGGGGGAGCCTGGGTGGCCCGGTCTGTTAAGGGGCAGACTCTTGATTTCGGCTCAGGTCATGATCTTGGAGTCACGGGATCAAGCCCCATGGTGGGTTCCACTCTCAGCTCGGAGTCTGCTTCTCCCTCTCTCTCCACCCTGTCTGCTCCTCCCCGCCCCCGCTCTCTCTCTCAAATAAATAAATCTTTAAAAATAAATAAATAGGGACACCTGGGTGGCTCAGTCCGTTAAGCGGCTGCCTTCGGCCCCGGTCATGATCCCAGAGTCCTGGGATCAAGTCCCACATCGGGCTCCTTGCTCAGCAGGGAGCCTGCTTCTCCCTCTGTCTCCCTCTGCTTGTGCTCTCTCTGTCAAATAAATAAAATCTTTAAAAAAAATAAAATTAGTGGACGAACCATGAGAGACAATGGACTCTGAAAAACAAACTGAGGGTTCTAGAGGG
>NC_138375.1:28712162-28760108 GCF_054177405.1 Leptonychotes weddellii | reverse complement strand
AGACAATGGACTCTGAAAAACAAACTGAGGGTTCTAGAGGGGAGGGGGGTGGGAGGATGGGTTAGCCTGGTGGTGGGTATTGAGGAGGGCACATTCTGCATGGAGCACTGGGTGTTATGCACAAACAATGAATCATGGAACACTTCATCTAGAACTAATGATGTAATGTATGGGGATTAACATAAGAATAAAAAAAAATGAAAAAATAAATAAATAAATAAAATTAAATAAATAAATAAATAAATATAGAACAGAAAACTCACATATCCAATTTCTGTAGCTAAGGTATACAGTCTAGGTCTCACCCATCATTTGCATCCAAACAAATGAGCAAATAGAAGAGGCATGGAAATAGTGTGGGGAGAACCAGTCACCTGGCAGGTGGGGCAGATGCAGGTGAATCCCAGGGTGACAGGGCTGGACCTCCAGTTCAAAGTGTCAAATGACCGAGTGATCGTGGCTCGGTGCTATTGCCAGAGATCTCCATACAGCATGGTTGAGAATTGTTACCAGTTTAACACAGCCTCGGGGTTTATACTTGAGCCCTCCTGGGAATTCTGAAAGTTGTCTGTAATAGTTAATAATTTCCATGCCCTCTCAAAGCAGTCAGAAAGCAGCCTCTTATTTTGTTATTTACACCTGAGAACCTCTGAACAATAAAGTAATCTACTGTAAAATGCTAACTACTGTGAAGAAAACAAACTGGTTGGTAAGAAAAAGCAGTGGTCTCCAAACAATTTTTGCTTACAACCCCCTTAAGAAATTTTAAGTTGGTGTGGACCTCCAGCATGTTTTTAAGTGACATCCAATTTCTTCATAGGAGCCTAAATACTAATAGAGAATGTAATTTCTGTAATATGGCATATATTGACATTTTAAAATAAAATAGTTGCGATACTTTTAAATGTGTCCAATGCAAATGTATATGTTCGGAAATGCACCTCTTTTTTAAAAAGATTTTATTTATTTGACACAGAGAGAGAAAGAGAGTGCACAAGCAGGGGGGAGGGACAGAGGGAGAGGAAGAGGGAGAAGCAGGTTCCCCGCTGAGCAGGGAGCCCGATGTGGGGCTCGATTCCAGGACCCTAGGATCATGACCTGAGCCGAAGGCAGACGCTTAACCGACTGAGCCACCCAGGCACACCAGAAAATGCACCTCTTAATGAGATGAATAGGGTTTGTTTTTTTAACACTTCAGTTAGTTTATATGTCGATGGTTAAATATAATACTTTGCTAGAGTAAGTCAATTCCATTGTTATTTTTCATTTTAATATTTGCAAGCTTTGAGAATACTCCTTAACATACATAATTAGATGGTAATTGAAGGAACTGTATTAGAGCAATTTTATTTCTTTGAACGTCTTATAAGTTATATGTCAAAAATGACATCAGGGTGTCCTAATTGAATTCTCAAATAATATATTGTTAAAAATAGTGTTGATGATAGACCACAATGACATACATTTTTTTCAGTTTCAATGATACCCAAATGCCCTTTCCAAGAACTATCCAATAACTATTGATTACATTGGTTACACTTTCACATTTAATTCAATAAGCTCAGAAAACTTTGCAAAATCAAAATGTTATTATGTATTACACAGTTACCAATACAATATTCCTAATAAGAGGTTTTTATCTTACTATGTGCACAAAATCTATTTTTATTAAAATCTTGAAGCTGCAGCATTAGCATATTCAAATTGTGGAAAATATTTGCTTTGTTAATTAAGTTGGTAAATCAAATCTTCACTGTCATTTCAAATATACAGATTAGTCCTATTTTATTTTAGAAAAACACTTGATTTTTAATTTCAGACAAGTGTTAATAAAGCATTTCAATAAGTATCATAAAACCACTAAGAAGTCAATCATAGTATACACTGTGAAAGATAGTTCAGTAAAATCAGTGAATGTTAAAAAGATATAGAAATTATCTAATCAACCTTTATACATTATAAAAATGAGATAATATATCATTATAATTTTTTCTGCTTAATTTTTAATGATACCATATCAGTAACTAAAATTACTTATGGTAGGGCATGATAAAAAATATGATACAGCCTTAAAAGTACGTGAGTACAAAGCCAAATTCTAATGGTTGGCTTTTGGGAAAAAACAAGAATTGATAATAAAAATCTGTAATAATGTCACTACTTTTGTTAAACATCATGATAAAATTTTTTCTATGTATTAATGCTAGTACACAGTAATAAAACATAACAGAAATTACAACAAACATCATGTAATTTCTTTTTTGTTAGTAGGAGGTAGAAAATATTAAATAATTTATGAGATAAAATAATGAGCATTTATTAAAATTAGAAAAATAGGTCAAGATGTGATTTGAGTTTGTTTACCTTATTGGCTAATGTTCACTTAAAGCTATAAAATTATATGTGAGTTTTGCCCATATATTTTTATCAAATGTATATTGAAAATTTTGATAATGTTAAAGAACATCTAGTTAGCAAGTAACAATGAGGATTAGCATTAGAATTGATGCAACTTCGACACCTTGAAAGGGATTGTTTTTAAAAGAAGATAAAGCATTTCAGAGATGAACATTAAAATTTCTGAAAATAATTGCTTGAATTTAAATACATTTTTAAAACTTTTTTTCTTGCATTCAACATTTCTTTCTTATGCTTTCTTAGCTTTGCTCTCATAGTACCCTCTCTTAAGAGTGATTGTCTTGGGGCACCTGGGTGGCTCAGTTGGTTAAGCAGCTGACTCTTGATTTCAACTCAGATCATGATCTCAGGATCCTAGGATCAAGACCAGCACCAGGCTCCACACTCAGCAGGGAGTCTTCTTTTTTTTTTAGGATTTTATTTATTTACTTATTTATTTATTTTTATTTATTTGAGAGGGAGAGAGACAGAGATAGCGAGAGTGAGCACAAGTGGGGAGAAGAGGGAGAAGCAGTCTCCCTGAGGGGCTCTATCCCAGGACCCTGGGTTCATGACCTGAGCCAAAGGCAGACGCTTAACCAACTGAGCCACCTAAGCACCCCAGCAGGGAGTCTTCTTGAGGATTCTCTCCTTCTGCCCCTTTCCCCACTCTCTCTCTCTCTGTCTCTCTCTAAAAATAAATAAATAAATCTTTTAAAAAAAAGCGGTGCAGTCTTCTATTCTCAAGTTTTTATTTAAATTCCAGTTAGTTAACATATACAGTGTAATATTAGTTTTGGTGTAGAATTTAGTGATTCATCACTTACATACAACACCCAGTGCTCATCACAACAAGTGCATGCCTTAATACCCATCACCCACTTAGCGCATCCCCCTACCCCACACCCCTCCAGTAACCCTCACTTTGTTCTCTATAGTTAAGAGTCTGTTTCCTGGTTTGTTTCTCTTGTTTTCTCCCATGTTCATCTGTTTTGTTTCTTAAATTTCACATATAAATGAAATCATATGGTATTTGTCTTTCTCTGACTGACTTACTTTGCTTAGCATGATACTCTCTAGCTCCATCCATGTCATTGCAAATGACAAGATTTCATTCTTTTTTATGGCTGACTAATATTCCATTGTAAGAAAAAAAAAAGAGTGATGCAGTCTTTGACTTTGTTCATATGAATTTGTTAAATGAGTTATTCCTACCTGTACACTCCACTATGTATCTACATTCAAAACATCCTAACGGAGCCAAAATACCCGGCTGCCAATGCCACATTTCAGCATTAAGAGAAATGTTTATAACACAGGGAAAGAGAAGTGGCCTTAAAGGTTTATGGTTTATGGTCTTGATTAAACATTACAGTAAGCTTTCTTTGCTCCTTTGCTTGGCACCCGGGAAATTTTCATGAACCATGGGAAAATAAAATATCTGGAAGTTAAGTCAATTCGTAGAATCCCTTAAATTTCTTCTTGCTCAAATATCCATGGGAATGTCTTCTCCTGTCTGAATGCCACTGCAGTAACTCTACTGGGTTAAGGTGGAATCACTTATTTAGATAGAATAGTTGTAGAAGAAAGCCTCATGACTGAGGTATATGTGAACTGAGGCATTATATATGAAAAAGAGCCAAGATACTAAACGTGGGTTGAAGATGATTTTAAGCAAAGGAAACGCATACACAAAAGTCTTAAAGTAAGGATGAACTTGACTGGTTCAAAGATATAACAGGCCAGCGTGGATGAGCTGGAGAAATTGAGAGAGTTTGACATGAGGTTGGAAAAGGATACAGAAGTAAAACAGTGTTAAGTCCCATGTGAGAAAAAGTAAAAAGTTTGCATTTAAGTTGAAATGCAATGAGAATCCATAGAAAGGTTTTAAGCATAAGAATTCATAACCTGATTTACATTTTAAAAAAGATATAACTCTGGCTCCTAAATGGAAAATCCACTAAAGGAGGCAATAGAATGAATATTGTGAGAATCTAAGTGAGAAGGAATGGTAATGAAGATAGGGAGAGGTAGAACTGAAATTCACTTTAGAGGTATAGCCAACAGGATTTGCTGACGGATTGAATTTTCAAAGTATGCAAGAGGGAGAAATTGTGACTGGTACCCTGGGACTTGGATGGATGTCAGTATCATTTATTGAGATGAGAACTATTGGAGAATAATAATATGTAGAGAGGAATTCTATTTTGGACATGCTAATTTGTTATGAAATGAATAGAAATAGATTAAATTTTCCTATTAAAAATTCTCATATTAAATTAATAATATATTTTTTGTATTCTTTGAGTAAATACCTAGTAGTGCAACTGCTTGATTGTAGGGTAGTTCTATTTTTAACCTTTTGAGGAACTTCCACACTGTTGTCCACAGTGCCTGCACCAGTTTGTATTCCCACCAACAGTGCAAGAGAGTTCCTTTCTCTCCACATCTTCGCCAACATCTGTTTTTTCCTGAGTTGTTACTTTTAGCCATTCTGACAGATGTGAGTGATATCTCATTGTAGTTTTTACTTGTGTTTCCCTGAGGATGAGTGATGTTGAGCATCTTTTCATGTGTCTGTTGGCCATCTGTATGTCTTCTCCAGAAAAATGTCTATTCATGTCTTCTGCCCATTTTCTAACTGGATTATTTGTTTTTTGGATATTGAGTTTCATAAGTTCTTTACATATTTTGGATACTAACCCTTTATCAAATATGTCATTTCCAAATATCTTCTCCTATTCCATAGGTTGCCTTTTAGTTTTGTTGATTGTTCCTTCACTGTGCAGAAGCTTTTTATTTTGATGAAGTTCCAATAGTTTCTGTTTACTTTTGTTTCTCTTGCTTCTGGAGATACATCTAGAAGGAAGCTGCTATGGCCAATGTCAAAGAAATTACTGCCTGTGTTCTCCTCTAGGATTTTTATGGTTTCAGGTCTCACATTTAGGTCTTTCATCCATTTTGAATTTATTTTTGTGTTTGGTGTAATAAAGTGGTCCGGTTTCATTCTTTTGCATGTGGCTGTCCAATTTTCCCAGCACCATTTATTGAAGAGACTGTCTTTTTCCCATTGGATATTCTTTCCTGCTTTGACAAAGGTTAATTGACCATATAGTTGTGGGCTCATTTCTGGATTTTCTATTCTGTTCCATTGATCTATGTGTCCATTTTTGTGCCAGTACCATACTGTTTTGATCACTACTGCTTTGTAATATAACTTGAAGTCCAGAATTGTGATGCCTCCAGCTTTGCTTTTCTTTTTCAAGGTTGCTTTGGCTATTTAAGGTCTTTTATAATTCCATACAAATTTAGGATTGTTTGTTCTAGCTCTGTGAAAAATGCTGTTGGTATTTTGATAGGGATTGCATTAAGGGACACATGCACCCCAATGTTTATGGTAGCATTATCTACGATAATCAAATTATGGAAATAGCTCAAGTGTCTATTGATGGATTAATGGATAAAGAAAAGGTGGTATGTATATAATGGAATATATATATAATGGAATATTACTCAGCCATGAAAAGGAATGGAAATCTTGCCATTTGCAATGACATGGATGGAGCTAGACAGTATTATGCTAAGTGAAATAAGTCAGTCAGAGAAAGACAAATACCGTATGATTTCACTCATATGTGGAACTTAAGAGACAAAACAAATGAGCAAAGGGGGAAAAAAGAGAGAGAGAAAGAGGCAAACCAAGAAACAGACTCTTAATTATAGAGAACAAATTGAACGGTTATCAGAGGGAAGGTGGGTGGGGGGATGGGTTAAATAGGTGGTGGAGATTAAGGAGGGCACTTGTGTTGAGCACCGGGTATTTTATGGAAGTGTTGAATCACTATATCATACACCTGAAACTAATATTATACTGTATGTTAGCTAACTGGAATTTAAAGAAAAACTTAAAAAAAGGATGGCATGGGCATGCCAATCCGACAGAGCCTTTTATCCAAATAGAGGGCAGAAGCACCTCAAATATGGCCCACTGTTTATATAGATTAGAAGTAAAGGTAAAAATAAAATTACATATGAAAAGTTTTTAAAAATTAATTAATAATTAAAAGCATTTGACTTATAAGAATTACATTTAAAACAAAATAGCAATAAAAGATTAAAATAAAGAGATGGACTAAGATACATGTGAAAAATTCTGAAACATTGAAGTGCTATTCATATCAGTGCAGAATCTGAGATAAAAGGAATTAAATTAAGGGCTATTTTGTATTGGTATGTTCTACCATGAGGATTTCTGTTCTTCAACCATAATACACATTTCTTAATCAATCAAGTGAACAAAAAGTAAATAAAAAACATTAAAAAATTCTGTTGCAGCTTATGTTACTGTTTTTAGTTAATGTCCTTTTCCCATCACCAAAATTTAATCATACTGAAAAAAAAAAAAAACTAATCATACTGTACCTTAAGCAAGAAGCCTGGAAGTTTCTGTCAACATGCTTAGCATGTAGTAAGTAGATAAATATTAGTTGTTTGTGACTCTCAATCTCTTTGGCCATTTGATTTCATTTTACACGTGCAACAACTTTCACACATACACACACACACACACACACACAAGCTAATTCAAAAATAAATAGATTAGGTAGATAAATAGATAAATTGATGGATTGATAGATATGACAAATATATAAATAAATAAGTGGTGCTGGATCTCTGCCCCTTCAGATCCACCTGACTTTTTTTTTAATTATTTATTTATTTCTTACTATTTAAATTCAATTAGCCAATATATAGTACCTCATTAGTTTCAGATGTAGCATTCAGTAATTTATCAGTTGTGTATAATACCTGGTACTCATCACATCACATGCCCTTAATGCCCATCACCCAGTTAGCGCATCCTCCCACCCACTTCCCCTCCAGCAACCTGCAGTTTGTTTCCTACAGTTAAGAGTCTCATGGTTTTTCTCCCTCTTTGATGACTTCTCATTCAGTTTTTCCTCCCTTTCCCTATGATCCTCTGTGCTATTTCTTATATTCCACATATGAGTGAAACCATATGATAATTGTCTTTCACTGATTGGCTTATTTTGCTCAGCATAATACCCTGCAGTTCCATCCACATCAATGTAAATGATTAAGTAGTCATCCTTTCTGATAGCTGAGTAATATTCCATTGTATATATATATATACCACATTTTCTTTATCCATTCATCTATTGATGGACATCTCAGCTCTTTCCACAGTTTGGCTGTTGTAGACACTGCTGCTATGAACATTGGTGTGCAGGTGCCCCTTTGAATCACTACATTTGTATCTTTGGGGTAAATACATAGTAGTGCAATTGCTGGGTTGTAAGGTAGCTCTGTTTTTAACTTCTTGAGGAACTTCCACACTGTTTTCCAGAGTGGCTGTACCTGCTTGCATTCCCACCAACAGGTTAAGAGGGTTCCCCTTTCTCTTCATCTTTGCCAACATTTATTGTTTCCTATCTTGTTAATTTTAGCCATTCTGACTGGTGTGAGGTGGTATCTCATTGTGGTTTTTATTTGCATTTCCCTGATGCAAAGGGATGTGGGGCATTTTTTCATATGTCTGTTGGCCATTTCATATGTCTTCTATAAGTTCTTTATAGATCTTAGATACTAGCCCTTTATCTAATATGTCATTTGCAAATATTTTCTCCCATTCCATGGGTTGCCTCTTAGTTTTGTTGACTGTTTCCTTTGCTGTGAAGAAGCTTTTTATCTTAATGAGGTCCCAATATTTTATTTTTGCTTTTGTTTCCCTTGCCTTCAGAGATGTGTCTAGGAAGAAGTTGCTGTGGCCAAGGTCACAGAGGTTGCTGCCTGTGTTCTCCTCTAGGATTTTGATAGATTCCTGTCTCACATTTAGGTCTTTCATCTATTTTGAGTTCTTTGTGTAAGGTATAAGAAAATGGTCCAGTTTCATTCTTCTGCATGTGGCTGTCCAATTTTCCCAGCACCACTTATTGAAGAGACTGTCCTTTTTCCATTGGATATTCTTTCCTGCTTTTCAAAGATTAGATGACCATAGAGTTGAGGGTCCCAAACTCTCCACAGTGTAGGGATAGAGGGAGCATACCTCAATATCATAAAAGCCATCTATGCAAAACTCACAGTGAATATCATCCTCAGTGGGGAAAACCTGAGAGTTTTTCCTCAAAGGTCAGGAACAGGATAGGGATGCCTAATCTCACCAGTTTTTCAACATTGTACTAGAAGTCCTAGCCTCAGCGATCAGACAACAGAAAGAAATAAAAGACATTCAAATTGGCAAAGAAGAAGTCAAACTCTCACTCTTCGCAGATGATATGCTACTTCATGTGGAAAACCCAAAAGACTCTACCCCAAAATTGCTAGAACTCATACAGGAATTCAGCAATGTAGCGGGATATAAAATCAGTGCACAGAAATCAGTTGCATTTCTATCCACTAACAATAAGACAGAAGAGAGAGAAATTAAGGAATCAATCCCATTTACAATTGCACCAAAAAACTGTAAGATACCTAGGAATAAACCTAACCGAGGATGTAAAGGATCTGTACTCTAAAAACTACAGAACACTTATGAAAGAAATTGAGGAAGACACAAAGAAATGGAAAAAACATTCCATGCTTATGGAGTAGAAGAATATTCTTAAAATGTCTATGTTACCCAGAGTAATCTACACATTCACTGCAATCCCTATCAAAATACCACCAGCTTTTTTCAGAGCTGGAACAAATTATCCTATAATTTGTATGGAACCAGAAAAGACCCCGAGTAGCAAGAGGAATGTTGAAAAAGAAAAGCAAAGCTTCAAGCTATATCACAAAGCTGTAATCATCAAGACAGTATGGTACTGGAACAAAAATAGAGACATAGATCAATGGGACACCTGACTTTTATAAACCGCATCACCACATCCAGTGCCCTCTGGCTTCCAACTTAGGTTTGGCCAATGGGAGGCACCAGCATACTGGAAGAGAAGTCTTCCTCCATGGTGAGCCTTACTTGGCAGTCCCTGCCTGGGTTTCTCTTCCCCTGGGCTTCTTCTAGGTTCGGTATTTGAGCTCTCACAGACTAAGGGTGTCTATGGTTCCCTGTTCTCCACCACTTACTTTCCCTACCTGCTCTGTATCCTTGCTGGAATTGACAATCTTTTTAACTTTAGCTCTTGTTGTAGATGTGTATCTCTACCTCATTGTGCCTTCATTTGCAATTCCCTGATTGCTTGGCTATTTGGACATCTTTCTTTGTGAAATGTGTATTTTAATATCTTAGCAGTCATTTGGATACATTCTTTTATGACGGCTCTGTTTAAGTCTTTGGCCATTTTTAAACATCATGTCATTCTTTTTTGTCTGTTTTATTTTGGAGCAGCTCTTTGTTATGAATGTAAGTCCTTTATGAAATATATGTGTCATAAATATCCACTCTGTGATTTGTCTTTAGCAGTTTTAATGTTAAAAATGTCTTTCAATAAGTATACATTTTTAATTTTAATGTAGTCCACTTGTTAATGTTTTCTATTATGGATTGGGTTTTTGCACTCTTTTTAAGAAATCTTTGTTTATACCAAGGTCTTGAAGAGTTTCTACTGTTTTCTTTGGGTAGCTTTATTGTTTCCTTTTTTATATTGGGTCTATGATCCATCTCAAGTTAATTAACTAATTCATTAATTAATCAAATATGTAAAAGATCAAAGTTCATTTTTCCATGTAGATATCCAATGAACCCAGCACTATTTACCCTACTCAACTGCAGTGGTGCTTTTGTCATATAGCATACCGAATATCATGTGCAGAACTGTTTCTGGGCTCTCTATTATAGTTCATTGGTCTGTTTGTCTGTGTTTATGCTAATCTTACAGTATTTTAGTTATTACAGCTTTATAGCTAACCTTTGTATCTGGTACTGTACATCCTTTATTTGTTTTTCTGTACCAAAATTGTTTTACTTTATTAGGTCCTCTGCATTCCTATGGAAATGTGTCAATTTCACACACACATAAAGTAGAATTTTCATTGAGATGGTATTGCATCTGTAGATAAATTTTAAGAAAATTGGCTTTTAAAAATATCAAGCTGGATGGAACTAAAGGGTATTATGCTAAGCAAAATAAGTCAATCAGATAAAGACAAGTATCATATGATCTCACTAATACGAGGAATTTGAGAAACAAGACAGAGGATCATAGGGGAAGGGAAGGAAAAATGAAACAAGATGAAACCAGAGAGGGAGACAAATCATAAAATTTTCCTTAAATGCAGTGTTAGCAGCATTCCATAGGCTTTGATATATTAAATTAATCATCCAATTTAAAATATCTCCTAATTTCCTTTGTAAATTCTTCTTTGACTAGTGGTTTATTTAAAAGTGTGCTGATTGGTTCCAAACATTTACAGATTTTGTAGTTATTTTACTTTTGGTGATTTCTAGTTTAATTCTGTTGTCTAGAGATCTCTGCATGATTTCAGTTCTTTACAATTTGTTGAGATTCACTCGGTGGTCCAAGACTTGTATTATTTTGGTAAATGTTCCCTGTGAAATTGAAAAGTATATATATTTTATGGTTTTAGGAGTCATAATCAATATATGTCAATAAAGTCAAGGTGGTTAATTGTGTTGCTCAAATCTTCTAAATTTTTATTGATTTTAGCAATTTTTTCCCACGAGTTACAGAGAAAAGTGTGTTAAAATCTCCAATATTGACTTTGCTTTTATTCTTCATTCAATTTTGTCAGCTCTCCTTTTTATATTTAAAAATATGTATTTAAGTGAATATAAAATATTGAATTGTTACATCTTTCTCTTGAATTGGCCGTGTTACCATATGAAATGTCTCACTTATATCTACTTGTCTTATAATCTACTTTGATATTGATATATTTATACCAGCTTTTTTTTTTTAAATAGTGTTTGCATGGGAAATCTTTTTCTTTCTTGTACTTTCATCCTCTTTATTTTTCTAAAGATTTTATTTATTTATTTATTTATTTATTTGAGAGAGAGAGAGAGAAAGAGAGAAGGGGCAGAGGCAGTGAATCTCAAGCAGACTGCCTGCTGAACACGGAGCCAGTGCAGGGCTCTATCTCATGACCCAAAGATCATGACCTGAGCCAAAGCCAAGAGTCAGAACTTTTTTTTTTTAAAGATTTTATTTATTTATTCATGAGAGCCAGAGAGAGAGAGAGACAGAGGCAGAGGGAGAAGCAGGCTCCCCGCAGAGCAGGGAGCCTGATGCAGGACTCCATCCCAGGACCCTGGGATCATGACCTGAGCTGAAGGCAGATGCTTAACCGACTGAGTCACCCAGGCATCCCAAGAGTCAGACCTTTAACTGAGCTACCCAGGTAAGTGCTCCTCATCTTCTCTATTTTTCTAATTAATGTGATTAATGTGTGCCTCTTACAAATAGCATATAGTTCAATTTTCTTTTTTTATTCAGCCAGCAAACTTTGTCTTTTAATTGGAATATTTTCCATTTATATGTAATGTAATTACTAAGATATCTGAGTTTAAATACTGGGCTTCCTCAAGGGAGTGGCAGGTTCCTCCAAGTAAGAATGGAAGCAAACAAGATAAGCAGAAAATGAAAATGTTCATTGCCACTGCTGCACATCTCTGAGAAGACTTAGATGGGCAGCAAAAGTGGTGAAGTCTGGCAACTGATGAGAGGAGCCAGGATCTAAACATGAGCTGTGTAACTAAAATCTAAGATCTTTTCTCTTCTAACAAGCTTTTTCCCAAGAACCACATGTACTTTTCTACTTTGAAAAGATCTATTCAGATGCTACAATCTGAAAAGATAAACAGAAATGGTTTTCTGTGTGATGGTGGTTTAACAGCAACTGGAAACCCTATGCACAGAGTCAGGACTGAGTAAATGTGAGTAGCCTTTCCTTAATTGGAAATTTCTTTCAACTATTTGAATACTCAGTAGATATATGTTTAATAATTGCCCTCTATGAATAAGGCACAGGGCCTAAAACTGAATAATATAAAGTGGTATTTTGGAGGAATATGGCGAAGTAATACCCGAGGGTGGTAAGGGCACTAACTTTTCATCTTCTTTACTAGGAAGACAATAGATGACATTTAAGGGAAAATATGGATAAGTATGAAAATATGTAGGTAAATAATGCCTAGAAGTTGAAATTTAATACTTCAGTTCAACTGCATAAATTAAAAAAAAGTTAATAAAAATTCCATAAATGTGATTATTTGGTTAAAAAAAACCTATTTTAAATTAATTTACTAAAAAATGTTTTAAAGAAGACAAAATTTCATTACAGTATTATATTTATCTTGAAGAAGACAATGTTTTAAGTCTAGAAATAGCTAAATACCTCTTTGTTATAAAATTTCCTTTAGGCTATTATATTTTTCTTAGGAAAAAAATATTTAATTTCAGCCCACATCTGATTTGTGAATGATGATGCAATACAATGTTACACTGAAACCCTAAGTTGTCTGAATGGGACCATAAGTCTGAGATATGAAATTAGCTACCATATACTAAATTGTAGCCCAGGTAAATTACTGTGTGTTCAGGGGACCAAAAATACTATTGAATGTGCATCATTTTCAATATGATTTTTAAATTATGTAATTATATTTGTTTGGTTTGTTCCTAGAGGAAACATGTACAGTTCACTACTGCCCTCTGCTGCACAGAAGGGTGAGGGGAAAAGAACTGTCAGAGAAACCTATTTGACCTACACTTACCTGATGTGCTGTATTAACCCACACCAGCCATTCTTTCTGTAAAAATGAAATACTGACTGCTATTACAAAATGAGACCTTGGATTAGATTGTTAGTGCCACTAGAATACCCTCATACTTTTAGAAAGAAGGTGGTAATTAAAAAAAAAAAAACAACTCAGGGGCACCTGGGTGGCTCAGTTGTTAAGCATCTGCCTTCTGCTCAGGTCATGATCCCAGGGTCCTGGGATCGAGCCCTGCATCGGGCTCCCTGCTCCTCGGGAAGCCTGCTTCTCCCTCTCCCACTCCCCCTGCTTGTGTTCCCTCTCTCGCTGTGTCTCTCTCTGTCAAATAAATAAATATAATCTTTTAAAAAAATTTAAAAAAAACTCAGAAAGGAGATATTTGTGACGCAGCTACTATTTCAGAGACAAGGTCTGGAAGAAAATCTCATTACTAATAGATCAGTATAGTTTTTCTTAGGTGGTTTAGTATCTGATTAGGGGAAGATTTAGAGAATATATCATTCAAATGCCCAGTCAACGATAAAATCCTATTGTTGCTAACCAACACAACAATTTTGCGTTCTAGAAATTTCAGAGTTCTTTTTGTCATGTATAGAAAGCCTTCAGCCAGCACTTCTCACTAGCAGGTGGCTTGCTATAATAAAAACAAGTCTTAAACTATCTTCTGACAAATACACATTTATTAGCAAGCAAGAAATCACCTTACCTAGACAGGCGAGCCAGGAGCATGCCCACTCAGTCCTCGTGGATTCTCCTGAGCAAAGTGCAATGTCAGTCCTTTGGCAGAATCATCCAGCACTCTAGGCAGTCCATAAAATGACTCCTCTGTGAAATGGGATGGAGTGGTAGTATGGGAGAGTCATAACATTACCAAACATTACACAGACAATTTAAAATCACACTCCAAAAGATAAAAGTGTCTTTTTATGTTGTCAGAATAACATTAGCTCTTGTTAAACAAAATAACAAAATAATGCCTAACACAAATAAAAGTTATTCCTGAATATATCATCACCTGGTCCTTTCCAATTCCCATGTATACCCAAAATGCGTTTTGTAACATCTAAACAGTGTCCCTCAATACCTTTTGGCTGATGCTTTGACTTGCAGAATGGTTTTCTACTAGCAGGGATTTTCCAGGTTAGTTGGGAATATTCACTACCCCTGGGTCCTTGTGTGAAGGAAGGGGTTATCTTGAAGTTGTATTTAATAGCAGGATAAATCCACCTTTTTATCAGACATGGCAACTATTACTCTGTGATAGGAGTGGAGACACCAGACAAAGCAGAGCTTTGGGATTATAGTGCCACAAATCCTGTATTCTTATATTTTGTTCCTGAAGGCAATTGTCCAAAGTGGCTGAAGATGGAGTTCAAAGATTCCCTGAGATTAACAAACAAACAAACAGAAAACACGCCAGGACTTATGACTGTTTTGTGCTTTATTTCTAATAATTATTTGATATTTGACAGATATTGGCTTAAACTTGCTTTCACTACAGTATTCCACCTTATAAAGAGGCTATGAAGGAGCTTCTAAAAGCTAGAGGGACTGATATTTATCACCTCCAAAAGAAAAAAAGAAAGTTCTGACAACTGATAAAAGGTTGAATCAATCAGTTCTCAAAGCTTGCCAAAGGCAATGAATTACTATGACCAACAGATGATGCAAGAGACTATAAAAGATGGAGGGGATGTTGTGAACAACAATGAGAAGCTTGGAATATTCTTGTGAGTTAAACCACAAGTAAAGTACAATTACTAAGCAAAACACTAAAACCAATATATCTAAGTATGCTAATATCAAAGATGAGGCAAAATCAAAGAGTAATGGGGTTGATCAGAGAAAATTTGCTGGAAATGAGCTTTAAATCAGATCTTAATGGGAAAAACAAAACAAAACAGATGCTTAGATATAAAGAACAAACTGGTGGTTCCCTGAGGGGAGGTGGTTGAAGGGATAGGTGAAATAGGTGATGGGGAATAAGGAGCACTGAGTCATGTATGGCATCGTTGAATCACTATATTGTACACCTGAAACTAATCTAACACTGTAGGTTAACTATACCAGAATTAAAATAAAATTAAAAAAAGGAGTACACTTACCTTGAGGAGCACTGAGTGATGTATAGAGTTGTTGAATCATTATATTGTACACCTGAAACTAACATAACACTGTATGTTAATTACACTTGGGAAAAAATGGTAAAAAAAAAAAAAGTGAAATTAAAAAAATCAAGTTTAAAAAATCAACTCTTAATGGAAGAAAGAGGTCTGACTGAATTAATAGAATCAAATCTTTCTAGTTTGAAAGAACAAGCCTTAATGTTTTAGATAGATGAAGAAGTTCTCCAGGTTGAAAAGCCTGGATAACATAGATAAGGCATCAAGATGAGAACTACAGTATGAAGAGAATCTAATGAAATGAGGATGGCAGGCCTAAGCCCTTGTAACATAATTTTGATGTTGCCAACAACACTATTAATCTATGCAGTAACTCCACCACACAACTTTCCAGCAAAAGGTGACAAAGTCTCCTTTCAAGCTGAAAAAAATTTTAGAATATTTTAGTTATAAGAATTAAATGCATTAAAATGATATTTTTGGCATAAATTTCTATTTGGATTTTCAATGAAAAAGTGAAAGTTTAAGTATTAAAAAATGAATGTAGCATATTAACATATGGAAGAAGAACAGAAGCAACGCTACAGAAAAGACAAGGACTACTTCAGTAATTAATAATGTGATCGATGAGTTTATTTCCTTGCCAAGCAACTTATCATTACCTTAGTGGAATGTCTTTATCCTAGTGGATTACCTTCATGGAAAAAATCAATGGGTTTTAATGTGCTGGAAATTCGGGTAACACTAACTAAGGATTGAAAATCATATTTGGGATAGGACAGAATGGGTTCTTAAGTCTGTATTTAACTGGTTAAAATGAGTCCTGTTGTTCCTTGTTCAGGAAAGAATCTTTGCTTAGATCTGGTGAGAGTGTAGAGTACTGATATCTCTCAAAATACCTTGTCATTTATCACCTTCAGCAGATGGCCTCTCAAAGTTCGTGGTCATCAGTTTCAAAGAGTTGTGATAAAAAATAGCATTTGGTTTTGATACCTTGTAGGCAAGTGCTGCTTTAAGTGGAAAAGTCTCATTTTACACAATGTGCAAGTTATCTAAATTGGATTTCTGTGTGATTAAATTCCCCTAGTATATCTTCATCCTTCCACTTCCTATACTTCATGGCCCCAGACAAACAAGGTTGGCAAAATACGGATCATAGCAGGTGTGATTTCTGATAAAGGTAACATGAATAAACTTCCCAGGTATAAGGTTCATTGCTTGTACATTTCTGTACCTTGAATGAGTAACAGGATGGTGTGGTATAATAATGCTTTCCATTTGCTGGAAATGGTTCACTTGTGTTCATCTGGAATAACTTGATCTATCTGTTCTCATACAATTTATTAGATTTACTACAACCATAAAGTTAAATTTAGATTCTTGGAAAAAAAAGCTGTATGACCCAACATGAATTTACTATAATATTCAATTCTATACCTCTTTCCTTTGACCTGAATAAATTGGCCAATTTCAAAATTTCACATTGCCTAAGGATAACATTTAAAATACAACAAATATGTCCCTTCCTTATTCAGAGTGAGTTGGAAATGTGATCTGTAACTAAAGCACAATGATGCAACTTATCCTTCACAGAAGAGACATCAATGATTGGCCTCTTCCAAAGTGAGTTATATTCCTTTATGATGTTTACCAATCTGGCATTTTGAAATGCAGCCCTTCATATATGCTCTATTGTAATTTAGAAGCTCTCCACTTTAAAAATTGCAAGGAATTGTGTATCAATAGCCAATACCAAATGAAAAATATCCTAGTAAATGCCAGCTTATCCATTAATCTCCCATAGTTAATAAATTAAGGTAGTTTGCCTTTGTGACCACTGGCTGTAGTTATGTAGCCTTAGACAAGTTACTCAAATTTTATGTGCCTTCATTTCCTCATTTGTAGAGATAATAATAGCATCCACTCACAGGGTTCTTGTGAAGACCAAATAAGATAATACATGTAAAACTCATGGAGCTTGACACTAAGTACAAAATGTGTTAGCTACCAATATCATTGCTACCAAATTCTGTACATTTGGGTGACATCCTGTTGTTCATTATTACTCTTACCATGAAATCACTCAACCAACTTACCAAGTCAAGAAGTAGGAAGGATAGATAACTCTCACAGGCAAGACATCTTATTTTGAGAGATGTCAGTTTAACTTCCGAGTTAAAGAATCTGAGATAAAAGGAATTGGGGGCATTAATTGCTTTCTTAGATGGGTCAAAAACAGAGTAATAAAAGAGTTCTGAGATTTGACACATCCTGATCACTAGCCATGTGAGTTTTAGAAGGAATTAGTGGTAGAATTATAAGTAATACTTATTTTCTTTTCATGCTTTATCTTTACATTTTTGTAAGCCAAGCAAGTATCACTTCTACAGCAAAAATTAAAACAAGCAAGCAAACACAAACTCTGACATTATTTTTTAAAGGGATAAACTAAAGAAAATATTAATGTAATATAACTTCACTTGTTGAAAATAACTTTTTGTGATTTTAGTAAATAAGCTGTAGTTATCTAAGACCATTAAAAGCCACAAATCATAATCTGATGACATACATAAATGAAGAATAGCTACAGTGACTTGGAAAAATAATTTCTAATTTATCATTTATGAAAAACTTGTTCAAGATTTGTCTTAGGTAATGTGGGAGACATCCCCTCCACCAACACACTCGCAACAGAGCAAATGCAATCTAGGAACATTAACATTAATATCTGTTAGTACTAAAATCTTGAGCTCCAAATCCCTATTTGCCTATTAATGGAAAGCACCTCTTTAAATGTCTTTGAGGAGTCTCAAGGGTGCTTACAAACTGTGTCTCATCAGTTCTGGCCTTTTGCCTCCTCCTGCTACTGGTGCTGCTCCCCAGTGTGGTTTGACTTCTTAGCCAAGGTGCCACCTTGGAGGTAAAGCCCTACTCCTGATCCATTAGCATATCACCATGCTTCCTGCGTGTTGCTCAGTTTGGAGAAAGGCCTTCTAGCAAGGGCATACCTGCTTTAAAATCTCCTGGTAGTTAATGATAGAGCTCCCCCATTTGCTGCATGAGGACATGGCCAAGGCAGGGTCTCATGGCCCAGACACCCACTGAGAGGGGCAGCTCCATGCAGCCACCAGTTTCCTTGAGTGTCACCACGGCCACCATCCCCCCTGCCACGATTTACCCAGGAATCAGTATTATATATGGTGAGATGAATATTTGCCAACTCTTATGTTCGTTCATTGTGCTCAATCAGGGAATACTCCACAGCAAAGCTGCAGGAGTCCCCACATGTTGTAGCTTTTTCTGGGCTCACGTATTTCATCATTGGTCCCAGGTCATACAAATACCCCCACAGTCCCCAACTGGAATGAGTTTCAAAATCAGCTATACCTTATGGTCCTTATACCAACAGAACTTTTTGCTAAATGTGGACTCACATTTCAGGCTTCTTCCTTCCATCTGGGGTTCTGTTGTCTTTTTCTGTGATCTGTGCATTGCTGGGGCCATTCAAACTGATCAAATACACTTCTGTATCATTGTTTAGTATGTTAACATGGGTTCCAATCTCTTTCCTCAACCCCAGGAAGTCAACCTCTCTGCCCATTAGTAGATTCAGAGAGATAAGATATTTACAAACTCTTACAAGATATAGGAGTGAAAGCTCTTATCCACCCCAGATAAATTTCAAATAAATATACCTTTAGTATATATTCATTCCCAAGAAATGAAGTTGGTAGCTCTGTTTTTCACGCCCTTTCAACTTTTTATGTTTTAACTAAATAAAATGTTGAGATTCATAGACCAAAGAGTAGTTAGCCAGCTATGCAGGCATGTACTTTTAAAACTCTCAGATTTGTCAATGTTTCTGACTTTTTGCTTGTGATATCATTGTTTGCATAAGCAGTAAGAGATAATCTATACACTTTATATCTTTTTTGATTAAAAGTAAATACCTGAAAGTATTAAATAAAACAGTATGGAACTATGTAAGGTAAAGTGTGAGAAAAAGAGTGAGAAAAAGCACAGGGAAAATCAAGGAGGAGACGTGCTGACATCCGAACAGTGGTTATGCTGGAAATGTTTTCGGAGGGAATATTTGGTAATTTTTTCACCCTTTATATAATTGTAAAATGGTGTGGTTGAGGCTGTTTTACTTTTTGGTTGAGGCTGTTTTACTTTTTTTGGTCATATGAGAAAAAAAATTAATGAAAAAAACAGTAATGTGGGCACCTGGGTGGCTCAGTTGGTTAAGTGTCTGCCTTTGACTCAGGTCATGATCCCAGAGTCCTTGGATGTAGCCCCTTGCACCACTGGGCTCCCTGCTCTATAGGGAGTCTGCTTCTCCCTCTCCCTCTGCCCCTCCCGCCATGCCCGGAATGGCCAGCCATCCCTGTACCGACGGATGAAAGATGACTCCAAACTTTGCTGTGAAAGAGAGGAGAAGGCAAGGGGGTCAACGCTCAGAGATGAAGACCCTTCTTTGCTCCTGCTTTTATTGGTCCTTCAGGGTAATCACAAATCCTTATCACTGTTTCTCAAGCATGTGATGTGTGACAAGGGGTCTTACTGAAACTAGGAGGATCTGTTTATGCGAAAGATATAATACGCTAATCTGCGTGTTCTGCTAAACATAGCCTAGGGGACAATGCATACATCTCTTAGATCACAGGGCAGCTGTTTGGGCAAAGAGAGCTTGGGGGAAGGCAACTCCCCGCCGCATTCCAACGGCAGAGTGGTCACACAGGCCCCAAGCATTCCAAAGGCCTACCCCCTTCTCAGAAACCTCCCTTGCCGTCAGAGTGTTACATTTTAGCGTGTTACGTTTTAGCGAGCCAGGTATTATGGCTAATTTCATGCTCTACATTAACCCCAACACCTCCGCTCGTGCTCTCTCTCTCTCAAATAAATAAAACCTTTAAAAAACACACACAGTAATTTATTTGCACCTCTAGGGTAAGCATGTGTACCTTTTAAACGACACTGCATTTATCCTGAATAGCTTCTCTAGATTTTGAAGTAATAGAAATAACATCAACTCTTTTGCCACAGATTATTTTTAATTTAAACGTTTTATATTTGCTAAAATGATATTAGTATAGTCCGGTTTTTCCATTTTGAATGTTATCCTCAAACTATCAGATGAGATAAAATTCAGTTGCTTTCTTATTGGAACCTGAAATTATCTGCATTACAAGTGGGAAAGGAACCCATTATCTATAAATTCAAAACTCACTTCTATTCTGTATAAAATGTATCAAAAGTAGGGTGCACTGTCTTAGATAAACCATTTGATTTATGTGGAAAACAAGAAACGCCAGCCAGTGTTCAAGGATTTCAAACCTGTTATCTTGAAAGTAGATTTAGTTTCATATTTATCATACTAATCTCCACTGTTCATTCTCTCTCTCTCTTTCTCTACTATTGATACATTTTCTGATGAAAAAGTACCCGGTATAAAGGTCAGGTTGTGAAAAATGATCCCATTTATTTTGGAAATAGTAACATACAATTTCTTACTTTGTTTTTAGATAGCAACAATATTTCATAGATTTCCTTGAAAGCTACAACTGATAAGTCAGTTGTGTAGCCCATAGAGATTGCAGTGATTTGTTTCTCTTTAACTTATCCTTGATCTGACTTATGAACCTCTTTTAGGACAAAAACTCCCCAAGAAAGAAAAAAGAAGTCTGTATTCCCACCCCCTACCCCAACTCACACTCAGATACTCTACAGAAAGAACACTAAACATGGCCCTAAAAATGCAAACTTGAAGTGTAAAGAACTGCAGCAATGTTTGTGGCCAGTGCTGGTGATCAGAAATGGAAGAGAGAAAACAGAATTTATGTCATATTTTTCTTCTTTACCCGCTTTCTAGATTTCTCTGTTCTATAATATAAAATAGAATGGGAGATTTTTTTTTCTAGCTAACCCCAACCTGCAAAAGAATGGCATTAGACTGACTAAGAAAGAAATCCCAGTGGAGGAGACTAATAGAAGGTCTCAGACTTAGGGAGGACAAGGAGCTGAGCTCACAGCATAAGCTAACAGGGAAGGCCATTAGGACCTTTGTATTGGATGCGTCATTTTGTTCTTAACCAACAGGAAACAATCATTGTGAACGTTAGGGGAAAGGCACTGAAGATTTTTCTTAAGCAAGGCCAATGTCTCGTGCGGTAGTTGTCGGTTAGTCTGGTGGCCTTTGAAAATTCGGACTTGTCCCCTTGAGCCAAGATGATAAGGTTCCACCTGTTTTGTTCTGTCAGCAGGGAAGGATGTAATGTGAGAAAAGAGAGTTTTGGTAAATCCTATCCCAAAGATTAAAAAACTAAAAATAGCAGTCTGTGGGAATTTCAGTTACCAATTTAGATTCAGGTTAGGAACTACCATTCTGAGAAATTTGCAAGGTTTGTGATTCCCTGTGTTTGCAATTTCGTAGTTGGTATGGTGACTTTTTGTTGTTATTTAGCAGCTCTCCTGCTTATCCTTGAGAACAACAAATACCAAAAGAACTGAGGTCACTGTATCACATTTATGCTCAATTTTTGAGGGCAGAAGGGAACTCCAAGGGGCTTAAAGATAAGGTAGCATTTACAAAAGAAGAAAGCATGTGAGTCCTTTGGGACCTACTGAAAAGAAAAAAGAAGGCCATGGGTGGCTGGCCTGGTTTTGCATGACTTTAGAAAAGATTTTAGCAATGAAAAACATAAGTTGATATTTCTTAACAGTTTTAATATTATTTGCAAAGTTTATGGAAACTCTTTTATTTCTATAATATTGGATTAAAAGTTTATACAAGTAAGAAGTGCCAGGCTGTTCAGTAAAAGACATTTAATTTAGTTTTCTAAGGGGAAGGAAAACAAAGCCAATGATGAGTATCCAGAAACCTCTCTTCCTCAAATTATCTTATCCTCATCTTCATAGCTATACTAAGGAATACATTCATTATGTTAGTAAAAGACAATCTGGTCCATTCACTTGGCATAATTCTAGAACAGAAGCATATTTTAGTAGTAAGTTATAAATTTCTTACCACTATGCTTCCTTATGTGCCCACACCAAGTAGTCAGCAGGCTGCAGAAAAAGTAATTAGACAATCCTCTGAGAACTATCTTATTAAGTCATTTCCCTTCCTTTGGTACATATACAAGTTTATAAAGGGTTCTATAGTATAAGCCAAAATGGAACATAGCATTATGCAATAAAAATTACAATTAGAAGACTAAATATACATGAATTCAGGATGCTGATGACCACTCCTCAATCCAAAAATAAAAATAATTTCAGGCATTTGATCATGTTCTCCTCTGGCCTGGAATAATTTAGTAGTTAGTGATGGTAGCCATCACCTGTTTGCTCATATATCCCCCTAAGGGACTCTGCCCACCCACAACCCCCGCAGCCACATGTTCAAACCCCTCTCATTCCCAACCTTGGCCAATTGAAGCAGGACTAGTCCCTGAATAGAGGGAGTTAATCCATAGGATGTTGAATCCATGGGATGTTGAATCCTTTGGTCTGACAAGAAAGTTAATCAGATTCTCTCTGTTGACTACAGGTGGAAGTAAAGAATTCACAATTGGAAAGCTGAGAGACACTAGGACCAAAACTCCTACAATATGGCCAAGTCATAATTGAAAAGTCTTAGGAGATAAACTCTATTAACTACCAATTCTAGGCTTTCAAGGATTCCTGAGAAATCCAAACCCTCCCTATCAAGGTTAAGTGAGACCTTGGTGTAGTGTCTCTTCCCAAATTTCCATGAGAAGCCATTTATTTTCCCGAGGGCAGCCTCATAATAAATTGAATTAGCTTGAATTTTTTCCATTTGTTGCAGCTATGAGAAGCAGACCAAAATACCCCATATTCTATTTTCCATCAAAGAAAAATCTCTTCCAGGCATTATTCAAAATCAAAATTTACATTCTCCAAGCAGCATTCTTTTTGCCTATCCTTTACATCTCATCCTAATATAAATGTAGTTTGTATTGTATAAAGCAACCATCATTTATTTTGTCCAGTTGTTTTCCTTTTCTTGTTCTATGCGTTTCACAACTGGGAGCAAAATTTTCTTTTCTCATACTCCGTATAGCATATAATATACTCACATATCCAATAGGAGCTTTGAAAAAGTATTTTGGTATAAGAGCTAAGAGGAGAGGAAAATACTAAATTTGGAATAAGTCGGTGATATTAATAACCCAAGGCTTTTACCTCATGTGACTCCATTGCCTTGTACTTCCAACTATGGACTGAGCCAGCCATCAAAAATCTCCGGTTGCCACATGCTCTGGTCCAAATGCAGCATGGCTCACAGCACAATACTGTTCCCTTCAGTCAACATCATGAGTCCAGTCTAAGTCCCATGGATCATCACATGGATGCCAGTCCCCTACTCTTCTGTAATGCTGTTATTCTAACTTCATGTCCCACCCTTCTCTATCCTCCCAAATGCTTCCCTCATGATTTCTGGAACTCCTAGTCTGTCGTTCCCACATCCCACAATCTCTTCTTTGAAAATTTCCTACCCCTTATTGCTCTAAATGAAATTTGGCTCTTGCCTGCATACATTTCTTCTTGCTTCTCTCTCAAATACAAGCATAAATTATTCTCTGTTCCCTATGGTCCTTACATTCCAGAAACTGAGTGAGTCTTCTCATAGTTCCCTCACTGTCACCCCCAAACGGTTTTACATCTTTCAAAACTGCTTCTTTTTTTGAAGCACATGTCAGAGTGCTTACCACTCTCACTATATCATGATATGTCATCTAGCAAACTTTCAAACTCTATCTCATCAATGGACTCTGCTACTCCATTCATCAGTCATTGTGAATTCAACATCCACAGATAGCCATCTAACATCTTGGTCTCTCAATGCTTGGACCTTTTAGGATCCAACACATTTCCTCCTCCTTACCTCAACTATCCTCCCAAATCTCCATTCTTTGATAGTTACTTATACTCTTCTGTCCTATTTCCCTAAGCTAGTTCTAATCTATTGGTTCTGCTACTTTTTTTTTTTAATTGTCTATATCCCCTTTGTAGGTCCCTATTTTCTTCCCTGTCAAGCACAGTTTCCATTGTCCAAAACTATAATGACTCCTTTACAAAAATCCTTTCATCATACTGGACTGGGAAAACCCTAACCCTAGTTAAACTCAACCATCTGCTTACTTGATACAGCTGTGTCTTAGCAGCTAAAAACCCTGGACAAATTCCATATACTTACTGAGTGCTCTCACTATAAATTTGTGTTTATACCAATGGGCATCTGACACTGCTCTAGTAAATCCACTTTCCTCTCTGAGACAATTAATTAACAGACAACTAGTTAACATCTTGTTCTCCTTAAATCTCTAAAGCTCAGTTGCTTCCCACATACAGTTTTCAACAACTTCCTCATTGAAAAGAATAAAATCTCAACAAAAAAAGCTAATCCCATTTTCCTGCTATGAATTTTCTCAAGCTACCACCAACTCCACAAACACAAATTCTGTTTTCCATCCTTTCCTAATGGAATTAGGAGTCTTAAATGATACCAGTTCAGGCCTTCCATGTTCACCCTTTCCAGGGCAATTAGCTTGTCCCTGTCTCCGAGCACTGATGTATTGTCCAGGGTTTTCTACACGTAAGTAGTATCTGAAATTTGTTTCTTTTATGTTTGTTTGCTTGTTTTTGGTTAATGTCTTTATCTATCTTTACCTAGAAGACTGTAAACTTGTGGGCAAGATCATCTTATTTGCTATTCTATATCTAGTACCTAGAATAGTATCTGACACATAGTAGATGCTGAAGAAATGTTTGTTTTCTGACTAATTTGGAATTGTGTCACCTGTTAGACCCCAAGACTGACCTTTACTGCCCACCTGCTTGTTGTACTCCCTAATTTGTCTTACATTTTTCCTTAAGCTCTTCTTTCCAGCTTATCTCTTTTTTAAATTTATATTCAAGTTAATTAACATATAGAGTATTATTCATTTCAGAGGTAGACTTTAGTGATGTATCAGTTGCATATAACACCCAGTGCTCATTATAACAAGTGCCCTCCTTAATGCCCATCACCCAGTTACCCCATCCCCCCATTCCTCTCCCCTCTAGCAACCCTGTTTGTCTCCTAGAGTTAAGAGTTTCTTATGGTTTATCTCCCTCTCTATTGGTTTTGTTTTTCTTTCCATTACCTCTTAACTCAGGCAAATGAAACCTGGATCCACCACCCCTAGGATAGCGCTTGCCCTGACAAGACCTCCTACTGGTCTAGACCATCCAGACCAGTTGAGCTAAACCCCTGACTTGCCTTGTGCCTGTGGAGATGGAACATGGAGTGAACCCTGATATGACCGGCAATTACCTTTACCTCATTATAATGCCAAAATCCCTGCCCAAGGAGAAGTCTCAGCCTCATTTACATAACATACAATGTATGTATAGGCATGTTTCCTTACGGTGCATGCATGACCTTGTGCCCTGTATAGAAAGGACAAGGCTTCTCTATCTAAATATTCACTCTAACCCTAAACAAAAGGTACTCATTCACCCTCTGTTGGAGTCACAGCTTTGGAAGCTATCCCCTCCCCCCACCATGATCTTTTTATTTACTGCAAATAAAGTTTTCTTTGCGTAAGAAACTGGTATAGTTTCTTATACTCACCTGGTATATTTTCTGTGATTCACCAAGTAGCCAACTCATGTTGGTTCAGTTATACTTGGACAACATGGTTAAATCTCACACTACACCATGAACTCATTTTGTGGCTGAGTAAATTATTTAACATCACTAAATGCTAATTTCATAATATAACAATAATAGGCCCATAAATTAGAGGACTATAATGAACCTCAACTGAGATCACACAATGAAAAGTTTTATATAAACCATAAAATACTATAATTATACTCCAATCACCGTCTATACAGATTGCCTACATTATTAAAATCCTGTAAAGACTAGCTGGAGTTTTATCCCAAGCATAGGCCAAAAAATAAATGAAAATGACAACTTCTACTATAGAAAAAAGGTTTTGTGTAATAATATTTGATCTTTGAAAGGGTATGTTAATGTATTACTCTTTTTTTCAATGATAAGAAAATAATATTCAACATTGGTTGTCATGCAATTTACTATAATTAAGGGGGAAACATCCATAGAGAATTTTGTTCAACATTCTTAATTAAATTTTTATATCCTAGGCATGATACTTATGAAAAATCTACCAGTACGCCTTACTACCATGGCCCTTCCTGACTCTATCATTTTGCTATCTGCTTGAACAAACGCCTAGTGTTCAATCATGGGAAAACCTTTGAGTCAAAAAAGGAAATAAAGGCTACACTTCAGCAAAATGACAACTGTTAAATTCAAATTGCAACTCCATCACACAACTGATTTAAAGATAAAAGTGACTAACAACCAATTAAAATGACAAGTATGTTTATCTGAAAATACATAGATTAAATTTTGACCAGAGGCAAAGATCTATTGGAAAGATCTACTGGAAAATTAAATGACCAGAATTGTTCTGTTGAGTTGAAAATAAAGCAACGATCTCAAAGCAAAAAGTGAAAATTCTATTCCTGGATTTAGAATTTATTAACTCTGATGGAACCTTCCACTTCTCTGGGGATAAATTTCTTTTTCCATAAAAAAATGAAAGCTATAGGACATGACCTAGATGACCCCAAGGTCTGTCACCTTCTGGAATTGGAATTCCATGAACATCTTCTGAGAGACCAGCTCCAGGATGGGAGAAGCTACAGACCAAAAAGGGGCAGTGACAGAAAGCTGGAAGGAGCTACCAAGGCCCGACACACATAGCCTTTAGGTAGAAGGAAATGCGGATGGGCCCGAATTCAATTGCTAGCTTTACTGCAAACTCTCTGAATGACCTCTGGGGATTTTTGCTTTAGTTTGGTCCCCAAACTCCAGAGTGTTTTGAAAATTATATGAGATAAGGGTGGGAAAGCACCTTTGTCTCTTGGAAAATTCCAAAGGATAATTATAAATACCTTCTATAGCTCATAATCTCAGTGTTGCTCATGGGTATTTCTTTAAATATTTGCCCAGACTTCTGCTATCATAGATGATATCAGAGATGACAGATTGCTTTTCTGTTTATCAGGCTCTAAAAGGAATGTACACACTTTGACACAGCATTTTGGGAAAATCAGAGCTCCCTAACTGAAAAGAAAACAACTCTGAACTTGGTGATATTAAAGAAATATAGCTCTAACAAGTCATGGATTTAAAGACATTTATCTTTAGTAGATGTAGATTTTGCCAGGTTAGGTGAATTAAAATTGTATTGGAAAATTTCTCTGAAGATTTTGTACTTTTTTATTTTCCCACAAATTCACTTGAGTAACTTTGAGTAATTACAGGTTTTTTTACACTTTGTTTTTCCACAAATTCTCTCCCAAACTAACAGCGATTTAATTAATTACATTTTTAGTTTCACTGGTAATCATTGGCAACCCAAAGGAAGTATAATTGTTAGTGAGAAAATTGTTTGGGTTCCAGGTTTAGTCTAGCCTTGCCATGTGGTATGGCTAAAAAAGCCTGTCTCTTACCTATGCCAATTAATCAAAAGGTTATCCTCTGAACTGGAAGTTTAGTGGTCAAAGTGTCCTAACAAAGAAAAACATCGTATTCTATTTAAAAAGCATTAAAAATTAAATTAAGATTTTTTATTTAATTATCTTTTTTCTTTCTTCATATACATACATATATGTACAAAATTATTTTAATGTGAACATATGATTTTGAATTATTATTTTCCTGTTAATATGGAATGCATATATTTTTCATAAGACTTAGATAACGATCAAGTTTGTAATTTATCTCATACTCATATTTTTAGTCAAACTCAAAATTGCTGAGATAAAAACTAATCTAAACATGAGGTATCACGTGCAAAAAATAAGTAAAAAGTACAGTGAAGATTAAAGTGGACTATCTGACCACCATGGATTCAAATTCATGTAAAATTGTTATTAATTAAAAATAACGTGGTGTGCCTGGATGGCTCAATTGGTTAAGCATCTGCCTTCAACTTAGGTCATGATTTCAACGTCCTGGAATCGAGTCCCACATCGGGCTCCCTGCTCAGTGGAGAGTCTGCCTCTCCCTCTCCCTCTGCTGTGCTCTCTCTCTTTCTAAAAAATAATAATAATAATAATAATGTAAAAATCCTCTGAAATGGGTGTTACAAGCACATGTGGTCATCGTACCACATAGCTTCTGTTTTCAAATTCCTGGAAACATAGAAGGGAAATGGGAGACAGGCAAAAGGAAAAGACGGCAGAATGAATAAAATCGAGAGAGGAGGTTTGGGAAAGCAGGAGAAGGAGAAAAACATGGAATAAATAAAAGGAGAATAATGAGGCAGTAGGATGAGCAGCAATTAGGTGTCCTGCTGATTTTTCTTTCCAAGCCTTCCTGCTTGATACTTAGTGTCTGGTTAAAAAAAAAAAAAAAAAAGTTTGGGGGGGTAGTTTAGTGCTTTTGGATGATTCTGCTTCACAGGAATGGCACTTCTTCCACTCAACTCCCAGTCAAGCAAATGGTAGTGGAGATGATTTTTCATATTGTTGCCTCTTCTGGAAATCAGTAGATCTTTACAGAGAAGGTAAGTGCCTCATCTTCCAAGATGTTAAATTACATACTGATAATCTTTTCTATGGGTTCTGAGACTCTGATATTACTCAATGGGCCCAATGGTGAAATGAGCTTGGTAGTCATCGTATGAGCAAATACTACAACACATGCACACTTCACATATTCTTGATGAAAACATACAGAGGAATGAACAGTGCAGGCATAATGAAATGATGAGACTATTTCAACTTTTATTGTTGATATTTTAGTTTATTTGGCTTGACTTTTATTTTAAGGGCTGGAATTGGCTTGTGGAAAGCATGGTGGGCAAAATATATTAAAAAAACAAAAAGCAAAAAACAACTTGACTCAGCCCTAGAAAGAATCTAATATTCCTCAATGAGCAGTTTATTTTCTATATATAAATCCAAAATCTAGTATTTCCATACTGGTTCCTTATTTGTTTTGTTTTTTATGCTATAAAATGATTACAAAAATGTTGGCCATTATTCCTGTTTTTTGTAGTAATGTTACCAAACCACATAGTGGTTTAATAATCTATTTCCAATTAAACCTATTTCTTCTGTACTGCTTTGTCCTGTTTGTGGGAGTGTTGTGATATAATGGACCTCCTTAGGACACATCCTTCCTCATTTGTAATTTTTTTCTGTCATTGGCAATTGATCCCCAATCCCCTCTGTTATAATGCTTTTAGCTTCTGGAATCTCTATCCAAACCTGTAGCTCTGCCTGCACAGGCTATGAACTCTTCCTCACATTTGGGGGAGGCAAGAGAGTTTAACCTATTTAGAACAACACCCTTGTGTTGCTATGAAATTTGCCACGGCAGAACTGAAAATCATTATCTTTGTCATGTGAGCAGAAGGTATGAATAAGGTGACCAGAGAAGCTCTATTGCTGTTAGCAACAGATGCAGCGGAGCCAAACAGCTATTCCAAGAATACTCCCCATATGCTGGTGCGAACAAAAGAAAGATCTAGCAGTCCCAGGCTAAGTGAATTAGTGCTCCTCGGTGATGCCATTGCCCAGGGCTGGGTTTTGTTCTTTTTCTATGATGTCTGTTCAGTGCCAAATATCTTGTCAGTTCCCATTAACAAAGAGCCAGTCTGCCTAGAGTCTGGGTTAGACATATTCCAAGGATGGCAATTGCCTTATTCACACGTTGTTAATATGACATATCCTTAGGCCTTGGATGCCCTTTGGGGTCCAAACAGTGCAAATGGGTTTTGTTTTGTTTTCCACTTTAGTTTTCAAAGCCACCACTCTTGTCCCTGCCACCATTTCTAGCTAGATTTTTGTCACTCTTCCTTTATCATTTGTTCTTCTTCCCCAAAATATGAAATGTAAAAGACTGACCTTGCCCATGAGTGGATGAAGTAGTTATATTTAGCTGACATCTGAGGGAAGAAGACCTTGAAGTTGCATTTTAACTCACAAGCCCATGATTGTGGGATTTGTACTTTTTTTCTAGCACAGCTGATGTGGTTGATGAACAAGTCTCTTTTTCACACACAACCTTGCCCCCAGGGTTTCCTGCTTATTCATATAAACAATAAGAATAGTCCTTAAACAAAATAAAAATCCTATTCTGGTCAATGTGGGGTCATAAAGGAGGAGAAATATTTGCTCATTTTTGCCTTGGCATTATTGATACAATATGGCTTGTCTACATGTGTATCTGAATGTTAGGATTTTAAAAACAGCTTTTTTGCTCTGACTGGTTTCTCCAACAACCTCAGCATATTTTGTGGTGCTGTAGATAAGATTTTAGTAGTCCACATTTACCCACTCGTAAATCAAAGACTAATTTGAGACTAACATTATACACAATATATTATAGTAAATCCTGTGGGGAGTACAAAGCTGAATTAATGTATTTATCAAATGCATCAGAGTCTGATAGAAGAGATTAACATCTACACACAAATAACTTTATACATGCTTTATTCTCTTCCATGGAGAATGCAGTTCCCATTGATTTAGCTCAAGCTAGAAATCTTTACATCACCCTTAACTTTCTCTTTTCCCTCATATCATACAACATTGGTTATAAGATCTACATGATTTATTTTCAAAATGTTTCTGAATGTTTCCCTTCTTTTCAGTACCAATGTATTAATTCATAAACTTAAACTTCCTCATTTGGTTTATTTCAATGAATTGTTTGTTTGATTATTCTGGAAGCTGTATGGAGTTATTGGAAGATTCAGAACAGAGGGACTATGTGATTATGCTTATTCTTTAAAAAAACAGTATTGTTGATAATTTAGGGCCTGGATCATAAATAGCCAGTTTTGCTAAGACCATTTCAACCCCATTGATGAAGAAAAAAGAAGAAAGCAGTTAAATCAGAAGTCAATGGTAACACAGACTTACCAGAAACTTAGTTCATTCCTTCTACTAGGGCCATAGTAAATGTGTGATAAAATATACTTCCTTAACAAATTAAAATATAATTATAATCATAAATTAAAATATAATTCCTCAACACAATATCCATTGAATTCAAAACATTGTACCACTAACGTGTGTTGGATGCAGATTCCCTTTTAAGGACTGGGTGGTAATTGCCACAGACATACTTGAGAGTTGAAAGAACCCCCAATTTGGGTCCTTGGCCTGTGAGGCAAGAGGTATCACAGTGGGAAAAGCCAAGGGAAAGCCTAGAAAACTATCCCTCCTACTCCTGACCAAGGTACCAAATTAAAAACATTGTCATTTCCAAGAAAAGGACTCGTGGGCATTATCAAATGATTTAGTTAGCTAGTCAAAGGCCTGGAAGAAAGATTGGAAGATCCAGAGACAAAATAACTAAGACAGAGGTAGGTGTCTAGACCTATCAGAGGAGGCTAAATATGAGGATTTTTGTGTCATATGTCATCATGCACAAGAAATCAACTATTACTGTAAAGGTACCAAACCACCAAGTACAGAAGCTGATGTTGGCTTCTCCATTGGCCACTCCAATGCTGGCAAAACAGGCACATGACAAAAGTGGCCACAGTGGCAAAAATGGACCAATGCTGAAATAACTACTGCCACCACCGAATGTTCAAACTGCCAACAAGAACAGAGAACTGATAGTGTTCTCAACAGAGAGTAACACTGAACCCCAATATGGTGCCATGAGTAACACTGAATCCCAATATGGTGCCATTCCTACAGCCACTATGGAAATCAGTATGGTGGTTTCTCAATAGGTTAAAGATAGAGCTACCATCTGATTCAGTAATCTCATTATTCACTTTGGGTATATATTCAAAAGAATTGAAATCAGGATCTCAAAGAGATATTATCACTCCCATATTCACAATAGCTAAGATGTGGAAACAACCTAAATGTTCATCAACAGATGAATGGATAAAGAAAACATCACACACACACACACAAACACACACACACACACACACAATGGAATACTCTTTAGCCTAAGGAAGGCTGCATTATTCAGATTATAGGAGCTATTTATTTTTTATTTTTATTTTTTTTTAAAGATTTTATTTATTTATTTGAGAGAGAGAATGAGATAGAGAGAGCATGAGAGTGGGGAGGGTCAGGGGGAGAAGCAGACTCCCCGCTGAGCAGGAAGCCCAATGCTGGACTCGATCCCAGGACTCCAGGATCATGACCTGAGCCGAAGGCAGTTGCTTAACTGACTGAGCCACCCAGGCGCCCCTATAGGAGCTATTTAAAGTAGTCAAATTCATAAAACAAAAGACTGGAATGATGGTCACCCGGGGTGGGGGGGGGGAATGGGGAGTTGTTAATTAATAGGCATAAAGTTTCAGTTAAATAAGCTGAATAAGTTCTAGAGATTTGCTATACAACACTCTATCTATAGTAACAATATATAGTAAGTATATAGTATAACTATAGTTATATAGTAACTATAGTATAACTATATAGTAACAATAATGTATTGTACACTTAACAATTGTTAAGAGGATGTATTTAAGTTTCTTATCACAGTAAAATAAATTAAAAAGAAACACACATACACAAAATATGGCCCCATTTCTCAAAGAGACCAACTGGCCATATGATGCATCATTAATCACTAGTGCACAGGCCAGCTATTTGCTTTGATAGGAATAGTTATATATTCTTAGTATGGGTTTTTCTCTCCTGCCTACAGAGTTGCAACCAGCATCACTATCCAAGGGCTTATAAAATGTTTGATCTATTGATATAAAATCTCACATACCATCACAACAGACCAGGTAGCCCACTTTACCACAAAAAATATGGGAGTGGGAGTGGGCCCATGCCATGGAATCCACTAATCATACCACCCAGAAGCTGCTGGCTTCACAAAATGCTGGAACAACATTTACAGTCAATAGTTGTCCCTTTTATAATTAGTCACCCTTACTTGTTTCTATTTACTTATTTGCTTTCAGAGAGCGAAGTGTGAGATAATTACCCATCACCTCATATGGCACTCCTCCTGTTGAAGGAATCCCATCCCCAATCCTATTTCCTTGAGGAAATAGCTATTAAATTTATACTGACAGCTACTCTTTTCACCTCCTTTGACTTGTGAGGTTGGGAGAAGTTGTATGTGTAGCGCAATCTCTTCTCTATTTTGGAATGACTGGCCAACAGCAAGCACACTTTTTTTGGCCTATTTTATAAGAGGTCTGCCCCTATGGTGAGGGCTGTTAAATCTAGGACTATTTGGGTAATTATTCCAATTTGAGGGACTATGAACAAGTTTTTAGGAAGTCTATTTGGCTCTTAATCCAAGTCATATTCTCCAAAACCAACTCTACCAAACATAGCAGTGATATTTTAATGTCCATCAGTTGAAATTTTATGTGCAAATATCTCAGATGGGGAGAGGAGTGCAACTAAACCCCAAACTCCAGCTGATTCCCCCACTGGTGATGACTTCTCTTCCTATTTATAAGAGTCCACTCTCGCTTTGCACTCAATTCATCCCCTGACCCCCTTCACCAATGCATCCTCATAGCCTGTGTGGCAAAGAGTCTACTTGAGTACTTACTTGTGATCACTGTATAGAAATTTAGGGCCGAGGGATGTAGACAGAATCAGGAAGCATTATCCTCCCTACTCCACTGTACTTGCTTCTACCTACAACCTGGAAGGCAGGCAACCAACCCTAGCAGGCAACTCCTTCTCTGTTAAGGTGAGGAAGGTCTCTGTGAGGACAGTTAGTCATTACCACCCACTTACCTGTCATTCTAAGATTTAGATTGAGAAATGTTTGCTCAGTATAAACAAGATTATTGGCACACTAACCATAATGAAGAATGTATTTTCTTACTATTTTACTTCACTTTTATTGGGCAGGGCAAAACGTGGCTTCATAATGATTTGTCTTGCATAACAAAAATAATATCATTGAAAAATATTAAACAGGTATATTAAGTTACTTTTCCATAGATCAAGTTTCCCTGCAGCTTCCCACAGACCATGGATATCATGCAGAACAAAGAAGTGAATGGTAACTTCAAATTTAAAAACATATTTTTGAGTCTGTAATGACATTATGGTCCTGAAAGCTTTTCTTTTGAAATATAGACTTTTTCTCTATATTACAGAAGCTTTCCTTTACATATTAAGAGTAAGTCTTATTAAGAGTAAGTCTGAGCTTAGAGGTTTACCATAGTTATGGAAGATGGTAAATATTCAGTTTCATATTTGTTGTATTTGTTATCATTTATTTTAATAATAAAATAGAAAAAAATCTTTGCTTTTATTTAACATGATAGCACATGGTCTTTTTTTTTCCATTTTTATAGTACCATTTTCTTGTCTCCATCCTCTCAGCACATATTTACATTCAAATAAGCAGGTTAATATCCTACTGTGTATTATTTCATTCATTCGTCTATTTTCATATAATCATAATAACAATATTTAGGATGTTTCATTGATGTTTGTTTTTACAAGTCAACCCGTATATGCTGATCTTTGACCAGCTTTCTTACTTAATAATACATTACAGATCTGGCTAATTGCAGATAATAATTAAAAAAATAAAACATGGACCAGAAAAATAAAATATCTTTTCCTAGAAAGTACACACCTAACTCCCCACCCAGTCCCTCACACACATGCACACACAGTTTTCCCTGTTATTAACATCTCACATTGATGGCTACTAATGTAAACTGTGGACTTCAGTTAATAAAAATGTACCAATATCGGCTCATCAATTGTAACAAATGTGCCACACTAATGCATCATTTTTAATTAACTACATGACATTATATTGTGTGGGTTTATCTCTCCATTCCTTAACTGATAAAGAAACTGGCTCTAGCTTTTTACTTCTATAAACAGTGCTGCAATAAACATCCTTCAACATTTAGCTTATGCATTGGAAGCATTATTTCTATGAGGTGAGTTTTCATATGAAATTATCAGGTGAAAGTGTATGCATATTTTACCATTTGCTGCCACTTGTGTAATCATCCCCTTTTTCCATCAGGTTTTACAATGCAAATCACATCTTCTTCTAGAGTCTTGGTACATAGCTAGTGAGACTTTTGAAACTCATTTAATATGCTTGGATTTTCATGAACCATTGGATGACACGTTTGGCTGATATTAGTGTAAGTACTACTATTAAGTATTGTATTCTTAAGGGATGAAAATGATTAACAGACTGATATATAAGAATCTGTACTCACATACTCTTATTTCAATGTAGCAACTTTTTTTCCACAAGTTTTCTAATAGTTCCCTTGGGTTGTTTATTCTTTGGAGGATTATTCCATATGTTCTCTACTAAATGATCTAGACAGCTAGTCCAATCCAACATTCAAGCTCGGTCCTGCCCTTTATACTCATACCACTTCTCATGGATCTGGAATTATTTTATAAGGAAATACTGTAAGATCATCTAGTTACTATGAAATAAAATTCCATACACCATGGACACATATAGTCAACATTGTGCCCATAATAGTAGTAATTTGCTGGTTTCTTGCCTATAAACTTGTTGACAAAGAACACATATATGTATGGAATGGGGAAGCAATGGAGTTAAATCATGATTTCTGAATGTGTATCTTCGTGGGCAAGGAAATCTAGATATGAGCCATTTTAACAACCAGATTTTAGATGAAGAAACTCAGTTTCAGAGAGGCAAAGGGAATTGCTTCAGATCACCCAGTCGGTTACTGATAGCATCAAGACTAGAACAAATGTCTTCTTAAATGGCATCTCCAGCCTTTTTTCTCACTATGCCATGCTTCGTCCATCTGATATTTAGGATTGGTTCTGTGTGAACTCAGCTATCCCACTTCCCTCCTCAGTTTATTCACTTGGAAAAATAAACAAAATTTCTGCCTTTCCTCAACCTTTCTGTATTAATTATTTACTATAACTACTATATTATAACTATTTTCAAATTATAAGAGCGAATTTTTGTATCACTTACCATGAGCCTGGCATCATGGTTGATTTTTTTTTTTTAGCGATAATAGTTTTTTAAAATTTTAAATTGTGACAAAACAGACAGTTTTTATTTTGCAAGACTATCATATCCACTAAACAACTTCCCATTCCTCACTCCCATCAGCCCCTGGCAACCACCAGTCTACTTTCTGTCTCCGTGATTTTGATTACTGTAAATACTTCATGTAAGGAGAATCACATATTTATCTTTTTGTGACAAGATTATTTCACTTATCATAATGTCCTCAAGGTTAATCCACATTGTAATACGTGTCAATTTTCTTCCTTGTTTAGGCTAAGTGATATTCCTTTGTAAATAATATACCACATTTTGTTTATCCATTCATTCACTGATGGGCAATTTGGCTGCTTCCACTTTTTGGCTACTGCAAATAATGCTGCTGTGAATATGGGTGTATAAGTATCTCTTCTAGATCTTGATTTCAGTTCTTTGGGTATACACCCAGAAGTGGAATTGTTGGATCATATGGCAATTGTATTTTAAATTTTTTGAGGAAACACCAAGGGCTAAAATGTGAGCGTTTTAATCCCTCTTTCTTTCTCTCTGACCCCAGTGGACATGAATAATTATAGGCATAAATCTTTGGGCAAAAATCACAAGAAAATATTTATGCAAGCAGTGAATTTATAAATAGAAAATTGATAGCAACAAAAATTTTGTAAAAGACTGTATATCAACTGTTTTGTCCCTTGGAGACTTTGTTGCCAATAAAATCACTAGCTGAGTAGATGGAGTGGGAGCCCCCGTTGCAAATCCAATCTTAGGAAATGATGGGCAGGTTGACAACTCTACACCATAAAGACACCAATGTTGGTAAGTTTAATTTTTTAAAAAATCTGGTTTTCCTGTTATCTAAATAATTCCGGGAAACAAGATTTGTGTATTGTTTCCCTTTGAACATCTATTATGAAAGCCTGAACAAAAATGATAAAATTTTAAGTTTTCTGGGGAAATAGTTTGGTTTGAATTGTCACTAAGAATATTCCCTGGAGACAAGTCACACCAGTTTTTGAGGGGCAAGTCTGTAGGCAGTAAGCACAGAAAGGGAATGGCTACGGTGAGTGAGGATAAGGCCGATATGTGAACCTGCTTGTCTTCCTGTCTATTCAGTACCAACAATCTTAAGCAGAACACTGTCTAAGGCTGGGGTGAGTGATGTGGGACCCAGGGAAATCTGAGTCCAGCTGGAGCCCCTTAGTCCCATTTTTCTCACAAAGCTGTATTTAGTAATCTGGGCCCTTTGTGCCTGGACAGAACTTTGTAAGTGATTCTGACGCATATCATCTGGATAACTTTGGGAAAGCTAATTAACTTTTTTTTTTTAAGATTTTTTTTATTTATTTGCCAGAGAGAGAGAGCACAAGCAGGGAGAGCGGCAGGCAGAGGGAGAAGCGGGCTCCCTTCTGAGTGAGGAGCCCGATGCAGGACTCGATCCCAGGACCCTGGGTTCATGACCTGAGCCAAAGGCAGACGCTTAACCGACTGAGCCAACCAGGCGTCCCGCTAATTAACTTCTTTTTGCCGCAGTTGTCTTTCGGAAAAATAAAGATAACCATACTGCAAACCTGATGAGGGTTTTGTAAAGATTTTAAAAAGTAATACATGTAAAGGCACATACATGGAGCTGCCATTGTAAAAAGCAGTAGTAGTATATAGCTCATAGATTCTTCTGGGAAAAGAGAATCTAGATTTTGAACATGCTGACCCACAGCTAACCACTGTTAATGACATTATGACTTCCTTATTTCTACTCTCAACTCCCCAAAAGACCACCAGAAAAAACTGGTAATCAAATGAACTTAAGTTAATCAGACTCAACCACAGATAAACAACTAGAGAAAATAATAGCTGACTAGAGTTTGAACTGTGTCTTAGAATGGAAAGTTTAAGGGAGAATTTTATAGGGTTTGAAGGTTTGGGCTCCAGTGATACAAGGCAGATCTTTCAGGTGAGGAATGAATTGGGATTGAGTAAAGTCTGTGACTAAAAACTCACGCTGAAAAATTAGCTAAAGGATTTTGGATTATGCCAGTCCTTTTTCTTGTATATGTTCCGTAATTACCATGATATCTGAATAATAATGATAATAAGCACATAATGAAGAAAATTAAAAAATGCGGTTTTCCTGTTCATTACCTGAACAAGTCAGGGTAACAAACTTGCATGTTGTATCCCCCTGAATACTTATCTTATGAAAACCTGTACAGATAATAAAATTTTAAGTGTTTTCTACTTTGAATTAATCAAAGATACTAAGAAATAGAAGATACTGAGGAATTAAGTAGTGGGACCAAATGAGGATAAAGATTCCTAATCTCATTGTCCTATCTATCATCTATCTATCTATCTATCTATCTATCTATCTATCTATCTATCTATCATCTATCTATCTATCTATCTATCTTATTCTTTTGCCATGTACCAGGTGATGGATTCTATAATGAGGGAATAAGAATTAAATGTGACTTTGGTAGTGACCTTTGACTCCATTGTGAGGAGAAACTGAATACATTGTTAAAATCTTCCACTGAAATGTGTTTCTTACTATAAAGATATTGTCATGTATAATACAAAACATACAAGAAGGGGCACCAGAGTGACTCAGTCAGTTAAGCGTCTGCCTTCGGCTCAGGTCATGATCCCAGGGTCCTGGGATCAAGTCCTGCATCAGTCTCCCTGCTCGGCAGGGAGCCTCCTTCTCCCTCATCCTCTCCCTCTGCCCCTCCTCCCTGCTCGTGTGCTCTCTCTCTCAAATAAATAAATTAAATTAAAAATACAAAAAGTATTATAATATGTAAGAAATATGACAATGCATTAAGAACAGAAAGTCTTAATCTCTTGTGTTTTGTACGAACACAGGTTAGACTTCCAACTGGAAATGTGAAAGATTAGATTGCATGGCTCTCTATTTCTGCTGATTTATTTTATTAGGCTTTATTTCACTATACAATAGCATATGAACTAAATGTCTCTTTTAATAGTTATGCTCTTCTTGAGATATGTTGTACCCTTTCTTGGATTGCCTTGTTTGCATTCCATTCCACAGACTTGCACATGAGTCCCTGTTGAGAATATGTGTGCTCCTCCAATACCTGGATTATCTTCTTGGAATTGATTATAATTCAAACCTCATAAGAATTAATTTCTACAGCTGATCCTGTCATGTATGGAGTATGTCATTACTCAGTATTTTAATGTTTGTTATTGAAGTTTGAGATAACTATTTGAAGTGAAAATGTTGATCTCTTTTATCAGAATCCTTCCCAAATATTTGATAATCATCACTGAAAAGTCTGGTAACCAAAAGAATGTATAACTTGAAACACACACTGAATACCTGACAGGTATGAAGAATCTTGCCTTTACTTAGGGAAATGCTCAGTCAAGAAGGAAATGAAGGAGCCCTTAAATTAAGCCAGCTGTAGGCAAAGCATTGTCCATATGAATGAATATAATAGCAAATATATTTTTTTCTGGACAACCGTGAGCCAAAAATGTGCCAGGTGTTTTAATAAATATTATTATTTTATCATTTTAAAATGTGAGGAAACAGCTTCATAAAGGTGAAATAACTTGTCCAAGATTACACCATTATTATATGATACAACAAAACTTCAGTTATATTCTAATCCCTCAAAGCCATTTTGTTCCTTATTATGTCATACTCCATTGTTTCTAAACCCTATTCTGTGACTTCTAAAACATGCTCTAAGGGCAAAGGATGTATCCCATGATGCAGGAAAAAGCCATTCAGGTAAGACAGCCAACTAGAGCTGATTTAGAGTCTACCCAAGAGGGCTTCCTGGAGGAATGTGATCTCAGCAGTAAACAAACACATAAACACAAAACTAGGGATTCTGCTAGATGCAGAGATGTATTTGCTCCTCTCAAGGATGGACCTGTGAATACCAGATTCCTATTAATGGGGCTGAGGCTTGGTGGTCTTCAAAGAACTCATGGAAACTTTCCAAAAGAGAAAATCAGTTCTAAACACGTACCAAACCCAGAGAACACCAGTGCTAGATAACTTACAAAACACAAATAAGATTTTTCCCTCTGTGGCAGGGAGAATCGTGCCCTCTTTCCCCCAGAGATGTCCCTGTCCTGATCCCCCAAACCTGTGAAATGTTACCCTACATGGCAAAAGGGACTTTGTTGATGGGACCAAGTTAAGGATCTTGAGATAGAAAGATTATCCTAGATTATCCAAGTGGGCCCAGTATAATCACAAGGGTCCTTATAAGGGGGAGGCCAGAGTGTCACAGGCAGGAGAAGATGGAAGCAATGGAAGCCGAGGTTGGGATGCCACACTTTGAAGCTGGAGGAGGGGCTGTGAGCCAGTAAAGGGAGGTGACCACCAAAAGCTGGAGATGACAAGGAAACACATCTTTCCCTGAAGCCTCCAGAAGGAACACAGCCCTGACAACACCCTGATTTTAGACTTCTGACCTCTAAAACTTTAAGAAAACAAATTTGTGAAATATGTGTTGTTTTAACTAGCTTTGTAGTCTTTTGTTACAGCAGCAGTAGGAACCTAGTTTTGCTTTCCTTGCCTCCCCTTCTTCAATTCTGGAGGGTCCAGTGGGGAAATTTAGTGGAGGGGGGGGGAGGGGGAGGAATGTACTTCTAGCTTGGGAATAAAGGCAGAACAATAGCAATGAAGTAGTCCATGACCCCTTCTTCCAACTGCAGGGGTCCAACCCAAACCAGTGCCAGGCTGACCTGGATGGGTTAGCTGCCGAACTGATTGAGGACTGACTGACCAAAGGATATTTTGTTAGCTAGGAGTTATGAGGTTTGTCCCTGACTTCACCCAAGGCTCAGGGATGGGCAAGATCATATGAGAAATGGAGGAAAGACTTTTCTAATTATATCCTATGAGTCCCACTTTTCCAAAATTATAGCAGCACATTGGAACAAGGCTCACTTTGAATTAGGTGACTGCTTTGTTGCCCCTTCATTCTCTAGGGCTTAGATTTTCTCCAAACACTCCTGTTTTCCTGATTCCTGCTAAATGTCTTTGCAATTGCATCCTTTCTCCCCTTCACCGTTCCAGTGAGATTCTCAGTGCTGATATTCTCAGATTCCCCACATTTAGTCCTACCTACCTTGCGTGTTATCAGCCTTTGAAAACTCCTCTTGTTTATTAAGATAATAATAGCCTTGTGGTGATTGTCGAAGCGTAATTTTCAAAATGTTAGAAACATAATTGTCATACACAGAGATAGTGAGCATACACAACAATTTTGTTTGACTCATTAATGAGGGAACCGGTAGAATAAAAAATAGAAATTGTATATGGGCAGTGAAGAATGGTGCTGAGATCAGATCACTGAATTCAATGCTGATTAGATTATGTTCTACGGAACAATAAAACTGTGACTGTGGAAGTCATTTACTCTGACAGAAGAAAACCAAATCGTTGTACCTTATCAGTTTTCTACAACTTAAATTCTATATTTCAGAGCTATGCAGTGCTTGGGTCCTAGTCAGTTTTGATTACCACAGTGAAAGTTCCATTTTCCAAGGGAGTCAGGTGTGTTGGATAATACTTTGGCCTCATGTTAAAATGTTACACAATCATCTTGCTTATTTATTTCCAAGCTGAGGATAATTCTCTGTAACATCCTTAACAAATATTAAAGTATATAAAAAATTAAAAGTACTAAATAAATACTGACATGAAGGAGAGCAAATTTTGCCACATAATGTGACCTTCTAGTTTAAAAAACAAGTTTTTATTTATTTAATCCCTGTGCTGGATTGAGCTACACCTCTTTAGTTAAGTTGGGATTTATATTTTTCTGAATCTCCTTCTCTGTGTGGTTCTAGATGTAACTTGGAAGGGGAAAGGTAACTAGTGGCTGTGATTTGTTGAAGGACTCTGGGATAAGTAATAGTGATGTTCATGTGCAGAGGTGCCTAGCAGATCCCAGGTCGTCCCTCCTCCTCCCTGCTCTCTGATCAGCTTGCTTTCCGAACCGAGCACCGGGCTGCACACCACTGTTCCAGGCCCACAAACAGATGCTTGGCAATGACCACACAGAGGTTGAGAGCTTCTTGTAGACATCTCCACGGCATCCCCCTCTGCACCTGTTATGTAGCCTGGGTATGCTTAGCTTCTCTATTAACCTTCAAGCTCTGACTTCACCAATCTTGCCCGTGGTTTTGACAGATGAACTTAGTGACTCTGTGCCTGATCCCTACTCTCTGCTCCAGATCTTCCCTTCCCGAGCTCCTCCCCCATTTCTTTAAGATCCAATGTCTATAATAAATCTCTTATTTCCCAAATACTCAGAGTGGCTCTGCTTTCCTGGCTTAACCCTGACAGATTCATTCCTATTGTTTTAGAGCTATGATCTCTAATTTCAACCCTCTTGGATGAGACATTTCCAAACACATTCTGACATAGAATTTCTCCACTAAATTTATGATGATAATAATGATACTACTAACAATAATAATGATAATAGCTAACACTAAGACTTGTGAGGGATTAACATTATTATAAGTGATTTACTACTAAATGCTTCGTTGCTTCTCATCCTCTTTAAGACTGCTTCCTATGTCTTGGAAAAAAAAAATCATGTTTTAGAATGTGAAAAAATACTCTTCTTATTCCTGAGGTCATATTGGTATGAAAGGATCACAGGGAAATCTAGGAGTGTAGTTAGAAGTATGGTGTGGGTAGCTAGGCTAGCCTGGAACCGGTTTTATTTATGTGGCAGAGCCGTTCGTAGTTAACTATCATTATTGGATCTCTAAGATGTAAAGAACCATTGCTAAAAATGCCCCAAAATGCTGTATATTGCAGTAACAGGACTTGTTGTAAATTTGTCACATCAGATACTTTGCAAAGGTGTTTACATATATTATCTCATATAATAATCCTGCCCATGACTCCAAAAAGTAGGAACTATCAGCCTCTTTATGTAGGTGAAAAACTGAGCTTGAGAAAAGTAACTTGCCCAAGGTCACACATACATGGAATCGAGACTTCCAGTTGTCTTCTTATATCCATTCTCTCCTGCTGCTAAACCCCAAGTCTTAGCTGAAGAGATATTCCCAATAACAGTGACTACATTCCTATCCTTCCTTACAAGTAGGTACCTCCATTTGGCTATATTGTGACCACTGATGTAAAAGTAGAAGTGGAGGAAAGTTGCCCTATAGGGAAAGACTATAGTGTTTCTTGCCTTCTTTCCTAAGTGCTGTAACGCAGATGTAATGGTTGGATCTTCAGCAGCCAGTTTGGCTCTCAAGATGACATTGGAAACGGCATTCTAATGCAATATGCCATAAGAATCTTGAGTCCTTGGAATACCTTAGACACCTGCCTCTGAGCTTTTACCTGAATGAAAAAATAATTTTCCATTCTATTTAAGCCACTGTTATTGGGGTTTTCTATAACTTGCAACTGAACCTAATCTCAATTAATGCAATGATATGAACTTTCTACGTACACATGCAAAAATAAAACCGAAGAAGTCCACTACCAGGACCACCATTCATCCTCGCAATTCTTTTCCCTTGGTGGTAGATTAGAAATTAGAAATACTTCTCTGTTGTTATAGATTTCCAGCCTTGAGTCAGAGAACTTACATTTATCAGGAGTCCCTGAAAATGCCAATTTTATACAACATGATCTCTCATCAGAGTACTGAGAATGGAGAGCTATTGCTAAACTGTAACTGATTTTTTTTCTGTAATAGCACATTGATGGGAAAATCCATGACCCAGGATCATGAAATGAAAATGACTCCAATCCTAAATGACATTCAATTGTAAAATTGGACTGGATTGCTTTTTACAAATTTTAAAAGCATAGCCTTGATTCACTTCAAAATATGACTGCTCGGGAATTTTTTTCTGTTCCTTTATACCTAGGAAAGAGCTGAACTGGCTTCCCTTTGATTTGCTAACAGGAGTATATAAGTTATATCATAAGATCATTTTTTCTTAGAGTAAGAAAACCAGACTTCCAGTTTAAGATAAGTACCAGGGATGTAAAGTACAACATGATGACTAGAGTTAACACTGCTGTACGAAATACAGGAAGATTGTTAAGAGAGTAGATCCCGAGAGTTCTCATCACTGGGAGAAAATTTTTATTTTTACTTTTTTCTTTTCCTTATATCATATCTGTATGAGAGGAAGGATATTAGCTGAACCTATTGCGATAATCATTTCACAGTTTATGTAAATCAAATAATCATGCCGTTAGGTTTTAAATTATACAGTGATGTATGTTAATTATTTTTCAATAAAACTGGGAAAAAAAGAGTTATGGAAATCAAAGGAGAATGCTAGGAAAACAAAACTCTTGTAAATGTGACATGTAAATGTGCAGACAGCAAGGCTTATATATGACCTACCCAAGCGCAGAATAGTTTTGTAGTTCTTACCATTCTTGGGACCAAATACCAAAGATCATTGAATTTTGTTGCCAGTTAAAATTTAGAAGGCAGTGGGTCTTTAATTCATCAATTACACTGATTTTTGCTGGGCTTTAATAAGCACTGAAAGTTTATACACATAATTTATGACTAACTAGGCACTCAGATCTGGATGAGGGGAGATAAATAAACTGTGTTAAGAATCGATCTGGGTGTTGTCCTGTGATGACCTTGTAGGAGGTAAAGAAAACCATCTATGTTTGGGATTTTAAGGTTCAATGAGACAATCCCTCTATAAATTAGCTCTCCTTAGATTTGTAGGTGCCAACATTTCACTGTTAGAGCTTCATTTGATTATAAGATTAATATGTCTCTTGTTTAACTTTAAACACCCCTTAAGTGAATAACATGTTAAGTACATCAATTTCTTTCTAAGTATGTACATCAAGAGTAGAATGTAGAAGAATAAGGGGCATTGGACTAGCACAGGGCCTCAGCACTCCTGTAGGGAGGCCAGCTCGAACGGCATGCTTGGGTTAACCAGAAGCCTTAGGAAAGCATTTTGTACCTTTGGGTGGAGGTGAGGAAAAAACAAAAGAGAACAGTGAGCTGACTGTAAAAAGAGGAGGCGTTGGGATCAGAGATTTGTTTCTTCTACTGACCTCCATGTTGCTTTCAGGTCACAAATCTGGCATTTGAAATCAAATCAATTTACTTCTCAGTAATACTCTCTCCGTGTGAGAAAACACACTGTTGAATCCAGTTGAAAATTGAAACATAAATACTCAATCAACTGAATATCTAATAATATATCAAAATGGTTTTAGTAATATGTTTCCTCGAGTTTACTAAATTGAGCAACTTTTTTGGCATCACTGAAACTAAGCCAGAAAGGGAAGACATAAATAAGGTTGATGGTGTCTTCCTTTGGATGGGTAGGAAGAGCATGAAGGGTGAAGACAAGAGTCAACTGAGTAAATCATCCCACAAGGAACCTTGTACCAGTTTGTTTGTTCCCGTTACTACATAGCAATTCCTCATTTTCTTGTTGTGGCATCACTGCTTCTTTTCTAGAAGGAACCAAGTTTTCCAAAAACTTAGAATCCTTTTCCACTTCATCAGAGACAAATGAAAAGATACATTTCTACTTTCGGGACCCCTTTCAAAGAGTTGGGTAATAGGGAAAAAAACAAACAAACCATAATCCAGTGACCATTTCCCCACTTCTAACTTATAATACTGAGATCTATTCAGAACTGAATATCATAGAGGAAACATAAAAATAATCTTTTTTTTTTTTAAAGATTTTATTTATTTATTTGACAGAGAGAGACACAGCAAGAGAGGGAACACAAGCAGGGAGAGTGGGAGAGGGAGAAGCAGGCTTCCTGCTGAGCAGGGAGCCCGACACGGGGCTCGATCCCAGGACCCCGGGATCATGACCTGAGCCGAAGGCAGACGCTCAACGACTGAGACACCCAGGCGCCCCATATAAAAATAATCTTATTAGAAGTTGGTCCAACACTGGCCTCATTGAGAGTTCTCTATCCAAATCCTGAATCCCTTCCTTGTATTGAAGGGATTCAGGGAAAGGCCCAGTGGGACCAGAATTCCATGTCTCTAAGGATCTAGGTTGTTCAAATGGGAAGCAGGTTCACTTGCCAGTTATTTCCCTTTTGTTCTCACTATTTTTTTTCATTCTGAGATAAAATCAAGATCTAATGGTTTGGTTTTTAGAGATATAAGACCACTTCCTATAGCCCTTTCCCTGTGAAAGCAGATAACTTTGTTATTGCACATTTGACTTAATAGAGCTGCTGCTTTTAATGTAGTAATCCTTGCAGATGAAAACTGAATTAAGGCAGCCTGTCTAAAATGGAGACTCTAAAATAATGAAAAACGAATGCACAACAGATGACAGGACCCAACAATCCAGCAGTGTGCACTTGTCTTCATTTGGAAAATTCTGTTTCTGTTCACATATAACTGGGGAGCCCAACCAGGGCTACAACAAAAATTAAGCTGCCAGGAACTGTCTTCATGTTCATGAGCTTGAGATCACAGCCCGGTTTCCTGTTTCTTCATTAGTGGAGTACCATATGGCCTATTTCTGCAGCAATCACATTTTTTTATTGCTAGGGCTTTAGGCCAAATTACACTGAGAGACATAAGAATTTCTGAGTAGTTGTTTTATCTTCTTTTCTTGTATATAACAATCATCTTGTATTAAAGTTTCTGCTACTCTAGCAGGTGACAGTGCTGGATTCAACTCTAACTTTTAAGAAAGAAAATTATTTTCTGATTTTAATTAGCATAAATTTATTCACATAAAATGGTTTCACAAAGACCTTTCAATTTAATGTTTGTAGGCTTGGCCACCATATGTATTTTAGAAAACATATACTCCTGGTCAGAGAGGAGAAAAAAAAAATGCTCCTTCATTTCTCTTAACTTAAATGTGTGAAAAGCTTTCTCTGTTCTCTAATACTCAGAGATAAAGCATTTGGAAAAGACAGTTATTTGCAAAGAAGGTTGACAAGGGGTCTAGACTTCGGAAGACTGACTCACCAAATAAAAAATAAACAAGTACTTCCTGATGAAACTTCCCAAGTTTAACCATATTAGCACGTTTAGACTTCCTCTACTCATAATGGAAAACAACAATTTTCTTCCAGGAACGTCATAGCCACGAATGTCTTCCTATCATCAGGGACTGCACTGTAAAATACAGGAACGAAACTGTTCGTGGTAGAGAGTCAGCAATTTCAAAGAAATGTTAGAGTTTTCATTTCTTTGGAAGACTAGAGTTCAGAGGTCTGCTTTGTTGCTGCTGCTGTCCTTTGTTTTGTTTTGTTGTTTGGACTTCTATAAGGATGCAAAGTGAGGTTTCCACCCATAAGGCTGCAAGGCCAAGCTATCTCTGTTGCTTTCATAGTCTGATCCACTCAAAACCTTTACATTGTCATTTTGAGGAATTAAGGAAGAGAAGTGGGAAGAATGGCATTGAGAGTGGTGTGAAGAGGACAACCAAGGAAATGGGGCAACAGTCAGCACCAGTGATAACTCAGCGTTATCCGAAATACGGAGTGAGGAGTAAATATAATCCTGTGAAATTCCAGAGATTTGAGAGAAGTGGAGACCCCTCACAAAGTGTAGACTGAAAGGTCGGGCTTTTTTTTTTTTTAAGATTTATCTATTTGACAGAGAGAGACACAGCGAGAGAGGGAACACAAGCAGGGGGAGTGGGAGAGGGAGAAGCAGGCTTCCCGTGGAGCA
>NC_138375.1:28652566-28711662 GCF_054177405.1 Leptonychotes weddellii | reverse complement strand
AAATACGGAGTGAGGAGTAAATATAATCCTGTGAAATTCCAGAGATTTGAGAGAAGTGGAGACCCCTCACAAAGTGTAGACTGAAAGGTCGGGCTTTTTTTTTTTTTAAGATTTATCTATTTGACAGAGAGAGACACAGCGAGAGAGGGAACACAAGCAGGGGGAGTGGGAGAGGGAGAAGCAGGCTTCCCGTGGAGCAGGGAGCCCGATGTGGGGCTCGATCCCAGGACCCTGGGATCATGACCTGAGCCGAAGGCAGACGCTTAACGACTGAGCCACCCAGGCGCCCCAAGGTCGGGCTTATTATGTGGATGTTAATGAAGAGAAATCCCACTGGAGCATTTAGATACATTTAGGACCCTACTATGGCTTCCCAAAGTGCCATGTTCGCATAGTGTAGGTGAACAGATGCAGCACCATTTTAGAGAAAAAGGGAAGTCCACATATCTTTGTTCCCTTTTAGTTCAAATAGATACTTTAGTACCAGACTTCTGAAGATAATCTCTTAAGCCAAATGGGCCTTTGTATACCATATCAAAGCAAAGATGAGAGGGCATTTTTGGAAAGGGAAGGGAAGGGCTTTTATTGTCCTTCACATTACTCTACATAAAACATCAATTTTATCAATTGAAAGGTGTTTTATAACTTAAAAAAAAAAGCCAAATCTCTCTTTAGAGGAATTGTCCTAACATACACAGGGCTGCTCTCCACTTTATGACTTCTGAGGCTACCGCTCAGGGATAGTATCTTCCATCTCTTTAAGTAGAATGGACCATTTCTTCTCTTGTATGTGATACCGCCACAGTACCAGTTCATGGAGGAGAAGGGGAGCAGGACAAGGTATATCAGACCAGCTAGCATAGTCTTGCTGCTTAACCAGACAACTCGCAGTGGCTTAGCACAATCCACTGGACATCCATATGGGATCCATCAGAGTCCACAGGGTGTTTCCTGCGGAATCTCCCAGTGGGTGACTCAGGGACACAGGCTTCTTCCATCTTATGACTATATGCCTTCTGAGACATATGTATTTAATAATTTGCTATAAAATAATTTCAATTGCCAGAATCAAAGACAGGTTGTGGTCAAATCCAAGAACTAAAACTGCTGCACCACCAACTACACTGTTCCTGTTGTTGTTTTGAACGCTCCCCACCCCTGCTCACCTCTTTTAATGCTGATTGCACTCAGAATATGAAGTATGTACTTAATAAAAGGGCATCTGGCTCATTTTAATGTCTAAATTATCAAAATTTTATGCATCCATGTCAGCCCCTGGTGTGTTGGCTTTGAAACAGGTTCAAATAAAGTTCACTTTGACAGAGAGCCGTGATGACTTTATGTGTTCATTAGCCTGGTCTAATAGAGCATTAAGTGAAGTCAGTGGTCCTGTTCGTTAGCGCCTTTTGGACATTATCTTGCTGTAAGTATTTTTGAAAAGTCAGGGCTCATTTTCTCTAGCTGTCACACAGAGATCCTAGGGTAAAACAAGGCATTCAAATACTCTCGGCTCCGAGGTATGACAAACACCAATGCTACCAAAGCTCCTGCCATGACTCAAAAGGGTAGCAGAGTGGGGGCATAAAATGTTGCCCTGGGACCTAATGTTTCATAAGCCCCAGACTCATACCTTAATTGAAGTGGTGTTCCAACCCTTGAATAATCCAATTTGGGAGACTTCTGCATTTGAAATGCTTGATCGTCAATTGCGATGTCTCACGGCATCCACATTTCCTCCACGGTGGACTGTAGGCAAGCACTGATAGACACGCTCATCCACTAGACTGGAACAAAAGAAGCAAATTTGGGAGCCACGATGTATATTTCATTGTTATGCAAAAATAAAATAAAATTAAGCTCAGCTAATATTAATGTAAAGCTTGTTGCTGTCAGGCTTACTCAGACCTCTGTAACAGAAACGGAGAGCTATCCTGAAGGAAAAGTGGAAGTCACAGAGCCTTCAAGGAAGGCAGTTAAGTGGACTATACTATGTGATTTTAATTCAAGTAATCCTTATTTTAAAAATGGGAAAAGTCTATAAAATATCCTTCTAAGAAACTGGGAATTGAATATAATATTGCACCTATAAGCCTAAGTGATCCATCCCAAAGTGGCAGAGCTGACTTCTCCTGTCTTTGTTAGCCCCCATGGGATGGAGGGGGTAGAGAGTAATGATCTCATAAGCTGATGTCACTTAGGATGTACCTGGGGAAAAAAATTAAAAGATATTCTTTGATTTCTTTATTGTAAAGAAGACAATTTTTAAATGAATGAAAAAGTAACACTTTTCTAAAGAAATCTCTGCTGTGGAAAGAGTATTTTGAAAATGGACGATTGGAGAAGTTTCCATCATTATATGATTTAAGTGTGCAATGTTTAAAAACTTTGGAAAAAATCACCTGGATCTAAAATTTTCTGACTCATTTAAAATTTTTTCAAATGAGGGGTTTCAGTGAATTTTGAACTCATTATTAAAATTGTACAAAATCCAATTGTTTTGTATGAATAACCAGTTGACCTTGAGGACTATATAAATTTACTAATCAAATTACCAAACAACCCTTTTATTTAGTTTGTGACTGGTATTTAAAAATAGTATCTTGAGTACGTAAACATAGCCAATAATGCACTTGTTTTATTTGGGTTTGCATACATTTGGCCACCATAATAGCCAGTAGTAGTCAAGTGTCACAAGGAATTACATAGAAATCAAGGGAAAAAATACTGACTTATATTTAATCACATTCCTAACCCCCCCCCCCCAAAAAACCCAGCCCACCAGCCTGTGTGAACTCAGCTTTGTTTTTGTTTTTGTTTTTATTTTGGTGGGGGGAAAAGGGGTGACTACAAATAACTAAAATTAAAAATTAATTTAAAATTATTTCTTCATATTATTTTTAGTTTCCATCTCATTTTTATTTAAAATTTACAGTGTATCAGAATAAAAATACATACACAAATTATAAACTAATCAAATATATGTATTGATTTTAAAAACATGCACAACAGGTACATGCTCAAGTATTTTTTACTGATAAAGGAGCATAAAAAAATTTTAGAGGTACAATATAAGGCTACAAAGAAGGGTATACCAACTTATGTATGAAATGAGCTTACAATATAAATATCATTGGTCTCTGTGTCTCACCCTTACCCCTAAAAATCTTGCTTCAACTGCTTCTATCTTACAAATTTATCCAATATGCCTTATAGAGATAATGAAATAGTATACAAATGAAATTCCTATAATGTTCCTATCCAACCCACTGATTCTTTCAAAGAAACCCTAAACAAGTTCTGTGAAAATCAAGTACGGTGCCTAATTAAACTGGTTACAAGTTATACAAATATTTTTAACATAGTTGTTGTAATCCTATCAATCCTCAAATTTTAGCCCCTGTCCACAGTGTGAAAACCAACCACTGCCTTATAAATGACAATAATAGTAATAAACATAATGATTGTATGTTGTGTTATTTCACAGATTAAAAATAACCTGATTCTCTGAGAAGGCTATCACTTCAGTGACATGAGCCTGGATTTAGATTAAAAGGACCTCCTTTTTGTACTGATTCTACTTTTTATTATCTAACTGTAGACAAACCATTTACCTTTTTTCTGCTTCAGTTTCTCCACATCCAAATTGAAGCTATCTGCTCTATCTCAAGGAGCTGGTGAGGGTATTAGATAATATTTACATGCCCTGTATAAGCTATACTAATTTATATTTGATATAATTTGATATAGGATTGTGTTGTTATTTTATCTTATAATCTATATACCAAGCTCAGACGTGAGGTTGTAGAAATAGAAAGAATAGAAAAATACACAAAGAATAGGAATATAAAGATTAGAATGGACAATAAAAAAAAAAGCGTAGGTTGGAAAGGCAGATAATTTAGACAAGAAGATGATTTTTGATGGATTAAGCCCAAATCAGGTACAAACCTATGAAATGTACATTCTGCAATTGTAGCACAGCTATTATTTTTTTTTCTACTTGAGTCCTAGATGAAATTGATATTTGCAAGTATCAGGTCATTTGTTTTATAAAAGCTCACCTAGAAAATCATTCACAATTAAAAGCAGATGTACTCATGGGTTGTTGTTTTTAAAACAGATTGCTGCCCTAGGCTGTAATCATTATATCTAGCTGAGTTCGTGAAACAAGTCATAAAGGTATTTCTCTGAAATATTTAGCTTCATAATGAGTGATGTAATTTCTCTGAATTTTGTATTTTTACAAACACTTGGCTCCCCGGGTCTGGGTTCCAAGAATTTTGCAGAGTTTTGTTGAGGTCATATATCACATAACTCACTGCTGGTAGTAAAAAGCAATATAAGTCATGCTCAGCTTATAAATCTGATTCTCTTGCACAATTTTATATAATTCTGAAGAGCTTCTATTGGACCACTGTCCTGGAATAACAGAAATTGGCCTATTGATGACCATAAAAGGAGAAATAGAGTACATTTTTTTAGAGTAGGCTTTTTTCTGTAAAGTGTCACATAGTAAATATTTTCAAATTTCTGGGTCATTCAGTCTTTGCTGCAACTACTCAAACTCTGACATCTTAGTGTAAAAACAGCCGTAGACAATATACAAACAAATGGGCAAGGCTGTGTACCACTAAAACTTTATTTACAAAGAGACACCGTGGACCAGATTTGACCAGTTTGCCAACCCTGATCTAGAGAATGCTTGAGGCCAATACCAGGCATTAAATTCATGAGTTTTATAGATTGTTTTATTTGGCTTATTCTAAAATAAAAATTAGCACCTGCCTATTCTAAAACTAACTTCTTCCTATTTTAACTAGTGCCTCACACATCTATACTTCCTATACTTATTAAATATTTCTTAAAAGGAGGTATGTAGCTTCTTCCTCACAATACTTAATCTTACTTGAGTTAGCTTTCTTCTCAGAGTAATTGGCTTTTACCTACAAAGCATTGTGCTGAGTGGAGTAAAAAGTGATGGTGCTTTTCTTCTTAGAGTTCAAACTCAGAAAAAAATAGTCCAGACAGAAACAAAAGATATCAAAAAGAATGATACAAAAGATATCAAAAAGAATGAAATCTTGCCATTTGCAATGACATCGACAGAGCTAGATTTTATTATGCTAAGTGAAATAAGTCAGTCAGAGAAAGACAAATACCATATGATCTCACTCATACGTGGAATTTAAGAAAGAAAACAGATGAATGTATGGGAAGGGGAAAAGAAGAAAAGGAGAGAGGGAAACAAGCCACAAGTGACTCTTAACAACAGAGAACAAACTGAGGGTTGATGGAGGGAGGTGGGTGGGTGATGGGTTGGATGGGTGATGGGGATTAAAAAGGGTACTTGTGATGAGCACTGGGTGTTATGTGTAAGGGATGAATCACTGAATTCTATTCCAGAAACTAATATTGCACTATATGTTAACTATCAAAATTTAAATTTAAAATTTTAATTTAATCTAAAAATTAAAAAAAAGAAAGAAACAAGCAAACAAAAGATACAGACTTTGGAGAGGGCCTGGCTCATGAGAGATCTAGACCTGCCCACCAGAATCGTAAAATTTTATATAGAGGCCTTAACTGGGTTTTGCCATGTATTCAGTCCCGGTGGTCTCAACAACACCATTCTCTCTCAAGACAGCATCCTTGGAACAGCTCCCACTGTGGGAACGGTGGGCAAAATGTATATTTCAAAGATGGGAGGTAGGGGGTGAGGGGCTTCTGGTTGCCTGGGTCTAGCTCTCGGGTCAAGATGTGGTCATGCCTGTTTGATTACCTCCTCCAACATAAAGTAACATACATAATTTCAGATACACATAATGTCTCTATTTTATTTTTAATAATCCCTTTTATTTATCACATTTAGAAATCTTTTTATCAAAGAAGGCATCTAGATCTTCACCCTATTTTTTCTAAGCATACTTTATTATAAATATTCAAATAAATCCAACATTTAGCTCACATTAGCTTACCATATTTTCATATTGTGTTCAATATTATCATGTTCAAAATTTGCTTTTAATATAAAAATTAATTTTAAAAATTCATCTTATTTTCAATTTTTATAACGTGTTCTAGGATGTAAACATCCTAATACACCAAGACTGTTCAGCATCTTTAAAATAATATTTATCCATTGAGGATCTTTTATACTTCCAAAAATAGTGTTCTCTCCTGGGAATAAGCTATCACTCCGATTTCACATTTATCTCTTTGGCCCCTCTCTCTAAATATTGAGTAAAACTTTAGTAACTGACAACGTACTGATGTGGGCTTGGCATTCAGCTCAGAATGTACAAGGACTGAGCACAACATGGATACTATCATCCTCTCAGTAAGTGCTTTTCAGAGGAGTTCCTTTTAACAATACAAATAACTATGATGAGTAGGCTTTGAACTTAAAGAAATGGATACATAAATGCACTTCCCCAGAATAAAAAAGTTTTGTGGCTTTTTTATGAAGGCTTGAATTACCCATTTTGATTTCCTTATAAACATTATAGTCATAATACCTGACTTTTAAAGCTTTAGCTTGTATAACAAAGTCTTGTCTTGTTTGTGTTTTTCCAATTTGGTAGACTACCATATCCATATGTGCTTGATGGAAAAACTAACTTTTCCAGTGTACCACGCACAGTCTTGGCTTATCTTAGTAGTTTTTATTAAATGGTATTATATTCACACTCGTGTTTAATGTTTGTCTCAAATGCTGATATATTGTTTTGCAGTGCACAGAAGCTAAACACCTACTCTTGTCTTCCACCCTTTCAAGCCGATTCAAGCTTTCTGATGATTTGTATCTAGTGCTTCTGTTTCATTGATCACAGGGCATTTATTCTTCTCATTCTCAATCTTTGTTTTCTTCAGTGTTTTCTGTTCATCTTTACTGTCATAGTTTCTTTTTCATTTCTTGGTCAACCTAGCTTCTGTTTCAAGGGCGCTTCTATGGTTTCTCAGTGGTCTTTCTCATGGGTTGGTTATCTGTATACTTCTTAGACTTAACAAATGTTTTACTAAGTATATCAATGTGAAGAGACACATAACATATTTGTTTAAATAAATAAGCACTTCAAAATCTGTATGATTACTAAAAACATTCTTATGCATTAATCGTTTGTTTAATTTCAATTATTGAACAACTTAAATAAATGCCGAGGATGATACAATTCTTTTCAACAGTTCCTACTTCTCACTTCTCAATGGCAATATTTATAAAACAATGCATGTTTTCCACGTGATGGCAAGGCAGTGGAGTGCTTGCTGGCTGGGTTGGTCAAGCGAAAACCATACCCAGTTGAACTTGAGGGAATTTTATGGCACACTTAAGAAGTAGATGACGAAATTTTATATGCTATATTTTTCAAATTATGTTTTGAAGGGCCTCTGCAATAAAATAGCATATCTAGTAGTTTTTAGAGCACTGAAAACACTTTGAGTGTGAGGAAAACAATAAAAACGTATTGCCAGCAGCCCAGAAGCAGAACTGCTTTTGTCTCGGGTCCTTCTTTGTTTTTAGTGTGTGGCAGGGTGCCTAAAACCTGACCATCCAGAAAGTGTGTTTAATAAATATTGTCTTTGTTACAAAACAAAAATCGAACAGCACAATGTTCTACAGACTCCTATTACTAAAGCACTCTTCTAACCTTCTGAGAAACACCACAGCCATTGAAAGAATTTATGGGGGTGTGTGCTCTCGCCTATGTGTTTTTTTAGTGTGATGTGTCTGATACAAAGTGAATTATAATTCTTACCAGGTCATTTAAAAATCCCTTCTTTTCTGAATTTTGTTGTTGAACTATTTAGTCATATTAAGTAATTATTCTGAGTATTTTGTAAAGCATTCTTTCCATCTCAGCCCCAATTGTGTATGAATCGTTTATAATTCCAAGTATTTATCTATTTCCCAAACCTTCAGTTTCATGGCAGACTAATGAGAACTGTGACCAGAAGATCCGCCATATTTAAAAATAATGCCCTAAGATTCTACGTTTTAATAAGGCATATACCAAATCAACCAAATCAAGAATAAAGAATGAGAATAAATGTTAGTCCTTAGCAAAGGGTATGATTGTTCTCATTCCCGTGCCAACCATCATTAGGTTAGGAATGACAGAAACAGGCTGACAGAAAGCAGAGAAGTGTCTTTGGGTAATGAGATGGCAGGCATGTGGGGCATTGTCGGGTGGCTAACTTACCTGGTCAGTCCTTGTTTTTGACGTATTCATCCCAGAGTCTTTCTCTGCCTCCCCAGGTAGGTTAACTCTCCCTGTCATGTGTTCCCATAGCAACCTGTCCTTCACCTTTCATCATATGCATCAGATATATCTTACTTGGCACATGCATCAATGTCTACATTGTCAGATTATAAATTCCACAAAGGTAAAAACCTCACCTATCTTGTTCATTGTTGTTGGCCCAACACCCAGGACAGTGCCTGGCTTTTTGTCAGCATTCAGCAAATATTTGTTGAATGCATGAATTAATTAAAATGCAAACCACATGGGAGATTAAAATTATTGGAATTGATCAGCTTGCTATGGTGATTTCCAATATAATTTGAGTAGAGGAAACAGGAAGGCTTTGCATTTTAAAATCGTCTCTCCTGCTTCCTCTCCAGGATATTTAAAATTCCACCACTAAGGCATTGCTTCTACAAGGCACCATCGGATCAGATGAAATTTAAAATGAAGAACGCTGTTTTCAGTCTAGTAGCCAAAAATGACCCCATATGGAAAAGTTCACCTAGGGCAAACTGCACTGGAAGTTAGCAAAGAGAAGGTCGTAAAAAGGACCAACACAGGGGTGCAGGGAGAAGGGAAGGAGAGGATGAATGACAGTCTCACTCGGAGCATGTGACACTGTCTATGGCTGACTCCTGATCAGAATGAACCAAGTGGTCCTGTTACCCAGGGAAGGCCTGTGATGGCTGATGTTTCAAATGATGTAGATGAGAGGTTTAAAAATAGAAGTAGTGCTCAGGACAAAATGTGCCCCTTTGCTACTTTTCATCTGTCTGTTCCTATTTATGCACATCCTATCATGTAAGGAACAACCTTTTCACACATCTTTCTCATTTTTTCCTGGGGGGATACTACCCAGAAAAGTTACTTTGTGTACTAAAAGTTATAAGAAAAACTGTCTAGAGGACAATTCACTTTTAAAAATTAGTATGTAGTGCATTTACCTGGAAAGTACACTAGTAGACAAAACCCAGTCATTTCTTTTGTCTGCTTTCATAAAGCACTAAGAGCTCAAAGTAAATGTAACATTCGTTGACTGAGAAAAACAAATTGTTCCCTTTCAAATCATCAATCACATAATAGAGTATGAAAAGGGACATCCTTGACACTGGAATCATTTGATTTTGATTTGCTACTGAGGACATATTGAATGGCATTTTTAAATGGGCTCTGCTAGTCATATTCTATTAAGGAGTACTTATATTTCTTAGTAAGAAGTCCAAAATGCATAGATTTTTCATGTGTTAAATGGCAGATGAGTCATCATTAAATATCAAGAAAGTCTTGGACACTGATGATGTGTATTTAAGTTCATTCCTTAAGAAACTAGACTTCAAAATGAGGAAGGAATACAAATCAGAATGGAAAGTTAAAAGCAATTAATAACTGGTGACTAGGGCCAGAATCAAATTTTAAAGGTTATCTTAGAACTAAAAAAAAAAGCTTCTGGGGCATTTTATAACACCATTAATTTAGTATGGTTACTTGAAATAAGTAAGGCATATGTGTTTTTACTTCTAGATAAATTGTCACTAACAGCCAAAAGTAACAAGAGGGCAAGCCAGGGTTGAATTTAATTCTCTTAATATGCCCTTTTGCCTCAGAATGTTTCATGGTTAAAGTGAATTCATTCCCATGTTAATATCAATGAGACATGAGAAGTGATTCTTTTCCATAATCATACCACGAAATTCAACCAAACATTTGAAGAAACAATATCATTAATTGTGTGGGGAAACCAAGTAAGAATATTATTAGTCAAATAAGTGATATAAAAAATTAAGTATTTCTTTCCAAAATTCCTTGATATGATGGTTTGGAAGCTGAAGTTCCACTGATGACAATAACTAGATGATGTCTTCTCTCTCTGATCATTGACCTAATGGACAGGGCATTTGTGGATAACCTTCAGGAGGGCAGAGCCATGGTGCGCCCACCCTACAGCCAGTAGACCCGGCTACAACTCCAGCTTAGCCAATCGCTGATGGTGCAACCGGAGGCAATTTATGTAACTCAGTAAGCCTTAGTTTCCTCATTTGTAAAATAAAGATACTCATAGTCCATCTTGTGGAGTTATTGGGAAAATAAGAAGTAATGAGTGTTAGGCACTGATCTTAAATTTATGTTGCTCATTTTGAGTTTTATAGACATGTATTTCCCATTAACCTATGACCACCAAAAGCCAAACCAGCTGCAAAATTTAAAACAAAAACATTTCCTGTGTTTAAATGGAAGTATCCCATACCCTGACCCTCACTTTCAGCCTCCCTACCCCCCAACTAATGCAGAAGAATCTCACAGAATGAAACTAAAGTGTGAAACAAATGGACAATGATTTATGCTCAATCATCCATCTTCCTTTAAGCAAGCTGACCAAACAAGAATTCACATTTGCAATATCCTAAAGAGGGAAGAGTTAGGTGAACAAACAGGGCAGAAACAGAAAGAAAGGGGTGAAGTATATCAGAGTCTAGGGAACCCAGTCTGAAAAAAAGTGATTTGTAAACATGCATTCAATTCATATATGTAGCAAGCTACTTAGAGAATATGTGTGCAGTATAAACTTCCAAAGCAAAAACTTTATCTTCTTATGACATTCAGCTATACTTAAGAGTATTCAATGTTCAACAAAAAATTTGCAAAGTAAGAATAGTTTTATATAAACCTGGCTCATAATTCAGTATGCCAAAGTACTTCAAGGATCTCTCTCTCTCCATATATATGTATGTATGTATCTGAAAAGAGAAGCTTAAATATTATCTGCTGAAGCCTCTTAATTTTATTTTTTTAAAGCTTATTTTATTTTATTCTTTTTAAGAGTTTATTTATTTATTTGTCAGAGAGAGAGAGAGACCACAAGCAGGGGGAGTGGCAGGCAGAGGGAGAAGTAGGCTCTTGGCCAAACAAGGAGCCCAATATGGAACTCGATCCCATGACCCTGGGATCATGACCTGAGCCAAAGGCAGACGCTTAACTGACCGAGCCACCCAGGTATCCTAAGCCTCTTAATTTCAAAGAAAAAAAATCTAAGCCCAGATTATTTATCATTTTCTAACTCACAGAGCTAGTTAGAAATGAGGAGTTCTGGTGCCCAGGTGGAAAAGACTACACATCAGCAACCATGCCCTATATTCAGTCAATTCTAGTAGAAGCTTTGGTCCCACTCCAAAATTGTTGATCCATGGCCATCGGGCAGGTCTCCTTTTCTCCTAATTCCACTCCCCCTCCTGCAACCAAGTTTAAAACTGGATCATCGAAAATTTCCCCACATGGCCAGTTTCCTAAATTCTCTTCAAGATTCTTCAATTAAATAATTTGCTTAAAGTTTTCTATTTAATGAAAAAACTCAACTCCAACCTCTAACAACTAGACTCCAGCCAAGATGAGTCATCAGGTGAAACTGAAAAGCAAGAGAGGACCTTGTTTAAGTCCTGAAGCAAGCATTTCCTGAGGGCAGAGGGTCAGATGGCTTAGCTAGAAGAACTGTGCCACCCTTTGGGGAAAGAGAGTTTGGTTCCTCAGATGCTTCTAAAATGGTATTTAAACTGAGAACACTCATATTTAATCCTCTCTCTTTCTTTCATTTTCATTTATTTTGCTGACATCAAGTACAGAGATTTAAATATTGGGTTAGTCATAATCCTACTTCATGACATAGTCATTGCTGTTGCATTTAAGGCAAGGTCTGCTTTTAGTTAGCTAGTTTTTGAATTAATAATTTTTAATAATGTAATAAGCCTGATGGGCCCACCACACCCAAACAAAAGCAAGGCCCCTGGCCATAACCTCCATGCAGCCCATCCCACCCTATGTCCTTGCTTGGCCCCCACCCAGAATGACCTGGCTCATGCAGGCCTGGACCAGATTTGAGGCACGATTGTCACAGGCAACAACATTTTTGAATGTTTTGTTATATTGAACTAACAGTTATTTTTCTAAGTATCACCACCGACCAATCCCATGATTTTCTAACAATTAAATTAAAGATTAAAATGTGGAGAAGCAAGAAGGCAGTTTGGTTAAGGCCTTGAATTCTGGAGTCAGACCACTTTGGGTTTAACTTCGAGAGTCACTACTTACTACCACCACTTACTTTCACCCTGGCAAGCTGTATAACCTAAGTTTCAACTTCATCGTAATGCAGGACAACAGTAGCTAGTTTTGTGAGAATGTGCCCTTACAATCATGAAAACTGGCCTAGTGCTTGGCACAGGGAAAATGCTCAATATATGCAAGTTAGTATTATCTCTACCATTCTCTGGGAAGTACTTTTTAAGTATTATGTTTAAAATGTATAGTAATAACATGTCATAAAACAAATTTCATGTCATTGTGGATCTTTAATTCCAAGGAGATGATCACTGTTACTACATGTAATAATAACAATATGCTACGTTTTTTAAGCTACATGGTTTTTAGAATGTTTTTACCTCATCATACATACATACATAAAAGAGTTCTATGAGCTATGTTTGAGCAGGCAACATTATTTCAAATTTATACAGTTGAGATTCAGTGAAATTAAATAACTAGTAAAAGTGCATGGCACGCATATGCCTGAAATCATCTGACATTCAATAATTTTGTTTGTCTTTGATCCCTCCATTTTGCTCTGAGAATGTGGGCAGTGTTTTAGGGACTCTCTTTTAGGCTACCTGGTCATATTTTGTTACTTGGAGCAAGGTAGACACCTCTTTGCCAGCCAAGGAAATATATCACATAGTTTCCTATCATGGACCATTTTTTTCAAAAACCAAACACACACCAAAACTTTTTCCTTAATTTATTTTTATTACTATTACCATTTATTGCATCCTGTTTATTGCAGAAAATATTTTAATTCCCTTGGAACCTGACATATGTCATTTGCCATTTCTCTTGTATTAATCAGCAAGTCGTCCAAAGCATTTGAATGGCATTCAAATTCAGAAACAGCTTTGTAAACTTTTCCTGAGCTGGAAGTGACTGGTCTAAATAGGCCTGTACTTCCTGACGTATGTTAATTTCTAGATTAATAAAGACTCTTGTCTACTCAGAGTTAAGAGCTTCATTATTTTATTTATACTATTTTATTTTCAAGTTGAATTAACGTGAAAAACACCATTTTGTGAACAAGTCAAACTTTCTTTAGCTTGGCTAATACGAACAGACTTATATCAGTACTTCAAAAATTCTAATTTTACATTTAAGTGTTTGAGTCATTTCATTTATATTCTATTTTCCACATGACCATCAGAATTATATTTTATAATACAATGTGTCAATCATCTACTAAAAAAGTTCTAATAGCTTTCATTGTTCTTTGAATGAAATTCAAATTCCTTTCCATGAAACGTCTTCTCCCCTTCCAGCTTCCTTCCCACCATTATCTCCTCCCTCACTGCTCCACAGCCATTCTGATCTGTTTTCTACTCCTCCAACCCTCCAAGATCTCTCTTTCTTTAGAGCTTGTGCATTGGAAGTTCAAGATGGAGGGGTGCTTCTTGCCATTCAATTCTCTGCTGGAATATCACCTATTCATAAAGGCTGTTTAGTTTATCTAGAGCACCCAATCTAGATTTTTCACCCTCCCAAACAACTCCCTGTGTTATTCTTTGCATACATTATCTAAAATCATCTTTTTTTGAGTTTATGGTTTTGTTTTCTGTCTACCCCCATTAGAATATAACCTCAGTGAGAATAGTGAATTTGTATATCTTGTTTGCCACCAGTCCCCTAGCCTCTGTAAGAGTTCCTGGAATATAAGAAGTACTCAATCAATACTTAATGAAAATACAAATGTTGGGATGAATTGATAACACATCTATGGACAATAGCCTTAAATCTAAGTCTGTCTCACTCTGAACTCACTCTCTCCCCACTTGCCTTCATGTTTTGGAAATGGTACAGTAAGTTGTGGTTTATTCCAGAGTCTATAGGGGTAGCCCTTCTTGTATTCCAGAGAACTAGATCTTCTTGTTTGTGAGTTATGTAGTCACAACTCTCATGCTTACCTGGCTTTTCCAACTGGTGGGGCCACATTAAGCTGCTATTGTTATGGGGTAAGAAATCTCACAGAACCAATGGAAGGGAAGAGCTTGACCTTTTCCTTTGAAACTCTATAGCTGGATGAACAGTAGTACAAGAAAGCAGCAAAGGCTTACAACACATTTTAATCCAAATCTAAATCTAACCCTGTGGATCTCAGGTGCAGATGAATGCATCTGAGATAACAAGCTAGGGGGACCACAGCTCCCTCATCCTCCACCCCCAGTCAAAGAGCCAATTTCTGGAAAGTCCCCTGACCAATGAATGACTTAGAAGTGCAGGGCAAATCCTAGGACTATTCAAATCAAAATAGAAGTAGGGACTTTCCCAAGCCTAGATGAATATAAATTTCTAAATTGAGGCCAGGACTGCCCTCTTTTCTGAGAGCAAGTGGATGTTTCAGTTAGAATTCTGTTCCAAAGCAAGAAAATCTAAACTAATGATGTTCTTTAGAAACTAGACATTGATTTCTCTCTCACAAAATCATCAAGGATCCAGGTTCCTTTCAACTTGCAACTCTGTCATTCTCAGCATGTGACTTTCTCCTCATAACCCATATACCTGCTGCAACTCCAGCCACTGTGTCTGCATTTTAGCCGATAGGAAAAAGGGAATAAGAAAAGCACACCACCTCCCTTCCAGAATATTTCCATTAAGTCATACACAACACCTCTGCTTATTTCCCATTACCCAAACCTTAGTCATGAAACCAAACCAGCTTCAAAAGGCCAAAAATATTTAATCCAGGCAGCCATGATTGCAGCTACACACAAGAAGTTCTAGTGAAAATGAAGGAGCAGAACATGGATATTTGGTCTGAACTAGGAACTTCTGCTATACAGAAAAAAACCATCTTCTGGGACTTTCTGTTCACAGTACTGAGTCTTCTACTTGCCCCAGTTAGGAATCTCAAAAGGAGAGCTGAGCTTGGAGCCCTGCAGCATGCTCTTTGGGGTAAAGCTGCTACTACTTACTCTGCATCCAGCTATTGTGCTCAATGTGGGCTAGTATGAATGTAGGCTTGACACTATGAAGACAAATACAACAACTTGAAGGCATCGGTTATTGTAACCAAACCAAAGGAGAGTTTGTCTGCCCAATTCAACAGCAAGTCAATAAATACTGACACCAGGCTTTTGCAGTGAAGAAAGATAGGCTATTTATTGGTTAAGCATCATCCATGAGAATGGGGAACTAAAGCTGTAAGTCTCAAACTCCCTGATGGCTTGCAAGTGAAGGTTCTTAAGGGCAAAGTTTGGGGCAGAAATCTCCTGAGAAGGTAGACACCATTGATTGGAGGACAGGTGTTCTAGTGCTACTTTATCTGGTCCCCCAGGCAGACTTCTCCATCCCAAGAGACTTAGAATCTGAAAAAAAAATAGATGTCTTTATTATTTATGTTAGAGACTCCATTAAGTACATCTGGTGATTATATCTCTAGGGTAGTACTGGTTAGCTACTTGTCCTAGAGGTTTCTTTGAATGATAAGCAAGCATTCCTATCCCTTGAGCCTAGGCCTATGTGTTTCTTGGCCAGTCTGGTTGTGCCTGAGGTTGATATGACCCCCACCTCCCCATTGTTTATTCTTCCATCTGAACTGACAAGAAAAAAGTTTAAAATTTTTATTAAAAACTTAATTCCTCTGATGTCATTTTATCAATGCACCTGGTATAAAAAACTTAAGCATAAGGCTTTAATAGACATGAGACAGATTCCTTCTTGCTTACCTTTCCTTCTGTCTCTGTATCTCTTCCCTTGGTAAGTAAGCAGTCTCAGAGTTTCAGGGATCACCAGAGAGGGATCACCAAACTATTGTCTGCTGGCCAAATTTAACCCACTGCTTATTTTTAGAAATAAGGTTTTATGAGAGCACAGACAAATCTATTCACCTACATATTGTCTATGGCTGTTTTCATTCTGTAATAGCAAAACTGAGTAGCGACAGAGATCGTTTGGCCCACAAAACCTGAAATATTTCTATGTGGCCATTTTACAGAAAAGGTTCACCAATCCCTGACCTCCAGTCTTGGACCAGGAAACACTTTAGAGATGACCCAGTGCATGGGTTCCCATCTTTGATCCTTCAAAAAATATAATACTTCTTTTCCCCCCAATGCCTTTTGTCTTAAAAGATTGTATCTACCGAAATATATTTGTTAATGAAATAATTTAACGCACATAATGACTTTCTATCAGAATAACTGCTCAGCACAGGACAACTGGTGGGGCCACATTAAGCTGCTATTGTTATTGCCATAAAAAGTAAAGAGACAGTTTTATGCAGACACTGTGCCCTAATTGAGGAGGACATAATGGATTTCAACTAGCTTTATTTAAAATACATTAAGGTTTTTGGATTCCCTTGACATTCAAAAGGACTCGGGGGAGTTTGGAGCCCCCAGGTTGAGAATCACATAGGTGTAGAAACCAACCTAGAGGAGGCTCTTGCTCAATCTCACCAAGTAAGATTTAACAGTAAGTCACAGGTGTTCAGACTCATCTTTCTATTTATTGCCTTGCCTATTGCCTGAATGTGTAAGAAACCAGGAAATAATGGATAAGTCTCCTACTCCCTCACTAAATATACACCAGTAAACAATATGGATTCCTCAGAGAGTTGGGGCCCTCACAGAAAGATCAGGTTTGGTCTGAACCTTGAAAAACCAATAAATCTCTTGGAAGGGATTTTCTTTAAAAAAAGAAAGACAGGAAAAAATATACTATCTTAAAATGTTCATGGATAGTCAGTCTGTTTGAACACCTAACTTTCTAAGCACAACAAATCTAAAGTACCCTTAATCATTACCAGAGTAAAACAACTGTTAGAGTCTTCTGCACTCTCCCAAGGAATTCAGGCAATTCTTTGGAATAGCTTCTTCTCCTTCTTAACATCACATTCTGCAGCCCCCCCCCCAGTTTTACCCATTTGGCAAGAAAGGCATTCTTGTTACTGTGGTCTTCTCTCCCCACAGCATTGGAAATTTGCTGAATAATTTGTTCAAGTTACCAGGAGTGATTCCAACTGTATCCTCCACATTCATTGGCAATTTTGGAAGTGTTTTGCCTGGAAACAGGATTAAGCCTTTTACTAGTTGGATTGGGAAAAGGCCACACAAATTCCTTGGCAAAGAAGTCTCAGAATCAAACTCTTTTATTTCTCACTTTAAATGTGTTATAGAGTTGTTGTTGTTGTTGTTCTTTTGTAGTTCGTTATTCCATTTAGAATTAAAATGTCAGCAAAGTGACAATAGGCATTATTGAAGAATCCTTTACTGTTTTAATTTACTAGGGATACAAATAGAAAATAGAAACCAACAAAAGAAGAGATTTTCCCCTTTAAATAATCCAGAAATTGTAATGCTAAGAAACTCTGGTGATCACCTAATTCAACCTCCTAGAGAAGAAGGCATTTGGCTAGTATGGTCAAGGACTTGGCCAAGTTCTGGAAGGAAGTTCTCTGAAGAGGAAACAAGGAGAACTGGGTATTAGTAACTGTAAGACTATGGATAAGTGACAACTGCTTTTCTCATTCATAAAATGAGTGAAAGAAGAAGACCTTGGAGAACATCTCCATCTGTTCAACTCCAAGACTCCATGACTTTGGTGAGACTCTAGGCCATTCTTAGACCCTATGGCTCCTGATCTGCAGTTCAATGATATTTCTGCTAAATCATACAGTTACTTTCTCAGATTTGATCAAAGTAATCAAAATGGATGGACAGCTGTCTCCATAATCCATCTACATGTCTTCTTTAATAATACCATGGTATAATTATTTAATACATATAATTTTAATAATTTATACACCTAGCATCTCAATTCATTTCATTCATGTATTGAATATTAGACCAATTGTTTTCAAGTAACTGCCAATGATCAGCACTATAAAAAATGCTAGGGAAAAATTCTTGAAGATGACAAGGTCTCTACCCTCAAGAATAGGTAATCTGTATATGAATGTATTATTCTTTCTCTCTGATAGATGAGGTAAGAGACACAAGGGGAAGTGAATGATTCACCACGGCCACACAAGGAGAATGAGGCAAACTTTAAGCTAGAACTGAGAGCTCCTGGCTGTTATTCACATGGTCTCATCACCAAATTCAATTAGGCTTGCCTGATACATTTTTTTTCATAGCATCCCTCCACCCACTATCATATGCAATACAAAATAAAAACAATACTTTAACACAAAACTTTCACATAAACTAAAATTAAAACTGCTTCAGAACAGTACAATTCTTTTTATTTTATTTTAATTTTTTTAAAGATTTTATTTATATATTTGAGAGAGAGAGAGAGAAAGCACAAGCAGGGGGAGCAGCAGAGGGAGAGGGAGAAGCAGGCTTCCTGCGGAGCAGGGAGCCTGATGCAGGGCTCGATCCCAGGACCCTGGGATCATGATCTGAGCTGAAGGCAGACGTTTAACCGACCAAGCCACACAGGCACCCCCCAAAATAGTACAATTCTGAGTTCAGGCTAGAATAAAACTGGAACAAAAAACAGTGATGTAAAAAAATCACATGTTCATAACTAAATTCTTTAACTGCTGTAAGTATGTGTTCTTAGGATTAAGAAAGAACAATTTTTGGTCCAGTCCCAGTACCTCATAACTCTGTCCTAAACCATTCCCAGGAAAAATGACAAGAACTCTGATTGATGAATTTGGAACTTCTGCTTATTTGAATCTTTTCATTTACCTCTTCTATTTTTGATAGTTTTCTGAATCATTTTGTGAGCCCAGTGCTCTAGGAGCGTTTAATTGTCTGAATCTCCAGAGCTCCTGCAAACAAGCCCCTTATAACTGTGAAGTGCTACTATTGAAAGCAGACCCTGTAAATAAAAGATCTCATCCTTTGTGAAGAATGGGAAATATAACTTTATACCTGAAGATTATCTCAACAATTAAAAACATTGAAATAATCATCTGAAGTTTTATATACCATTTATATCTGTCAAATTTGTAGATAGTGTCTCTATATTGTCAAATTTCTAGATATTGACAACTTCCACAGTTGTTTGGGTTATCCTGTTCATTTTTCTCATAAAACTTTTGCATAAAATTATAGGTCTGCTTGATGTCATATAGTCAATGTCTTGACCAGGGAATATTTGTTACAACCATAAATTATGCTATAGCAGCAATGTGGGTTCTTTATGAACTTAAACACAATTAAAAAACAAAATAGCAAAGAACACTTTTCATCATCATTAAATGTCATGAGATAATTTTTTCCAATCTGTTATAACTGCCTATGAAATTTAAAAAAGAACAAAAAACACCATTGAATTATTTTGTGTGAGATCTATTCTATAATACTATTAAACTAGATTCAAAAAAATCATGCCTGTACAGTAATAATTGGCTGAAAATATCCAATTATATTGATCATTTCTTGTACCTTAACCTATTTCACATATTCTTAACTACAGTAAATGTGTTTTTATTGCTTTTTAAAAAGTACAGTATGTTTTAAAATTCTATTCAAAATGAAAATGTTCCTGGCATTAGAGAATTAAGGAAATACTAATTCAAAGACAAAAGTTTTCCATTTAGTTCAAAGTTGCCCTTTAGTCTTTAACCTACAATCATCTTATCTGTGATTTAAAAAATACAAGAAGAGAAATACCAAAAAATATCAGTATGCTTGTGAGACATTTTTGCCTGTAACTTTTCAGTGTCCCATGGAAACATTGCTCTCTATAGATTTTATTTCAATGAAAGTCACCTTTTTTTGGATGCTTTTAGATTTGTATGCTTTGAGGTTTGTGCAAGTAGACATATTTCCATTTCTTTCTATACCTTGGTAAAATGAAAAATATGATATTGTCCCTACAGCTTTGAGGCACCATTCATATCAAAGTCTAGTTCAGTCACTTCAAATGACAGTAAACTTCCCCTCATTTTCCTGTTTTCCTCCCCTTCTTACACTTTGGTGTCTCTCAAAGAAAGCCCATATCCTAACTTTAATTCAGCTAATCCAAAACGCTACATTATTAAAATGTTCCACTTGGGATAAATAATCCACAAATCTAGCCTTGAGCCTTCAAGGAAAACCATGGTGGTTTGTCTTCAGGTAAAAGGAGAAATAGCCATAAGTAGTTCTTTTCAAACCATCCGTTAGCATTAAACTTGATTCTCAGAGAATGCTTAGGAGTAAGTGGCATACACAAAAAGAGATTCTACAAGCTAGAATGAACAAACTCTGTGTATGCACTATACATATAAATATTTCCCCTATTTTAAGATGAACTTCCATTCTCCCCAAAAGAAAAGATGCTTTTATTTATCAACCTTTGTAGTATGAATTCTGCATACTACAGATCCAAATTACTTTGGAATCATACTCAGTGATTCTCAACCTTCACTTTACACATTCATTTAGGAGCTTTTAATTTTTTAAAAAAGATTTATTTATTTATCTTAGAGAGAGAGCAGGGGAGAAGGGCAGAGGGAGAGGGAGAGAGAAACCCAAGCAGACTCTGTGCTGAGCGCAGAGCCCCATTCAGGGCTCGATCTCACAACCCTGAGATCATGACCCTGAGATCATGATCTGAGCCAAAACCAAGAGTCAGTGCTTAACTCACTGTACTACCCAGGTGCCCCCACTTAGGAGCTTTTATTTATTTTTATTCTTTTACAAGATTTTATTTATTTATTTGTCAGATTGAGAGAGAGAGAGAGAGCACAAGCAGGGGGAGTGGCAGGCAGAGGGAGAAGCAGGCAGAGAAGGAAGTAGGCTCCCTGCCGAACAAGGAGCCAGATGTGGGACTCAATCCCAGGACCCTGGGATCATGACCTGAGCTGAAGGCAGATGCTCAACCAACTGAGCCACCCAGGTGTCCCAACTTAGGAGATTTTAAATCCAGCAGAAGCCTTGGTTTCATTCAAAGATTCATTTTCACTGGTTCAGGGTGCAATCTGAGTATGGTTATTTTTTTCAAAGTTCAAGGGATGTGTGTCATTTGCAGCCAGGATTAAGAACCAGTGACCCAGGGTAAAAATAACTTTATTATGTAGCATTTAATTGACCTCTAGAAATTCACCCAACCCCAATATATGTTGTGTATGTCACACTTAACCAAATATTTTTTACTGGAAAATGGATGTCTCTAAAAATATCAAAGCATTATTTGTTCAACATTCTTTGAAAATATATCATAGAAGCAATATTTCGTAATAATTCTCCCATTATTTCAGTGGAAGATCATGAATTCCTTCTGAAACCAGAAATATGATCCTTAGTGGTAAGTGGGAACTGATTAAGTATGCACAAATATGCAAAGAATAACTGTGTGGTAATTACACTTATGACATAGATCTTTGTTTATTGATAGTCATGAAATAATAGTAACTGAAATACGGAGATACAGATTACAGAATATTACACCAAAATGCTAATAATGTTTTTGTGCAAATGATATTTTTGGTTATATTTCTTTATTCCATAATGTTTGATCTTTAAAGTTAGTATGCATACTTTTAACAAAATGACAAGCAAGAAAACTCACAATTTGTGAGAAAAGAGAAAGGAATAAGAACAAGAAAAACAGAAAAAGAGACAAAGTGGGCAAAAACTTGTGTGGATTGCTTTGGGAGCATCAAGATTATAGCAGGTCTTGAAAGATGACTTTGTAGAAGCCTTGAGGAAAAATCGATTTCAATTTCCGTAGTGTGTTTGTAGCAAGCTGTACAATCTTCTTGCCAACAATAACACTGATAAAACCTTTTGAGAGTATTAGAAATCTTAGAAAAATGTGTATTATTGTTAGGTGTCTACAGTTTTTATAGCTTCATTATTTACAAAGGAAGATTCATAAATGATAGATTGTTTACACAGTCTCGTCCTGCGAATGAAAAGTGATGTCAGAATGTTTCTTGTTTAAGGATATAAGAATTTATCACACTTGGAAAAAAACTAGACTGTTCTTCCTAATATTTTATTAATTCTTTCATTAATATAACCAGTATTTATTGAATATCATCTAACTAACAATCTAAATTATGTTAACTACCTAAAATTTAAGTTTAAATAAATAAAAACAGATTTCAATTTGTTTGCCACCCCCATCCACCCCCCACAAAAACATTTTAAAAAATATAATTTTCCAACACTTAAAGAAAGGAGTGGGCAAATATCTATTTCTTTATATAAATCCTGTATTCTGTTTTAATATTACATTTATTATGAAATGGGGTGGAAAACAAATTTTATCTTGGGCATAAGACCCATATTCTGCAGCTCTCTTGGAGACCCAGGCACAGGTGGACATGGCTGTCCCTCTTCCTCTGCCCACTAACCCTCCCGGAACTGCAGAGTTGGCCTCACTGATTTATGGAATACAGATTCGAGAATCCTATATCCACAGAAGAAAGAATGTCTCTTCTTAGCCAAGAAGATTAATTCTAATTAATACTAAAATAGTATATTCGTAGTGCTAATTTAAAATTGTTACAACTACTCAAAGACAATCTCCATGAGAGCAGGAATATTGCCCATCTTATTTACTAGACTACCCACCTCACCACATCTGGTAGTAAAGCCTTTCAACAAATGTTTATTGTTGAGTAAGTGTATGAATAGAGTTTATAATTAGGAGATATACTGACATTTTCCTACCATGTAAACTTTATAAATAATTGTTTAAAAATGGTAAACGTGTGCATCTATGTATTCATGACATAAGATGGTGTACTATAGCGAGAAGTGAGAAATAAGATGACATATGCCTTTATTAGGAGGTACTCATTAAATGTTTGTTTCCCTCTTTCCACTATATTACATAGCCTCTGATTTTAAAATCACTAAATACATATACAACTCCCATTAAAATAAACCATCCTATGTGCTTTAAGTTCCATGAAGGTTGGAGCAGTATCCGTTTTTACCTTTTTGTTTTGTTTCCTCAACTTTTACCATGATATGCAATAAATATTTGTCAAATAAATAAAATGTGAATGAATGAATGAACATCCCAATGTTATTGGACAATGTTATTGGAAAGTAAAAAATAAATAAACAAAAAATAAAATAAATAAAATAAATTACATTGTGTGTTTATATTAGTATCCTATTTTATCCTGCAGAAATGAAAGGATTAAACTTTGCAATCATGTTTCTTTCAAAGCTATTACATGTGATTCTTTAATCAAGTCACTTTTAAATCATATTTTAATTTCTATAAGGCTCTACCCAAGATACAAAGGGGATACAAAACCATGATGAGCAAGTCTCTAGAAGCTTGAAATGCATTATAGAAAAGACAACACACACACACACACGTCTAATGTAAAGAAGATATAACTTTATAATGACACTGACAAGCAGAACTTTCCAATCAGGAGGATTCTTTGAAGAGATTTGAACTAGACCCTATAGATCCTGCCAATTTCAATAGTCAGAGATTGCAGAGGGAAGGGAGAACATTCTCATAGCATGGCCATGCAAAGTAACTTAGTGTCTAATGAATAGACTAGTTGGACTTATATAAAGAATTCATGTAAGAGAGCTATGAAAGATAAAGTTGGACAAATTCAAATAAAATAACCAACAGGGAGCCTTGGTTACCCATTCAAGGAGACTGAATTTTATTCATTGAAGCATGAAGACACATGTTTGAACAGGTTGGGTAGCCTCTAATGACCTGGTCGTTTTGTACCTTCTCTGACCTTACCTCCTACCAACCATCACCTTGCTTCCTCTACTCCAGCCAGAATGACTTTCTTGCTCTTTGTCAAAGGCATCAAGACTTACCTGCCTTAGGGCCTTTGTACTTACTGCTTAGTGCATTACTGCTGCCATGCTTTTCCTCCAGATCTTTGTTTAGCTCGGTCCCTCACTTCATTCTTGCACTGTTCAGCATGTTCCTCAAATAGGGATTCTATCATTCTATACTTTTATACACTGCTTAAGTTTTCTTCATAACATTACCTAACATATCTCTTTCTCACTCAGGGACACATACATTTTTGTTGTTGTTGTTCATTTGTCATTTGTCTCCTGTATAAGAAGTTGAAAAATAAATTTAATGCAGCATGAGTATCCTGACTATGTCATGTTTACTCCAGAGCTTAGAAAATGGGTAGAAAGGAATGTTCAAGAAGTATTTATTAAATGAATTAATAACATCTTAATAGAATAACTAACAAATAACTAAAGAAGAATTTCAGGAAGATTGGCATATAATATGGGAATCTATTACAATAATCTAAATAAAAGGTAATAGATTAACCTGAAATGATCACCATGGAGATGGAGGAGAAGAAGAAGAAGAAGAAGAAGAAGAAGAAGAAGAAGAAGAGGGAGGGGGAGGGGGAGGAGGAGGAGGAGGAGGAGAAGGAGGAGGAGAAGAAGAAGAAGAAGAAGAAGAAGAAGAAGAAGAAGAAGAAGAAGAAGAAGAAGAAGAAAGAAGAAGAAGAAAAAGAGAGAAGAAAAAGAAGAGAGAAGAAAAAAGAAAGAAGAAAGAGAAGAAGAAAGGATATAAAAGCTTGGTTTGCCCCACTAGGCTCAGAATCCTTATCTGTAAAATAAGGATTGTTGAACTAGAGTTATGATCTCTCATACCTTTCCAAAATGTGACTGCAAAATATGTGAGTCTAAGTATCATCAAGAAACGTTGATACAGAACTGAGGGACAGGGGGGCGCCTGGGTGGCTCAGTGGGTTAAACATCCGCCTTCAGCTCAGGTCATGATCCCAGGACCCTGGGATCAAGCCCCACATCGGGCTCTCTGCTTTTCAGGGAGACTGTTTCTTTGTCTCCCTCTGCCTGCTGCTCCCCCTGTTTGCGTGAGCTCACTCTCTTTCTCTCTCTCTTTCTGTCAAATAATTAAATAAATAAATCTTAAAAAAGACAAGAAAAGAAAAGAAAAGAACTGAGGGACAGGGAAAAGTTAAAGATGCCTCACAATTCTACCATGGTGGTTTGGAAAATGTTGATGCTTGTCCACAGCTAGGGGGCAGAAAGAGGAAGAGGAGTCAGAAAAAGCCAGGGACATAAAGAAGAAGAGAAAGAGGTGGAAAAGCCACATTGTGGATCATGTATAAGAAAAAGGAGCCATTTCAAGAGAGAAAGATGGTTGATAGAGACACACTGGGGAGGATGGGGCCTGGGATGGTGCCATAGAAGATTCTTTTCAAGAGGTCCTGGATGCCTTTGAAAAGAGACATTTCACTTGAGAGATATAGACTCACAATTCTTGATAATAGAAAACATAGTTGTCTTGTATGATGTTGCTCCAATCAGTGAAATGAACCCCAAATAGTGCCAGCTTGGAATGTCCACCTCACCCTGGATTCACTCAGTTCACACAAGCTTTCCTCCTTCTCAGCTCATTGTCCTACCTTAGAAGTTACCACCTAATTAAATCCCTCACTAGAATTATAAGTATTCTAACCATCCATGACTTCTGTCTTGCCCATCTCCAATCCAGTCTCTAGAAAACTGCCAGAGAGATCTTTTTAAATTTTTCCTTGAATCGTATCCTATCACCTGCTCAGAAACCAGCCATGGTTTCTCACTCACCTGTAAAAGAAGAGATTACTTGATCTGACCATGCCCCCCTCTCTGGTGTGTCTTGTTCCATTCTCCCGCACTCCCATACCCCCTACTTCCTATCACCCCATTCCTAAAGCTCTAGCAACACTGTTCTGTTTTATTTGCTGCATAAAAATTACCACAAATTTAAAGGCTTGCAACCACACACACATATATTCTGTCAAAGTTCCTGTGGGCCAGGATTACAGTCACACCTGAACTCGGCCCTCCGCCTTCAGGTCTCACCAGGCTGCAGTGAAGGGGCAGCCGGGTTGCATTTTCATCTATAGAATCAGTTGGGGAAGAAGCAACCTCCAATCTCATTTGTGTTGTTGGCAAAATTTATTTCCTTGCATCTAGAGTATGATCCCTGTTTTCTTGCTGGCTTTTGTCTGAAAAACACTCTCAGTTCCTAGAGGCCACCTAGGAAGCTTCCTAGAGGCCACAGTTCCATGCCACATTGCTCTCTCAAGAGGCCTTCTCACAACAGGCCACTTTGCTTCATCAAAGACAGCAACAGAGAGAGAGTCTCTCTCCTCAGAGAGTCCCCAGGCCCTCTGTTACGAGTTTTCATCTAATAAGTCAGACCCATTCAGGATAATTTCACTTTGATTAACTCAAATTAACTGATTTGGAACTTCAACCACATCTAGAAAATCTCTTCACCTTTGTCATATTCTATTGGCTGGAAGTAAGCCATGGGTCTCCACCACGTTCACAGGGAGGAGACTGCACAGGGAGGAGACTGCACAGGGTGTAAACATCAGGGTGGGGACTCTGGGGCTCTGGGGGCCATCATAGCATTCGGCCTACTGCAGCCTCAATACAATCTTTCCTATGGCAAGATTTGTCTAGACTGTTGCTTCAGTCTATTAGACTCTTCCTTTCACTCTTCACCTAGTTAATTCCTAAACATTTTTCAGAACTCAGTTTGCATATTATTTCTTCATTTTCCTTTCTTGACTATCCTATAAATACTACATGCTTTTATTTTTTGCCATAGCATATTTCAAAAGCTTCATTGAGATGAAATTCACATATTATACAGTTTATTTAAAGTATGCAATGGCACAGAGTTGTGTAATCATCATCTAATTTTAGAATATTTTCATTATCCCCAAAGGAAATTCTATACTCATCAGCAGCCATTACCCATCCCTCTCTGCCACCAGCTCTAGTCAAACATGAATCCACTTTTTGTCTCTATACCTTCGCCTACTTCATGCAAGTTGAATCATACAATATGTGGTCTTGATGACTGGCTTTTTTCACTTAACGTAATGTTTTCAAGGTTCATTCATGTTGTAGCATGTTATCAGCACTTCATTCTTATTTATTGAATTCAATTCAAGTAACATTCAATTGTATAGATATAACACATTTTGTTTAGTTATCCATCAATTGTAGCGTTTTGGGTTGTTTCCAACTTGAGGTTACTATGACTAATGCTGTTGTGCATGTTCATGCACAAATTTTTGTCTGGACATATGTTTTCAATTCTCCTGGGATATATCCCTAGGAGTGGAATGACTGAGTCATAAAGTAATTCTATTTTGAGAAACTGCCAAACCATTCTCCAAAGTAGCTACACCATTTCACACTGCCCTCAGCTATGTATGGAGGGTTTCAACTTCACCACATGTTTGTCAACACTTGTTACTGTCCTTTTCTTGGGGGGGGGGGGGCAGGTTTACAGGTGGATTTTACCAAATATTTAAAATTAAAAAAAAAATCAATTTGGCATAAACTTTCAGAAAATAGAGGAGCACTTCTCAATGCATTTATGGGGCCAGAACTACCCTGATACCAAAACCAACTATGCATTAGAAAAAAAGAAAATTAGGGGCGCCTGAGTGGCTCAGATGGTTAAGCATCTGCCTTCGGCTCAGGTCATGATCCCAGGGTCCTGGGATCAAAACCCACATCAGGCTCCTGGCTCAGCGGGGAGCCTGCTTCTCCTTCTCCCTTTGCCTCTCTCCCTGCTCATGCTCTCTCTCTGTGTGGGTATCTCTGTGTCTCAGATGAATAAATAAAAACTTAAAAAAAATGAAAAAAACAAAATTATAGAACTATTTCTCATGAAAATACACGCAAAATTCTAAAGAAAATATCAAATCAAATTCAACAATATATAAAGAATGGTGCATCATGATTAAATGGGGCTTATTGCAGAAATATAAAATTTAACATTTTTATGAAACCAAATGCAATTTGCCACATTAATAATTAAAATAGAAAAATTACATCATTTCTAAAGATGCAGGTAAAAACATCTGACAAAACTGAATCGTCATTCATGATAAAATCAGCAAACTAAGAACAGAAGGAAACTTCTATCTGTAAAGGACAGTATAAAATACTTACAGTACTATTGTACTTGAGAGTGAGAGACTGAACTCAATCCTGCTAAGATTGAGAACAGGACAAGAATATCCTCTCACATATTTTTTTTCAACATTGTACTGGAGGTTCTAGGCAGTGCATGCTTAGAAAAGAAAAGTAAGTAAGAAACATAAATATTGAAAAGGAAGAAGGAAAATCATCTTTATTCATAGGCAACATGACTGTGTATATTTCAAAGTCCCCACATCCCCCCAACTACTAGGGTTAAGAAGTAAATTTAGCAAGGTCACAATATATTGTCAGGACATAATTCCTGCTGGGTCTCTCATGTTTCTGCCTGACCACAGGGCATGTGGAGGGTGTCTGATTGATGACTCATACTCTGGGTATTTATATTGGCCTCAGCAGGCTGGCAGGAACTTCTATCTCTGCTTCTACTCAACTGTCTCCAGTGTAACATCCTTATGCCCAGTGAAATCATCCTTGATCATCAGGGCTCAGACCTCTCTGCCACCCTCCCTTTCTCACTGAGCTTGCTTTTCCATCTTTTATTATTATTATTATTATTATTATTATTATTATTATTATGTCTACCCTAGCGAGTGTAAAGTGGTATCTCACTATGGTTTTGATTGGCATTTCCCTATTGACTAATCACATTATATCATGTTCTCATTGGTCATTGGTATAGCGTTTGGGGAAAAAATCTGTTCAAATTCTTTGCCTATTTTTAAATTGGACTATGTACCCTTATATTATTGAGTTGTCAGAGTTCTTTATATATTCTGGATACAAGTCTCTTATCAGACATATGATTTACAAATATCTTCTCCCATTCTATAGGTTGTCTTTTCATTTCTTGTGGGTATCATTTGCAGCACAAAAGTGTTTTATTTTGATGAAGCCCATTCATCTATTCTTTTTCTTTTAAGTCTTGTGTTTTTGGTGTGATATCAAAGAAACCATTGCCTTACTCAAGGTTGCTAAGTTTTATTCCTGTTTTCTTCCAAGTGTTTTCTAGATTAGCTCCTACATTTACGTCTATGATCCATTTTGAGCTCATTTTTGCAAATGGTGTGAGGGAGAGCTCCAATCTCACTCTTTTGCATGTGAACATTCCATTGTCCCTACTAGTACCATTTATTAAAAAGACTATTCTTTCTCCCACTGAATTGTCTTAGCACCCTTGTTGAAAATATATTTACCATAATATAAGTTTATTTCTGAACTCTAATTCTGTTCCATTGATCTATATGTCTATTCTAGTACCATACCATCTTGATTGCTATAACTTTGTAATAAGTTTTAAAGCCAGGAAGTATGAGTCCTTCAACTTGGTTCTTCTTTTTCGAGATTGTTTTTGACATTCTCAGTCTATATCTATTACTTTAAGCCTTTGAGAACACATCCTCCCAGCTTATATGGTTCCAGACTGAAATGTCTTTTTTTTAGTCCTTCTTCAAATGCCAGACTATCCATCCCTTTGTTTGGAAACATGTTGCATGCCTCCCCAAATTATCACTGACAGTAATCAACAGTGAGCACAAAAAGCAGCTGGAAATCAAGGACAGGATGGAAAACAAGGGCCTGTTAAGAGAAAATGACAGATTTAGGTCACCAGAAAGTCTTTGAATAGGATGTTGTGGGAACAAAGTGACTGTCATAGAGAAAAATTAGATCATAAATCTTAGAATAAATTCTTTTTTTAAAAATTTTTTTAAAATAAATTCTTAAAACGGTTTCCTTGTGTTTTTCTTTTCCTCATGTGGACTGGGTAGATGGTGTTGACTAAGTTCATTTTCTCAGACTCCTGCAAAATGAAATAAATCTGTGCTGTTTCTCATGTTCTCTTTGCAGATCCTGCCTTTTGGCTTTTTGTAGCTAATGTTCATGAGATTTTTCATACCAGCTGGAAATTAAGCAGTCCATGCTTTAATTATGCTCAAAAGAAAACATAAGTTATTGTTTGGAGACACACTTATATTGAAAGAGTTGCAGTAAAGTTATCCATATATAAAGCTTTTGAGATCATATGTCTACATGCCAACTCTTTATATAGTCACATCAGACCCTCTCAGATGGCCAGAGAAAGTTACTGCTTTCATTTTACAGAAGCAGAAACTGTAGTTCCAAGAGGTAAATTGACTTGCTTACATAAATGAGCATGGCAGGGACAGAGCCAGGATCACAGGGCAGTTTGTCAACCTCCTTGGGTCACTGTTACAGGTTGGATTGTGTCCTCCAAAAAGATATGTTGAAGTCCTAACTCCAGGTGCCTATGAATGTGAACTTATTTAGGAATAGGGTCTTTCTAGATGTAGTCAAGTTGAGTTCATTAGAGTGGGCTCTAATTAAATATGACTGATGACATTGTGAGAAGAGAAATGCCATGTGACAACAGAGACAAAGATAGTCAGCAAGCCAATGAACGCCAGGGGTTGATGGGAACCACCAGAAGCTGGAAGAGGCAAGGAAATACTCTCCCCTACACACTTCAGAGGGAACATGATCCAACATCTTACTTTTGGACTTCTAACCTCTAGAACTCTGAGATAATGAATTTCTGTTGTGTGATGCCACCTAGTTTGTGGTACTGTGTTATGACATACCTAGAAAATGAATACAGACACTATGCAGTCCTTAACACAAGACTTTATAACAGAAAATAAGCCTTCTCAAAGCACCAAATGGTGTCTCACAATATAAGAACCATTCCTTGCTATTCAAACTCAATTCCACTGCATTGGACAAATTCAATCTTGGCCAGTGACCATAGTATAAAATATTCTTCCCCTGTGTGAATACTGTCAATAAGGAAAAGCTTCCAAAATCATGTTTCAGAGAACTCCTCCTTTTGCACAACTCTGTCTGTTCAAAATTTCTTCCTCAAACTAATTTGCCTTCCACCCACATCCATCCATTAATAAAAGTTCTGTTTTTTGAAGGTACTCAGGCTTGTCTAATTTCTCTTTCATATCACAAGACTTTAAACACTTAAAATCAGAGAGATAACCCCACATCCTCTTTACTTCTGAGAATTTCAAATGTTCCTCATAGATCATGCTCCAAAACCATTCACTATCCCTACTGGACAGATGTCAGTGAATCAGTGACCCTCTAAGTGCAGCACCCAGAACTGAATACCAAATTTCCAGCATAATTGCTTAGAAGAGATGAAAACAGAGCCAGCTTGTTTGATCTCTATACACCTCTTCTGAAACAGAAAACTATTACTATTATAGCCCAAACGGTCTCTCAGTGAAGTAAATCTTAACAAATGGAAGAACCGTTTATTCAGATTAACATATTGTCATAGCCATACCACCCTGAACACGCCTGATCTCATCTGATTAGCGTATTGATGTATTTGGGGTTGGGGCAAATTTTAGAGTCCATCAGTTTTTCCATGTGAAGATAGAAGGATCGAAAAAAATACAGGGGCATGGGATGGCAATAAAACTGAGTAGGTATCAACTCTGTAGAATAAGAGCCCCAAGTATTGCAGCAAGTTTGAAAAATGAGCCAAATAAAGCATCAAATTGAATGTGAATAAATAATTCAACACTTAGGATTTTATTTTATTTTATTTATTATTATTATTATATTTTTTAAGAGAGGGAGGGAAGAGGAGCAGAGGGAGAGAGAGAATCTCAAGCAGGCTCACTGCTGAGCACAGAGCCCAACTTGGGGCTCAATCCCAGGACCCTGGAATCATGACCTGAGCTGAAATCAAGAGTCAAATGATTAAATGACTGAGCCACCCAGTCACCCTTCATCACTTAGGATTTTAAAATATATATTTTCTATGGACTAAATTGTGTCCCCTCCAAGTTTGTATGTTAAAGCCCTAGTCCCCTGATCCCCCAGTGTGATTGTATTTGGAGATAGGGCTTTTAGGAGGTAATTAAGGTTAAATGAGGTCATAATAATGGATCTTCATAGTATAAGATTAATGGTCTTATAAAAAAGGAAAAGGGGGCTCCTGGGTGGTGTAGTCGGTTCAGTGTCCAACTCTTGGTTTCATCACAGGTCATAGTGTTACTATTACTGACAACCAGATTCCAGTGCAGAGAATATAGACCCTACTCCTTGATAGAGGCAGTGTCAAAGTGAAGTTGTAAGAAGACCATGTAGAAAGAACATATTGTTGCAGTCATCCCTATCACAAGAGTGAATAAGGGAAAGGGGCAAAAATTTTCTATGTAGCTGGTTTCATATGAAAAGTTTTTTGATAACAATATTTGACACATTATTATTTTAAAAACTGGGGGCCAAAATATATCAACAAATTACAGTCTCTGAATTTATGGGCTCTGCAAAAATCAGGAAAAAATTAACTTGAGCAGAAGGTGGTCATACGACCATGGCCAAGGCCAGGTTTTGATCATCGATAAACCCTAACTTCCTCATCTCTAAATTGGAATTATTATGACAGTTGGGAGAATATAGTAAAGTGTTTTATGTAAATCAGAAAGCTATCAAATGCATTCAAATAACATTATTTACCTCCTTCCTTGAGCATTGCATTTCACTGGCTATCATCACCAAACTTTGAGATCCACAATCTGATAAATAACAAATATGAAAAGAGATTATTTCTGGAATTATATTCCACTGAGAAAACTCTAGATAGTAGGCTGTGGAATGATATATTATAAATTGTCTTTGTTACCTATTAATCAAATATTTCATTAAAAAAAAAACAACCTTCATTTAACAAATCAAGTGCCGTGTGGGTATACTTTAGTCATGCCTTAAATATTCACAAGCAAGATGTTGTCTCCCCAAGAAAAACACAGTTAAGGAAGCCTTGGGGAACAGTAAAATTAAAAACAAAAATAGAAAACACCCTGCTCTGTATCCAGCAAAAGCAGGAAATGGGTTGTATAAAGGAAATAACCAAAATGGGAGCATGGAAGACACTTAAAGTACTTATATTAAATTAGAACACACTAATTCAATGTGATCAGGATCAAGAGGCATTTATAGAACATTACAAGCAGCCAAAATATTAAAATATTTGTGTATATTATTACTATTTAATCACAGTTAATCAAATAAATACAAATAAATGTAAATGCAGAAAGGCTAAGGAAAGAACAAGAGGAGTGATTAAAGTTTTGGAAAATGATAAGTAGGAGGGGAAATTTGACACATGAAAGTTATGTAATCTGATCAAAAGGAAAAAAACAGCCAAATTTATTAATAATTGCTTATAAATATGTAAAGAGTTTCTAAAAGAATGTGTGCTTTTCCTAAGATGTGAATAAAGGCGCTTAGCCAATGACAATGCTTTAAGTATGATGATTTTTAAGTCCATGAGACAAGCTGTAGAATTAGGTTTACAATCAGTTTCGAAAGTAAGGAGAATTTACAATCAGTTTCGAAAGTAAGGAGAAACCATTTCACTTCTTAGTATTGATGTTTTTCTAGGTAAAAATCACAAACTTGACTGATGACAACTACTGATACATAATATTCTAGAAACTAAAATCCTATGGGAAAAGATTAATTATTCTTTGAAAAAAAATTACATATGGCCTGATCATTTATACAAAGAAACAGATAAGTGCCATTCTGTTGGCAGTCCCTATGAGAATTCCTTTGATGGGAGAATTGATATTTAAAAACTCATTAATAATCTTGGCCATGGGGGAGAAAAGCAGATGGTAAGGCACCTAGGAGTGCATGCAGTGACAGGGGCAGGAGTGGTTTGTGTGCTGCTTCTGAGGTAAAGAGAAAGATGGATGAGGGTGGGAGCGTGGGGAGTGTCAGCCATGACACCAAAAGACTAAACGTTGTGAGCCTGACCTTAACACACCTCCTCATCAGCACATTTTTAAAAACTTGACAATGGAATATCAACACCTTGAAAAAGAAGGAAATCCTGTTATTTGCAAAAATACAGATAAACCTGAAAGGCATTATGCTAAGTGAAATAAGCCAACAGAGTATCACTTATATGTGGTATCTAGAAAAAAAAGAAAAAGCCACTTCAGAGAAACAGAAGAGAAAAACATTTGCCAGGGACTGGAGGTTGGGAGATAAGAAGTTTGTACAAGGCTACAAACTTTCAGCTATAAGATGAATAAGGTCTGTGGTCTAATGTAAAACATGGTGACTATAGTCGACACTGTTATCTTATAATTGAAATCTGCTAATGGAGTAGAACTAAAATGTTCTCAAAAAAAGGTAAATATGTGAGATGATGGATGTGTTATTAAACTTGATGGGGGGAACTCTTTCACATTGTTTACCTACATAGGACCATCACGTTATATACTTTAAATACCTTACAATTTTATTTGTCAATTATACTTTAATAAAGCTGGGAAAAAAAACTTTGCAAAATACTTGCTTAGATTAGAGTAAACAGATTTCTTATGAAAACAGTTGAAGGAAGCTGAGATTTGCATCTCTGTGCTGTGGGAACCAATGTACCCAGTGAGTTACTAAGTGCAGAGTGGTGGGTGCAGTCAATAAGGGGACGAGGGTTTTCTGCAAAAGATTTAAAGACATTAATAAATCAACTAAATGTCTGCTTTGATGAGCAGTTTTAAACAACATAAAGGACACAATACTCATCTTTGAAAAAAAATTTTTTTGTTGTTGGTCTAAGTGCTAACTGTCCTTAGTACTGTTGAAATTTAATAATATATAAATAAGCTACAAATTAACACATGTCTAATACTTATCTTCAAATAAGCATTGTGTTCTACATAGGAGTTAATTTGGAGAAAGCCCAGTTAAACCAGCAGCCCTCAACACACACAGACTCGGGGTCATGTGGTCATCTCAAAACTAAGAACTCAATTTCTATTTCTTTAATTTGATAATCACTGGGGTATCATTTTTTATTTGAAATTGACTGTTCAAAAGTACAAATACATTATATCAGAAGTGATCTCAAGCTTCCCCACAAAATACATAGAAATTTAACTTTTTTGTGAATATATCACTTGAAAGTTGCTAGAATTGGTCCAAACAGACATGATAGTTTTGCAATTTCCTGAACGTATTATGAAAAGGGATTTTTTTGGATCTCTTCCTAACATTCTTATGTTTATGATTTTTTCCTAACAGAAAAAGGACATTAGGTAAAAAACTAATGAAGTGTGAATATTATGAGCTTTAGTTAATAATAATGGTTCATTAGTTGTAATAAATGTACCATTCCAATGTATAATGTTAATAGGGAAAACTGGGTGTGTGTACAAGGGAATTCTTTCTGCCATATTCATAATTTTTCTGTAAATCTAAAATTGTTCTAAAAAAATAAAGTTTTGAAAACTCTTAGCAATTTTCTAACAATCTATATGACTGTTGCTGCATGTGAAAGAAATATTTTAAATTAAAATTAATAAAAAATTGTTTTTTGATCAATTATGAGCAAATATCAATGAAAAATTTGACTGTGCTATCTATTGAACATGAATGCACAAAGAAAAATAATATTTATAAAGTCATTTCAGTTTTTCAGAAGTTAGGGATTGAAACCAGATATTGTAATATTATTATTCATTATTGTGACAGGCCAAAATGTGGTTAAAAGTTTTTATTTCTTATTTCAAAAAGTGTATCATTATAATTAAAAATATTAGCCCATTATTTTCCCTTTCTGTACTGTTATATTTATTTTTATCTATTTTTGCTGGCATAATTAAATATACTTTATATATATATATATATATGAAGTACAATAACCAAGAATTGCCATTATCTTTTCTGGTCACTAGTATTGTTTACTGAGCTTCATGGTTAGTACTGAAAATGTTTTGTCTTGTAGAAGGAGAGTTTTACTGAAAAAATGATCTACTCCAAATTGCACCAGTGGACAGATCTAAACAGCCTCAAGATAGAATAAATTCTTATAATTAATAAAAATCTCATCAAGGGTCATATTATGATCCCAGGACTCAGATAATTCAACTGTTACCTTGGTTACATACTCAAAGCAACAATAACAAATAAAACGAAACAAAACAAGAAACAAAAAGAAATTAGGATGTGAGTATGTGTATAGAAACTAGGCTTTAGAGATAATAGAGTGACCAAAGTTTTGTATCTAGAAAAGGAAATTTTTCCAACCAGTTTGTTTCCAGCAACTATTCTCAAAGACATTCTTTCTCCATATAAGTCACTAGTTGTCAGGATTTCTTTTTCCCATCCCAACACACAGGATTATTACTGGGGAGGCAGGGGAGAAGGAGGACAGAAAAATCAAAACACAACCCTACGTATATATTAGAATTTCTGAAGTTCAGTAAGTGGAGTAAAAATAATCCCCCAAATGATTCATGATTCATGATTCTGAATAATCTATTCCTCAGGGTGTATGACCCCATCTTCTTGCAATCCCAATTAAGAATCCCTAATGTACATGTGCCTGGGTGGCTCAGTCGTTAAGCGTCTGCCTTCGGCTCAGGTCATGATCCTGGGGTCCTAGGATCGAGTCCCACATCGGGCTCCCTGCTCGGCAGGAAGCCTGCCTCTCCCTCTCCCACTCCCCCTGCTTGTGTTCCTGCTCTAGCTATCTCTCTCTCTGTCAAATAAATAAATTAAAAAAAAAAAATTAAAAAAAATAAAATAAAAAAATTAAAAAAAAATCCCTAATGTAAAGGATCTTTCATTTACTGGATATTTAATGGATATTGACCTTACATTGTATGATGGCTGGGTTTCTCAATTGCATTCTTACCATTAGCTCATCACTTACTGGTATCATAGTCTATCTCTGGGGTTGGTTAAACTTCTGGCCATGCTGGGTGCTCTCTCCATCTCAGTTCAAAAATTTTACTAACAGCATTAATGATTCTTAGGTTCCAGAACATCACTATCTCATGACACATACTATCTGTCTTCACTTTTGGGATCAGGCCTCATCTCCTCACCTCTTAGTGATTTATAATATTTGAGAAGGAAGAGGAAGAAGGGGGAGTGGGGTTTATTCCCAAAAAGTTTAAAAGGAGAGTCTGCAGTTGTTCATCATTTAAAGCTCTTGTTTTTCATAACCAGATTTGGTGTCATTCTTAGCTTTTAGACCATTGATCTCACACTCTCATTTCCCAAGCTTAGGAAATAAATACAAAGGTAGCTCATAAATTCCACACTCATATGATTCTCAGATTTTCAAGGATAGTAAAAATTATTTGCTAGTTTGCCTTTGAGAATATTCATACCTAGCTGATTGTGGGTCCTCACGTTTTGTACAAAATATGTTTTATCTATGTATCTACCTATACAACATCCTTTCAAATTCAGTAAAAATATTTTGAAGTTCCTTTATAGCATCATATACTTAATAAGAGAAATTATTTAAGTCCTTCCTCATGAAGCCAGTTTTCCAGTTTCTATTATTTTTATAACTCTCCTTGTGAGTGAATATTATCATTGCAACTATTAAGACAGCCAGCTAAGAAGATCAAGTTAGAGAAAAAATAAATCATCATCAAAGTCAGTCAAAACATTCAGGAGCTCTCTCAGCCCCAACAAATGGGCCCCATGTTTATTTGAGCATTTGAAATAGCAAAGTGACTCTGGGCTCTGCCAAACATGGACACAATATATTCTCCTCCAAAGTCTATATGTTTCTTTCCCACTTAGTCTGTTCTCAACTTTAATGAACTGTGTTCCAGAAGTCCATTAATTGAATCTATTTGGATTTGTAATGCATTTTCCCAGAGAAATGTGATGAGCATGTTTCCAGGCCTGCCCACAAATTCTATTTATTCATAGAATGTTAGAGCTAGTGCAACTTAAAAAAAATCATTTAATCTAACCATTTTAAAACCATAATGTTACTGAAATTACTATAAAAGTTGCCCCCAGAGAGCCTCTGGAGACCTTCTTGAGTTTGTTGAGGCTCCTCTGTGTCCTGACAGGGCCAGTTTATTTACGGTTATAGAAGACGACATCCAGGAAGCTGTACGAAGAACTGAGCTTATCCTGGGAAAATCTTTGTGAAAGCTAGAACACTCTCTAGGTTTGGAGATAGATCCATCAGGGAAGGGGCATTAGCAGGAAAGCACAGTGAAATCATTCCCTGGGTAGAAGTGTCTCACTAGAAAGCAGGAGCTCTCAGTCTAGAATTTCTCTACACAAACCAGACTTTATCTATTTTGTCAATACTTTTCCTGGACTGAGTTGACTTCACACGGTAGTTCTCTTGAGCAGATGATAAAAGGAAGCATCACTTCAGTTGGGACCAAGACATTATACCCACTCAGGGAATTTGGAGTGGCAGTAATGTCATAGCACACAGCTTGTATAATCTCACGTTTATTTCCCAAATGCCTAGGCTCAAGATTGTTTACCCCCCAAAAACTCCACACAATATCAGGGAGAAATCAAACTTCACCCTTAGATGGCAGAATCCCAGTGGAGCAAAGTAACACTTGTAAATAGCTTCTTCTTAGTGAGAAAGATCACAGAACAAGATTGTTTCACCTTTTTAAAAAAAGCCGTGTCCCTTTTACTGTATTATCGAAAGAGAATCTCATCTTCTTCACCCCCATTAATCATCTAAAGAAAATCTCATCTCCTTCACTTAATTTGCCCTAAGATGACATGGACCATCATAAAGAATTACTGTCCTGGGACCAATTAAATTTTTATTTTTATGTTTTTTTTGGTTTGTTTTTGTGTTTTGTTTTGTTTGCATAGAGAAAACAAAACCCCATAGTATTCTATTTGGTTGTCTGTGAAGTATTACAATATTATGATCACATAAAAAGAGACCTTTTACTTCTTACTAGTGAAAAGTGTCCCAGCTAATTATTCAGGTATTTAACACAAACTCTGGAATCAGACTCAAAATTTTGTCCCACTAACTTACTACTTATAAACTTGGGAAAGTTACCAGATCATGCCAAGCCTTAGTTTTTATTACCAGTGAAATGGTAATAATAATAGCACTAAATCCATAGGCAGTTTTAAGAATTAAAAGAGTAGGAATGCTCAAGGAAGATGGCAGAGTAGGAGGAAACTAAGTTCACTTTGTCCCACAGATACAACTAGTTAACACCCACATCAGTGTAAATATGAACTCAAAGACTGGCAAAACAGATTCTCCAAAGCTAAATGTAGAGAAAGAGGCCACATCAAAGAGGGTAGGAAGGGTAGAGATACAGTCAGGAGCTAAATGGACTCACTGGACTGTCCACAGGAGGGAGAGACACAACAGATGTGTAGAGGGGGAGGAGCAGATCCCCACAAGAGGCACCTCAGGCATGGGGGACCCACACAAGGAAGACAAATCCCCATAACATTTGGCTTGGCTTTACAAGTTCTTACAATCAGAGAAGCTTAGCAACTGGAACTTTAAAAATGAGTGGTTTCAGTTCTGTGAAAGCTGGAGGGCCGTAGGAAATGGAATTCCCACCCTGAAAGAAACAACATAACAAACAGCCATTCTGAGATACAACACAGAGGCAGCAGTTTGAAAAACACCTAGGGTATATGGGAAGGAAACTAATTTACTAATCTTAGAGGATGTGCTGGATGGGCAGGGATCTTTGGGAGACTTCTCCAAGAACAAAAGAGCTGGGAGGTGCCATTTCCCTCCCCTGCCTCCCCCCAGCCTAGATACTTGAACATCTGTGGGAATCAGCTCAGTGCCAACACTCTCCACCTAGCTTACTAATAGCCCTGCGCCTGCACATTTCTGCAGATCCAGCTCCAGCAACCTGGCCAGCCTTGAATTGAATTTTCTCAGGCAGCTGAAGGTACCCTCCTGGAGTGGGCCAGCATAGACCTTGAAGGCACCAGGCAACACCACCCCCCCAAGTTTCCTGTGGACCCACCCCTCCAAACTGGTAGGCCTTGGAAGGAATTTTCCCAGGCAGCTGCAGGTCTCCTGCAGCAGAACAGCATGGACCTTGCTGGCACCACACATTCTGTTCCCATGTTCTCCTACAGATCTGCCCCATCCAAAATGCCATTGGCTAGAGCCTATCCGAAGTCATGCCACAAGCCTGGCAGTGTGCAAGCAGCTAGACAAGAGCCAGCACCACACCAAAGTGACTTTTTCCCCAGAGAGAAAGGAAGATAACCACACACACCAGTTCCACTGCAGCCCCAGAAGTGGGCTAGGGGCAAACATCTGGTTAGACTGCAGGCCCCACCCACCAAGAAAAGCTTCTCAGGAGACAACACAGGGAAAGTGCCCTGCAGTTCCATGTTACTGCCTCTGGCAAACACCTAATCTAACTCAATTCAAGCCCAAGGCCGCCCTAGTCTGGTCAACTAACAACACAGAGATCAAACTCATCCCACAACAGGCAAAGAGAGCCATTGCAGATTACTGGACTGAAGGCAAACATGGCTCAGCCACAACAGTAGGGTGCACACAACACACATAGGAGATGCCCTAAAAGTGCCAGATTCTCCTGAACAGGGGACATTGCACTGCAGGGCACTACAGGTTGTCTTCTTCATAAGGCCACTACTTTCAAGAGCAGGAGATGTAGCTGACTTTCCTAACACATAAAAACAGATACAGAGAGTTAGACAAAATGAGGCAACAGAGGAATATGTCCCAAATGAAAGAACATGACAAAATCACAGCAAGAGAGCTAAATTAAATGGAGATAAGTAATATGCCTGATAGAGAATTTAAAGTAATGGTCATAAAGATACTCACTGGAATTGAGAAAAGAGTGGATGATGTTAATGACACCCTTAACAATGAGATAGAAAACATAAAAAAGAACCAATCAGAAATGAAGAACTCAATAACTGTAATTAAAAATACACTAGATGGAATAAATAGTAGAGTAAAGGAAACAGAAGAAAGGATCAGTACCTGGAAGACAGGGTCATGGAAAGCAATCAAGCTGAACAGGAGAAAGAAAAAATAATGAGAAGAAATAAAAATAGACTTAGGGAACTCAGTAATACCATCAAGTGTAATAACATTCGTATTATAGAGATCCCAGAAGGAGAAGGGAGAAAAAAAGGGGGCAGAAAATGCATTTGAAGAAATAATAGCTGAAAACTTCCCAAGTCTGAGAAAGGAAACAGAAATCTAGATCCAGGAGGCCCAGGGAGCCCCCAATAAGATCAACCCAATGAGGTCCACACCAAGACAGATAGTAATTAAAATGGCAAAAGTAGTGATAAACATAATTTTAAAGGCAGCAAGAGAAAAGAAAACAGTTATGTACAAGGGAAACACCATAAGGCCATCAGCTGATTTTTCAGCAGAAACTTGGCAGGCCAGAAGAGAGTGGCATGATATACTCAAAGTGCTGAAAGGAAAAAACTTGCAACCAATCATACTTTATCCAGCAAAGCTATCATTCAGAATAGAAGGAGAGATAAAGTTTCTCAGACAACCAAAAGTTAAAGGAATTTATCACCACTAAACCAGCCCTTCAAGGAATATTAAAGGGGACTCCTTGAGTGGAAAGGAAAGACCATATGCAGGAGTGAGAAAAATAGGAAGGACAAAAGCAGTAAAATTAAGTGTATCTATAAAAATCAGTCAAGGGATTCACAAAATAAAAATTATGTAAAGCATGACACCATATATCTGAAACATGGGTGGGGGGAGGGAGGAATAAAGAATATAATCAAACTTTAAGTGGCCATCAACTTACTATAGGCTGCTCTATGCATAAGATGTTATATATAAACCTAATGGGAATCACAAATCAAAAACAAGTAATGATATGTAAAAAAAACAAAGAGAAAGAATCCAAGTATATCACTAAAGAAAGCCAGCAAACCATGAGAGAATAGAGCAAGAGAAGAAAGGAACAGAGAAGAACTACAAAACTAACCATAAAACAAGTAAAAAATGGCAATAAGTACATATCTATCAGTAATTACTTTGAATAGAAATGGACTAAATACTCCAATCAAAAGATATAGGGTGACGGAATGGGTAATAAGCAAGACCTCTATATGCTGCCTACTAGAGAGTCACTTCAGACCTAAGGACACATGCAGATTGAAAGTAAAGGGATGGAAAAGCATTTATCATGCAAATGGGAGTGAAAATAAAGCCAGAGTAGCAATACCTCCATTGGACAAAGTAAACTTCAAACAAAAGCTGTAACAAGAGACAAAGAAGGACATTCTATAATTATAAAAGGAACAACCCAACAAGAAGATATAACAATTATAAATACTTATGCACCCAACATGGGAGCACCCAAAGACATAAGGGAGCTAATAACAAACATAAAGGAAGTAATTGATAGTAATACAATAATAGTAAGGAACTTTAACACCCCATTTAAATCAATGGATAGATCATCCCAACAGAAAATCAACAAAGAAACAGTGGCTTTGAATGACACTTTGGACCAGATGGATCTAGCGGATATATTCAGAACATTCCATCCTAAAACAGCAGAATACACATTCTTTTCAAGTGTATATGGAACATTCTCCAGAAACTATCACATATTAGGCCACAAAACACATCTTACAAAGTTCAAAAAGACTGAAGTCATACCATGCATCTTTTCTGACCACAATGCTATGAAACTACAAATCAACCACAGGAAACAATCTGGAAGGAACACAAATACATGGAGATTAAATAACATGCTACTAAACAATGAAAGGGTCAACCAAGAAATCAAAGAAGAAATAAAAAAAAATACATGGAGACAAATGAAAATGAAAACACAATGGTTCAGGGACGCCTGGGTGTCTCAGTCAGTTAAACGTCTGCCAGCATCCTGGGATCAAGTCTGGCATCAGGCTCCTTGCTCAGCGGGGAGCATGCTTCTCCCTCTGCCTGCTGCTCTCCCTGCTTGTGCTCTCTCTCTCTGACAAATAAATAAACTCTTAAAAAAACCGCAATGGTTCAAAATCTTTGGGATGCAGCAAAAACTGTTCTAAAAGGAAAGTGTATAGCAATACAGACCTACCTCAAGAAGCAAGAAAAATCTCAAATAAACAACCTAACCTTACATGTAAAGGGCCCAGAAAAAGAAGAGCAAACAAAACCCCAAACTAGTAGAAAAAATGAAATAATAAAGAATAGACCAGAAATAAATGAAATTGAAACTAAAAAAAAAAAAAAAACAGATCAATGAAACCAGGAGCTAGAACTTTGAAAAGATCTAAAAAACTGATAAAACTTTACCTAGACAAAGAGAGAGAGAGAGAGAGAGGACTCAAGCAAAATCAGAAATAAAAGAGGAGAAATAACAACCAACACCACAAAAATACAAAGGATTAGAAGAGGATTTTTAAAAAATTATATGCTAACAAATTGGACAACCTAGAGGAAATGAATAAATTCCTAGAAACCTATAACCTCCCAAAACTGAACCAAAAAGAAATAGAAAGTTGAACAGACCAGTAACCATTATAAAAATGAATCAGTAATCAAAAAACTCCTAACAAACAAAAGTCCCAAGACCAGATAGCTTCACAGGTGAATTCTACCAAATAATTAAAGAAGAGTTAATACCTATTCCTCTCAAACTATTTCCAAAAATGGAAGAGAAAGAAAAGCTTCCAAACTCTTTGTATGAGGCCAGCACTAACCTGATACCAAAGCCAGGTAAAGACACTACAAAAAAAAAAAAAAAAAAAGAGAGAGAGAGAGAGAACTATAGGCCAATATCTCTGATGAACACAGATGCAAAAATCCCCAACAAATTATTAGCAAAATGAATCCAACAATATATTTAAAAAATCATTTATCACAATCAAGTGAGACTTATTATTAGGATGCAAGTGTGGTTCAATATTCACAAATCAATCAATGTGATACATCACATCAACAAGAGAAAGGATAAAAACTATATGATCATTTCAATAGATGCAAAAAAAAAAAAAAAAGCATTTGACAAGTACAACATCAATTCATGATAAAAGCCCTCAAAAAAGTAGGTGTAGAGGGAACATACCTCAACATAATAAAGGCCATATATGAAAAACCCACAGCTAACATTATACTCCACAATGGTGAAAAACTGGGAGCTTTTCCTCTAAGATCAGGAACAAGGCAAGGGATGTCCACTCTCACCTCTTTTATTCAACATAGTACCGGAAGTCCTAACCATAGCAATCAGGCAGCAACAACAACAATTTAAAAAAAAAAAAAAAGGAATCCAAATTGGTAGGGAAGAAGTAAAACTTTCACTATTTGCATATGACTTGATACTATATAAAGAAAACCCTCAAAACTCCACCAAAAACACTACTAAAATTGATAAATGAATTCAGTAAGTTCACAAGATACAAAATCAGCATACAGAAATCCATTGAATTTCTATATAGTAATAATGAAGTAGCAGAAAGAGAAACTAAGAAACCAAACCCATTTACAATTGCACCAAAAATAACAAAATACTTAGAATAAACTTAAACAAGACCTGTACTCTAAAAACTATAAAACACTGATGAAAGAAATTGAAGATGACACAAAGGGAAAGATATTCCATACTCATGGATTGGAAGAACAAATATTGTTAAAATGGTCATATTACTCAAAGCAATCTACATATTTAATGCAATCCCTATCAAAATACCAATAGCATTTTTTATAGAACTAGAATGAATCATCCTAAAATTTGTATGGAACCACAAAAGACTCCAAATAACCAAAGCAATCTTGAAAAAGATAAACAAAACTGGAGGTATCACAATCATGGATATCAAGAGATACTACAAAGCTGTAGTAATCAAAGCAATGTGGTTCTGGCACAAAAACAGACGCAGAGATCAGTGGAACAGAAAATAGAAAGCCTAGAAGTAAATCCACAATTATATGGTCAATTAATCTCTGACCAAAAGGCAAGAATTTGCAATGGGAAACATAGTTTCTTCAGCAAATGGTGTTGGGAAAATTGGACAGCTACATGTAAAAGAATAAAACGGACCACTTTCTTACACCATACACAAAAATAAACTCAAAATGGGTTAAAGCCTAGATATAAGATCTGAAACAATAAAAATCCAAAAGCGAAACAGACTGTAATTTCTCTGACATCAACCGTAGCAACATTTTTCTAGATCTGTCTACTGATGCAAGGGAAACAAGCTAGAATAAATTTTTGGGACTATATCAAAATGAAAAGATTTTGCACAGTGAAGGAGACAATCAACAAAACTAAAAGACAATCTACTGAATTGAATGGGAGAAGATATTTGCAAATGATATATTTGAAAAAGGGTTAATGTCTAAAATAGATAAAGAACTTACACAACTCAACACCAAAAACCAAGTAATTCAATAAAAAATCGGCAGAAGACATGAACAGATATTTCTCCAAAGAAGACATACCAATGGCCAACAGACACATGAAAAGATACTCAACATCACTCATCATCAGGGAAATGCAAATCAAAACCACAATAAGATACCACCTCTTACCTGTCAGAATGGCTAAAATCAAAAATACAAGAAACAAGTGTTGGTGAGGATGAGGAGAAAAAAGAACCCTCATGCACTGTTGGTGGGAATGCAAGCTGGTACAGCCACTGTGGAAAACAGTATGGAGGTTACCCAAAATATTAAAATTAGAGCTACCATCTGATCCAGTAATTCCACTACTGGGTATTTAGCCAAAAAGTACAAAAACACTAATTTGAAAAGATATATGCACCCCTATGTTTACTGAAGAATTATTTACAAGAGCCAGATTATAGATGCAAACAAAATGTTCATTGATAGATGAATGGATAAAGATGATGTGGTATATATATACAATGGACTATTACTCAGCCATAAAAACCTATGAAATCTTGCCATTTGCAACAACATAGATGGATCTAGAGGGTAATGCCAAGCAAAATAAATCAGTCAGAGAAAGACAAATACTATAGGATTTCACTCATCTGTGGAATTTAAGAAACAAAACAAATAAACTTGGAGGGGTGTTGGGGGAAGAGAGGCAAACCAAGAAACAGACTTTTAACTACAGAGAACAAACTGATGGTTACCAGAGGGGAGGTGGCTGGAGGGATGGGTAAAATAGGTGAGGGGGATGAAGAGTGCACTTATGATGAGCACTGAGTAATGGACAGAATTGTTGACTCACAATATTGTATACCTGAAACTAATAATACACTGTATGTTAACTATACCAGAATTTTAAAAAAATGGGTAACTGTTAAAAGAAACATTAATTATTAGTCATTACTTATTTAAAAAAAAAAAAAAGAATTCGAAGAATAATGTATATAAATGGCCTAGCATAATAACTGGCACCAGAACAAATATTGAGGGAATGTGTAGTTTTTACAGTTGTTAATATTGTTATTTCTGTCATTAGTTTTATTTTAAATCTAACCTAATTTTTTAGATTATTTGGCTTCTATACAATTTGCCATAACTGTGTAAATTTTAATCATACTTACATAAAACAATCTTTCCTAATTTACTACAAGTACCATTTATTTTTAAATAAATTTGTTTTCCTTTAAATGTTATTCTGGCAGTATTCACTCATGTCTCCAATTTGTTTTAATAATTCTGAAGGAAGACACCCTCTTTCTTCCCCTATTTTCTACTCAGTGTGATATTGTTATGAACACAGGTTATGTCATGATCGACAACAAACACATAAAGGTTTAATATCAATTCCTGGAACTCTTCACTACCCAACAAATTCATGAAGGGCAAGGACCATACTTAATTAATCTTTTTCTTTTCCTTTCCATTCCCCCATCCATGAAATGCAAGTAAACTTTCCACCTAATAGATGATTACTTAATGCACAGAACAAAGTAATTTAGAATGTTTCACCACTAACTACCCATCATCAATATAATTATCCATTTATTATTGTGATCTATTGCCCTTCTCCTCCCACTAATTGATGAAGATGTTAAGGATATTGAATTTGAAGTTAAGGTAGATTACTTCGGGTCATGGGATCAAGCCCTGGGCATAGAGCCAGCTTGAGATTCTCTCTCTCCTTCTCCCTCTGCTCCCTGCCCTACTCACATGCACACACACACTCTCTCTCTCTCTCAAATAAATAAATCTTAAAAAAAGATATATTACCTCTGTCACTTCAGATTTGTCACTACATTGCAGTTATTTTGCCTTCAAGTCAAATTTCACAGAACATGAGGACACACACACTAGCCTGGAATTTAATTTTCTGAGACTGTTTGTTGACGCTGGGCTGTGAATGTCATCCAAATAGGACATTTTGTCCTGTCCATTGGAACATAGTGAGACTGAAATTTTAAAAGGTTGAACAATCTCACTCAATATGCTACTGTCTTAAATAAATGGTGTTATCTTTCCTAGTAGCCCCGCCCCCCATGACTGTAAACAGTTGTGATAAGACACATCAAGTGGCAATCACACAGTGTTTCTTGATTGTCTTAAGTTAACTGGAAATAAAGTCTGGTGGAAAGATTTTAACAAGATTTACAGGAAGCAGGGATCTTAGATGCTTTCCAGACTTCTGATTTGTCTATAATTTTTATGACTTTTCCTATTTTTCACTATCAAATACACATTTTTAATAATAACAAGGCAGTACAACTAATTGACTTCCATTTCAAGAACACTGGAACATTACTCATCAGTTAAGAATAAAAATGAATAACATATTCCTGATATTAAAGTTTATACACTTTTTTAAATTTATGGCTTTAGTTCCCTTGAGGAAATTTTGTGTTTGCCAACTCAGAGAGCAACATTGCTGTAACTTTTCCTATTTATATTTGCTTTGTCGAGAATATACTTTGACAAAATACTTTGTAAAAATATACAAAAATACTGTTTTTAGCATTTCTTTTATGAAAATCTGATAGAAAAACCACTTTCTAGGATATCTAGCACTCGTTTTTATTTAAAAAGCTGTATGTGTTATCATTTGTTTATCTATTTGCTTGTTCTCTGCCCTTGTCATGCTTCCTGAGCTTCAGTGACTTTGGGCTTGATCATTTGATGTGCTTTGGCATATGAGCAGATGTGACACTTGCCACTGTCAAAGATAAACAAAGCCAGACACTAAAGTGGTGAAGATAGATTTTACTCAGTACTGAACCCTTGCAATAGGGAAAAGGGTCCAACGTGAACTGAACTCTACTTTGTGCAGGGTACCTGTGCTTTTTAAAGGGAGAATGTGGGAGCAGCGAGGGAGGATGGCAGAGACGTTAGCAGTCAGGCTGGTGGAAACTTACAAAATGTGGGAAGGCGAGTTGGGTAATGTGACCAGGCCTCTGGGTTTGTTCATTGGTGCTTAACTGGAGGAGAAACAAATTTCTGTATCTTTATGACAGGAGGCAGCTGTGTAAGAAGTTAGGCCCTTACCTTCCCACAGAGACTGGGAGCTGGAGTTATCTCTCTAAATGTTTGTATTACAAAGAGACAACTCTCAGGTCCTTAAGGAGATGGTTCTGGTTGGTGGAAGAGTTACATCTCAAAGAGGCAGAGGAAGGATTTATAATTGCAAGCTTTCTCAAGAAACTGCTCTCAGAGGGGTTCAGGAGCCTGCTTATCACCAGGTTTGGGCTGGAACAAACTGTAAATTTTCCTGGCAAGATTGAGTTTTCTCAGGCAGGCATTTTAGGAGGAGCTGGGGTCATCCTAGGGTGGGAACTTGAGCTATTAGAAACTAAGCTTGTGTTTGTTCAAGTTTCCTAGGTGGGGGAGCGGGGGGAGGGGAGGAGTGCAAAATCATTTGTGCTGAGAAGCTGATGTTTTTATAGAATAAGATTGAGGCCTAGTTATGAAATGATAATGGTATATCCCCAAAAGTAGCTACCAAAAGATACATGAAACTAAATTAAGCCCAGCAGAATCCAACAGAGCTCAGAAAATCCTACTAGTAGATCTAAATGGCATCCAACAGAGTTCTAAAAGTCATAAAGAAGCCCAACAGAGCCCAGTGGAGACCAAAAGAGTGGCAGATAATCACAGCAAGAAATAATGCTCTTTCCCATAAGCCACCAACATTGAAGTTCTTTACTGCTGTGGCAAAGCTGACTGATATACCATGGACTCATTGTCCGGGAAGATGCTTATTCATCTCATCCTTCCTCCTCTTCATTCAGCCAGGGGAGGTAAACTACATCTATTCATTACCAAATGAATGGTTCATAAAACAAAGGAGAGAGGACTGTAATTAAGTCAGGTCTACTTGCTTCCCAACCGCCCCAAGTAATGCATCAAGTACAAAAAGAAAGGGGATGGAGTATCTGTATTATCTGCATGATGGAGAATGTTCCCTTTTACAAAAAATAAAGCTTTCAATTCCTTAAGCTTAGAAAACTATCATTAGCAACAGCTGTTAACCAGAATATATCCAAACTCCTTGTTGTAACATGTAAGACTCCATAAGCTGGCTCCAACCTATATTTCTTTCTGCTCTAGCAGCATAGGACTCTCCACATTTCCCTGAATGTTTTTTCTTGTCTATGAACTTTGCACATACTCTTCCCTCTGCCAAGCATACCTACCATTACATTTCTCTATGTAGAGAATTCCCATTTCTCTACGAGTTCCAGGGCAAAGGTAAACTCCTTTATGAAACTTTTCTCAAAGTAGTTGTTCCCCAATGTCCCATTCAGTGCCCCATATTCATCGAATTCTACCTCAACCTCAAGATCTAGTATAATTTCAAGTGTATCCAATGGCCATTTGTTTGTTCAAGTTTCCTAGTGAGGGAAACACTCAATCCAATAGCCTCGTTTTATACTTCTTCGACTTCCTGAATGTCCATGGTCTTCACACCTATTCCACTTCACCCATCCTCATCAAAGGCATCAATAGAAATCGTTTCACCTCTGAAATCTTAAGTTCTAATATCCTTTCTCTGATTACAACTTCCTCCTCTAACGCTTTCTCCCAATGTGACAATTTTTTGGTCTTATCAAATATGGACCTTCTGTTTTTTGTCATTCCATCAGCAGTGTCCTGGTTTTTATCATGCCCCTACCCAGCTTCAACCTCAAGATACAGCTCATCAGGGAAATACTTGCTTAAACCTTCAACTGCTTTCACTCAGACACACTTACCCTATAAAACTTCAACTAGTAATTCTGTAATATGCCTCATTTTATATTAATCTAATGTTCTGAGGATTTTAACAGAAAAACTACAAACCGTATTTCTTTCATTCTTTTCTTTCTTCCTTCCTTCCTTCCTTCCTTCCTTCCTGCCTGCCTTTCTTTCTTTCTTTCTTTTGCTTAGGATACTCTTAGCTGCAAGTAGTGGAAAAATTAGATGAAAATCCTTTAAACAATAAGGGTGTTTATTGTCTCATGTACAAGAAATCCAAAGGAATTGTGCTTCTGATGTTGATTCATTAGATTGTTATCTTGGCTTAGTCTTTGGGTTTATGCCCCCAAGATTGCAAAATGACTGCTACAGTTCCATGCATCACACATAGAACAATATTCAGACCAAGAAGACAGGAGTTTATTCCTATTCATTTATTTGAATAAGATGAAAGCCTCTCTGAAAATCCTCCCTGTGTTTCCCCTAAGCTTTCATTGGTCAGATTTGGGCCATAAGCCATTGATATAAGTGCAAAAGGCAAAGCGAGGATCTGGCATTTTAGTAGGAGTTTGGATTTGTTACCAAGCATTGAGTGGTTTCTGGATAGGCAACAATCAGGGTTTTCTAGACATTGATATCGTTGCTTATAAATGCATAATCTCCATTTCAGCTGGCCCTTCAGTATTGCTTGATAATGTCTCCTTGTCCTAGTGCTTCTCAAACTTTAATGTCCACACAGATTTGTTGGGGGTTTTTAGAAATGCAGATTTGATTCAATGGGTAGTGTCCTGAAACCTGCATCTCTGTCAAGCTACTAGGGGATGCCCAAAGCCACCTGACTGGTTGCTACACTTGGTTTTACAAAACTCTATTTCCTTCTCCCTTTCAAATATTTGTCATCACCCTCCGCTAGCTTAGCACCATCCCTATCACTCTCATGAAATCACCTCATTCTCTATATTACAGAGAAAACGGACTCCATAAGGTTGTGAACACTTAACTTAAGAGGCAATATTGTATGAGCATCAAAAGAATGTCCTTTAGGGGCGCCTGGGTGGTTCAGTCAGTTAAGTGGCCAGATCTTGATTTCAACTCAGGTCATGATCCTGGGATCCCAATATGGGGCTCCCTGCTCAGCAGGGAATCTGCTTCAGGATTCTCTGCCTCTGCCTCTCCCCCCACTTGCTCACTTTCTCTCTCTCTCTCTAAAAAAATAAATAAAATCTTCAAAAAAAAAAAAAAAAGAATGGCCATTAGCATTAAAAAGCTAAGGTTTCCAATTCCAGTTATACTTCCTCCTCTGTAGTATTTTTTGTTATCTTTAACCTTTCTGAGCCCCAAATTCTTAACACATAAAAATGAAATGAAAATATTAATGCCAAACTCGTGGTGCTTTTGAGGACTGAGATCATGTAGATACATCTTATTTCTGTTTCTTGATTATAAACAAAAAAAAATTTAACTTAGAAAAATAATTGAAAGGATATTAAGTAGTGTATTGATTAATATTAGTTTTGAGTGTAAGAGGAAAAAAAATCAAAATAACAGTGACTTAAGCAAGTTAGCAACTCATATTCAAGGGTCTGGGGATATCCTGTCCAGTTTGGTTGGGCACTCCACAGTGACAGAAACTTAAGCTAGGATACATCTAGTTGCTGAGAATATATATTTCAAGCATACACTTGGAAAGGAAGATGTACTTATGATACTACTGGGCCTCCTGTGAGATGGAATCAGATTAAGACTACATTCATCAGCTCATTATGCAAGGCTCCACTCTTCCTGATTGGCTGTGGTGCTTGAGGTCTCAGGAACTAGATCTGACTCACAGTCTGGGCTCAATGAAACCTGAAAGTTCTGCTTATTTTCTTTTGCCCAGGGCACGTTTGCTCTGATAAGTGAATATAGGTATATTAGAGGAGAATAAGAAGAAAATTTACAGAAAGTACATGTGAAATGATTGATCTATCCTGTCTCAAAGGTACCCAACTTCTTTTTAATTCAAGGATGCTAGATCTGAATCTTGGGCGAGAAATGTTTATTTTATATCATGGTGGCTCAAATCAGGCCTCTTGTGGCCAGACCTAGAGTCCTTCCAGTTACACAAATGAAGTGTAACACTAGTGGGTCACACATATATTTCTGCTGTGTTCAGATCCTTCTAATTACTACTACACACTCTCTGTCTGCTTTGATAAACATCGCCCATCTGCTGTCTGGAAGTTCTGGGAGTTTAGAACTGCCATTGGTCTTTGCCTGAGATTCTCTCATTTCTACTGAAATGTGGGAACTGATTTCAATAGCACTGTCTCTGCCAGTGTTTATAAACAACAGAAAATTGCTAATAAAATGCTTTTCAAAGCTTCAAATGTTCCACTGACCTATGTCACTATCACACACACACACACACACACACACACACACACAAGCATGTAAATAAAGGAGAGGTATATATGGGGCAAATGTATCAGTCTACAATAAACTGGAAAAAAAATAGTCCTTCACAACAGATAGTTTGAGAAATACTAGTAATGCATCTATGTATCTTCTAAGAGTCCATGAAATCCAGGTTATAGAATTTTGGGAAGAAAATCAAACACTAACAAATGTGATTTAAGTATGTGTATATTTCTTTATTTGAAATGTAGAGGTCGCTCATCATTTGTGTATTTAACATTCCATATTTCAGCTACGTATAAGCAACCTAGAAGTTTCTTGGCATGCAGTATGTACTTTGTCATTTTGCAGAGGCAACCATTTGAATTTTGCTTTGAGGCTGGTATACCCAAGTGAGTCGCTGGCTAATAAGCAAGCCTTGTCTGACCCAACATCTATCACAGTGTGATTCTGTTACATTGGACTCCTTGTCACCTACACAATTTATAGGAAAGATTTTATATTGCTTCTGTATTAAGGAGTATCTGAATTTCTCAGGAAGGTCTTTCAAATTCTTCTAAAAGTCAACATTAATTAAACAATCATAGTCAACATTAAACAAACATTATAATGGAAAAAGAAAGATATTTAAATAATGTCAAACATGTAACAAGAATAACAAAATATGTATATGTATGGACACTCAAGAGAAAAAGAAGATAAGTCACAAACTAGGTGAAAATATTTGCAAAAAACATATCTGATAAAGGATTGTTATTCAAAATATACAAAGAACTTTTAAAGCTCAACAATAAGTAAATGAACAACTTGATTTAAAAAATGGACAAAGATCTGAACAGATACCTTAGCAAAGAAGATATACAGATGGCAAATAAGCACATCAATCAATAATTTCATAGTTTAGAATAATAATTACAAATAAACCTTAAAATGGCAATGTACTTATTTAGGGTGAGGTCGTGGGAATCGATGCATCATCCATTGTTTTGTAAAAAGCATGCTTCTTATAACCAATTAATTGGCAACACATTCTCTAGAAATGGGCCTGATCAATTCAGCATGGAACACTTATCCAGTAATGTGTTCCCTTGCGAAGTCATATGTTTACCAAAGATTAAAGACTATATACAATGCCAAAGGTTTTGTTTCAATTAAAATGTTTTAATGCTAGTGATTCCATAACTCGTTCAGAAAACAGGCAGTTGGGAAAAATTATGTTTATTAAGAACAGGTGCTGCCCTTACTGGAAGGATGATAGATAACTCAAATTTTAATGCTCTAAATATTTTAGAATTAATATGAAAAATCTGATGTAAATATCTTTTAGCCCTTCTGGCTTGTTTTCTGATTGGGCTATTTGTCTTAGCTCCTCATGATTTAATATCTGACAGAGTTGAGTGGGTGTTATTTTGTTCTTTCTTGTATTCCACATATGAATTCAAATAGCCTGCTCTCATATAAGATAATTATCGACTAAACATTCTGGCAGAGAATAAATTAGTGTATGGGAATTTGATGCCCATTTTCCTGCAGCAACTAAGTTATATTTGTCAACACTTTTTTCCCCAACTGTGAAGAAATTTTAAAAAACACCTATAATTAGATTCATTAAACCAAATCATTATCATATTTTGTCATTAGTAACTTGAGAAGAATTTAGTGTATGGAGAAAATATGAGGAACATCATATATGATAAAAGTATCATCTCAATTAGATTTGAGAATTCTTAACTTTAAAATCATTTATATTTGTATTTTTCAATAATTTGGGCATTTGGAAAAAATTCAATCAGAGCCTTACTTGATGCTGTTAAAAAAAGATGATGAAATAAATGTTTGCATGCACAGTAGGCTGAATAACAGCCCCAAAGATACCCAGGTCCTAATCTTTAGAACCTGTGAATGTTACCTTGTCCGGCAAAAGGGATTTTGGATCCCTTAATATGGATTAAGGGTCTTGAGATGGAAAGATTATCCTGGAATATCTGGACTATCCTCAATGTAATCATCCTTGAGCTTATAAGAAAGGGGAAGGCAGAGGGAAATCTGACTACAGAAGAGTAGTGACAAAGGAAGAAAGATGTTGGAGTGATGTGAGAAAGGGATCACAAGCCAAGAACAGAGTCCAGAAGCTAGAAAATTGTGGAAGAGGATTCTCCCCAGAGCCTCCAGAAGGAAGCAGCCCTGCCACCACTTTGAACCCAGCGAAACTGATTTCTTACTTTCGGCCTCCAGAACTGGAAGAGAATAAATATGTTGTTTTAAGCCACCCAGTTTGTGGCAATTTGTTTCAGCAGCCATAAAAAAACGAAAACCGTATGTAAAAGCAAAAAGACAAAATATATATCAAATACATATGGTGTGCATACTGCCGTTTGGGACAAGTCATCTGTCTGCAGATTAACTGAAACGCATAAAAATAGATTGATATGATGGATAAAGTGATGGAAATATGGAGAGATATATTTTAAAAAGTAAGTAGAATACAATGTTAATAGTAGAATCTAGATGGTAAGGTTTTCTAAGTTTGAAATATTTCATAAGAAAATATTGAAGGAGAATCATAGATGAAAATATAGGTTATGATGACCTGGGAATTAGGTATGACACTAAGGGGAAAAGCTGGAAATAAAAAATACACTGGATTTGCATGAGTCAAAATGAAAAGCTTTGAGGTAGAATATTTTAAAAATGAACTAAGTTAAAAAAAAATAATGAACTGGGAGATGTTTGCAACATGTGTGTCACAAGGTATGTATCCATAATATGAAAGTGGAATATTGTCACTGGAGGTGTTTAATGGTCTCCTAATAATGCTTGAATACATGAAACTACTGCATTTAGGATTTAGGTTAATATTCTATAGCTGTAGTTCAACTTGGTAGTCAATTATTTTCCTTTCTCAACTTATATCATTATTTTTGTTATTATTTGAAGAAAGTTATATACAAAGGGTAGGGAAGAAGAAACCCAATTAGAGGTGATGAGAAAGTTGTTCTTTATTTGTAAGATGATGCTTGTCAGTAATACAGATGATATTCTGGACCTTCCACCAGCAGAACATGTACACTCAATGTTCACTCAGAGGTAGAGGTGCATCTAAAATGACGTAGCCACTGTCTTTCCTTGATCTCTCTTCCAAGGCATAAAGCTGTTTCTTAAGAAACTAGCACAGCATTATCCTCATTTTATAAATATTATTGCAGGATTAGAGAAGTTAAGTAATTTATCCAAGGGCATACAGCTAGGAAGTGATACAGCCAGAATTCAATATTCAATCTCAGGATTTCTAACTTCTACATATATCTATATATCTATCTATATATATATACACATATATATGTATGTATATTACATATAACATATCTATGTTTATATATGTAGTTTTTCAATGGATATATATATATCAGATGTATATATGTGCTCTATATATAAGCTACTATGTATATATATATATATATATATATATAATGTAAGTCACCATTAGAAGAACATATGTTTTGAGTTATTTTCCCAGTTTGTGAATGAATTTAGGTCACACCTCTACTGGGTTTTTTTTTTTGGTTCATTGAAATATATATATATATTCAATATTGAATAAATATATATATGTGTGTGTGTTACATGTGTTCTATATACACATATATATGTGGCCTAATATAAATCATACATATGTGTTTTATATATGCTCATATATATAAAACATATATGCTTATACATATATATCATACCCAATGTTCATCTTCAGTGAACAAAAAAGGTATGATCTAAATTCATTTGCAAACTAAGAAAATAATTCAAAACATGTGTTCTACTAATGGTGGATCATTAGCTTAAATTTTTTTTTTTTTAAAGATTTTATTTATTTGCGAGAGAGAGAATGAGAGACAGAGAGCATGAGAGGGAGGAGGGTCAGAGGGAGAAGCAGACTCCCCGCCGAGCAGGGAGCCCGATGCAGGACTCTATCCCGGAACTCCAGGATCATGACCTGAGCCGAAGGCAGTCGCTTAACCAACTGAGCCACCCAGGCGCCCGGATCAGTAGCTTAAATTTTACAGAAGATGCCAACTCATGAGTTGTACACAATCTCTTGGTTGTAAAGCATAAATTTTTTATTTGTTTTTTTGGTCCTCAAAGAATAGGAAGAAAGATGCAACAGCTTTAAGAGATAGTTTGGGTTCACAGCAGATATATGCATGGTTGGTGTTAATCCCTATTTAGAACTGGGCACAATCCAGATGCATCAGAGTTCTCTCCAAACATTCAGTGTTATCTTTGGAAAATCAAGTTGCTCTATTTTAGCCACACAAATGAAAATCTTAATGCTTTAGCCAAGTGAATGGATTTGTTAGACCTTATTTATTTAACCTGTTTCTTCTTTCTGTTCATTTCAGAATATTTTCTTCTTTAATTGTACTTTATGTGTTTATTCATTATCTATCTTGATTATTAGCCAGATCATTTTTTAAATCCAACTAGAATCTGTTTTCAATTTTTGTTTTAGAATGGTCAACCACAGTGTTCCCAGCATTTGGCCTGAAGTTTTCAATTAGGTTGCAATGACTTTTTAACTTGAAAATATTGTTGTTCTTTCTGGCTGTATACTTAACAAGGAAGGAAAAACAACTTTCTCCTTCCTTTGATAGTCTTCCACCAAATAATAAAAACCTGACCCAAAACACTAAAGTAGATCACTTCATTGAATCTGGTGGGAAGTAAGACAATGCAAATGGAGTGGCACTAAAGATTTTGACAATAAATTAACTTGGCATGTTTTTTTTTAAAGAAATCTAATATGATCAAAACAAACTCTGAGCCGTGGTATTTAAAAATAGCATTTTTTCTATCTTTACAGTTTGATTACTATAAAGATATTTTTGACTTTGACTTTTGTAGTGTTTTCATTATAAAGAACTCCAATTTCAGTCTAGTTTTCAGTTCTATTTAAAGAAGGCTTAACAAAGGCATGAGAAGAGTTGATTGCAAAGTTTAACTACAGGTATGGAGTATTAAGCTAAATCCTAAATGCAATAGTTTTATGTATTTATGTATTTCTCCCAGGGACCATAGGCATCCTGTGGCACAGGGATTATCATTTTACCTGAGGTTTACTTGTCACTTAATAAAAGACCTTTTCTCCATCAATTTCCAGAGCTACCATTGCCAGTTGTCTATGATGCTGTGGCAGGAAGTTGCTGCACAACACCATCATGTATACCAGGGTCAACAAATAGGCCTCTGTCCATAAGTAGAAGACTGCACACCATGTTTCATGAGAAGAAAATCATTTTCTATGGGGTAAATCTTAATAAGAGAAGACATAGCGGAGCAAGATGGCAGAGGAGTAGGAGACCGGGATTTCATCTTGTCTCAAGAATTCAGCTGGATAGGGATCAAACCATTCCGAACACCTACAAACTCAACAGGAGATCGAAGAAAAGAAGAGCAACAACTCTCTGAACAGAAAAGCGACCACTTTCTGGAAGGTAGGATGTGTGGAGAAGTGAATCCGAGGCGATATTCGGGAGGATAGACGGCGGGGGAGGGGGCCTCCATCAGTTGATACCAACAAGTGGTAGAGCCGCAGAGCACAAAATCGGAACTTTTAGAAGTGGGCTCTGCTGAGGGGCATCGCTCCAGTGGCTAAGCGGGGCATGGAACCCTCGTGGGACAGTGTGGTCTCAGGACCTTCAGGGTCACAGAAAGACCGGGGGTGCCTGAGTGCAGTAGAGCTCCCAGGTATCAGAGCAGGGAAGCTGGCTGCAGAGACGGAGCTGAGGCATGGGCTCTCAGCTCGGGGTTGCCATAAACTGATCCGCAGCACAGTAGGGCCACTGCTCTTCCAGCAGGGACCCAACAAGCAGCAGATCTGGGGAGACTCCCCTTCCTCCCCTGGGAGGAGTGGTGCGGGAGTGCACTGCAGGGATCTGCTGGGTTTGGACACTCCACACGGGGTTGTGTGCCAGAGATAGAAATGCTCGGTCACAGGCCGGGTGAGCAAAGAGTGTGGTGGAGACCAGGGAGATGGGAGTGACTGACTGCTTTTCTCTGGGGCTCACTGAGGAGTGGGACCCCGAGTTCTCTGCTCCTCCGGGCGGAGATTGGGAGGCCGCCATTTTCACTCTCAGCTTCCAAAGCTGTACGGAAAGCTTGCAGGGAACAAAAGCTCCCGAGAGCAAACCTGAGCAGATTACTTAGCTCAAACTGGGCAAGGGTGGGGCAATTCTGACTCCGGCAAAGACTTTTGGGAACCATGGCAACAGGCCCCTCCCCCAGAAGATCAGCGAGAACAGCCAGCCAAGACCAAGTTTACCCATCAATGAGAACAGCAGAACTCCAGCGCTAGGGGAATACTGCACATAAAATTCATGGCTTTTTTACCAAGATTCTTTAGTCTTTCAAAGTTAATTTTTTTTTAACTGTTTTTTTTTTTTCAACCAACATCTATCAATCCCTTTTTTAAAAAACATTTTTATTTTTCATTTTTAGAGTCCTATTCTATCACTTCATAGTAGTTACCCTCATTTTTGGCATATATATATAAGTTGTTCTCTCTTTAAAATTTTGAGATAGTTTCTTCTAACAGATCAAAATATACCCTAAATCTCTACTGTATGG
>NC_138375.1:28542370-28652066 GCF_054177405.1 Leptonychotes weddellii | reverse complement strand
TTTCAGGATTTTCTCTTTGTCTCTGAGACTCGTAAGTTTTACTATTAGATGTCAGGGTGTTGACTTATTTTATTGATTTTGAGGGGGGTTCTTTGTGCTTCCTGGATTTTGAAGCCTGTTTCCTTCCCCAAATTAGGGAAGTTCTCTGCTATAATTTGCTCCAATATGCCTTCTGCCCCTCTCTCTCTCTCTTCTTCTTCTGGGATCCCAATTATTCTAATATTGTTTCACCTTATGGTATCGCTTATCTCTCGAATTCTGCCCTCGTGATCCAGTAGTTGTTTATCTCTTTTTCTCAGCTTCTTTATTTTCCATCATTTGGTCTTCTATATCACTGATTCTCTCTTCTGCCTCATCTATCCTAGCAATTAGAGCCTCCATTTTTTATTGTATCTCATTAATAGCCTTTTTGATTTCGACTTGGTTAGATTTTAGTCTTTTATTTCTCCAGAAAACGTTTCTCTAATATCTTCCATGCTTTTTTCAATCCTATCTAGAGTCTTTATAATCATCATTCTGAACTCTAGTTCCGGCATCTTACTAATGTCCATTTTGATTAGGTCCCTGGCAGTCGGTACTGCCTCTTGTTCTTTTTTTTGAGGTGATTTTTTTCTGTCTTGTCATTTTGTCCAGAGAATAGATGAATGAGAGAACAAAATGCTAACAGGGTAACAATGACCCCAGAAAAATATACACTAAACAAATCAGAAGGGACCTGAAACTGGGGGAAAAGAAAGGGAAAGAAAGAAAAATGAAAAGAAAAAGAAAAAGATATTAAAAAAACAAAGAATATGATTAAATATGAACAGGCTGGTGAATAGATCAGTGCCACACACTAGATTTTGTGCATATTTTGGTCTGTTAGAAGAAACTGCCTCCCAAAATTTTAAAGAAAGAAAAGCTTATATATGTACAAAAATAAGTGTAAATACGATGAAGGGATGGAATATGACTGTAAAGATGAAAATTATAAAAGATTTTATAAAAGGAATTGATAAGATAAGAATTTGGTTGGAAAAAGAAAGAAGAGAAATTTAAAAAAAAGAAGGGAGAGAATGTGATCAGGCAGGAGACTAGAACAAAGCCATACACTAGAGATTTAGGGTATATTTTGGTCTGTTAGAAGAAACTGTATCCCAAAATTTTAAAGAGAGAACAACTTATATATATATCCAAAAATAAGGTTAACTACTATGAAGGGATAGAATATGACTCTAAAAATGAAAAATAAAAAAGATTTTTAAAAAAGGGATTGATAAGACGTTGGTTGAAAAAGGGAAAAAGAAAAATTCAAAAAAAAAGAAAATTTAAAAAATTAACTCTGAAAGACTAAAGAATCATGGGGAAAAAAGCTATGACTTCTATATGCAGTATTCCCCTAGCACTGAAGTTCTGCCGTTCTCATTGATCAGTAAACTTGGTCTTGGCTGGCTGTTCTCGCTGATCTTCTGGGGGAGGGGCCTGTTGCTGTGGCTCCCAAATGTCTTTGCTGGAGGCAGAATTGCCCTGCCTGTTCCGGGTCCAGGCTAAGTAATCTGCTCGGGTTTGCTCTCTGGAGCTTTTGTTCCCTGCAAGCTTTCCGTACAGCTTTGGAGGCGGAGAGTGAAAATGGCAGCCTCCCAATCTCCGCCTCAGAGGAGCCAAGAACTTGGGCCCCGCTCCCCGGTGAGCCCCCAGAGAAAAGCTGTCAGTCACTCCCGTCTCCCTGGTCTCTGGCCGCACTCCGTGCTCACCCAGCCTGTGACCGCGCGTTTCTATCTCTGGCACACGACCCTGTGTGGAGTCTCCAAACCCAGCAGATCCCTGCGGTGCACTCCCATGCCGCTCCTCCAAGGGGAGGAAGGGGAGTCTGCCCGGATCTGCCACTTGTTGGGTCCCTGCTGGAGGAGCAGTGGCCCGACTGTGCCTTGGATCACGGTTTATGGCAACCCCGAGCTGAGAGCCCACGCCTGGGCTCCGCCTCTGCAGCCGGCTTCCCTGCTCCATTACCTGGGAGCTCTGCCACACTCAGGCACCCCCAGGCTTTCTGTGACCCCGAGGGTCCTGAGACCACTCTGTCCCACAAGGGTTCCACCTCCCGCTTAGCCACTGGAGCGACGTCCCTCAGCGGAACAGACTTCTAAAAGTTCTGATTTTGTGCTCCGTGGCTCTATCACTTGCCAGAAGCGGCTGACAGAGGCCCCCTCCCCCGCCATCTATCCTCCCGAATATCGCCTCGGATTCACTTCTCTGCACGTCCTACCTTCCAGAAAGTGGTCGCTTTTCTGTTCAGAGAGTTGCTGCTATTCTCTTCTTTGATCTCCTGTTGAGTTCGTAGGTGTTCAGAATGGTTTGATCCCTATCTAGCTGAATTCCTGGGACCAGATGAAATTTAGATCTCCTACTCTGCCATCTTGCTCCTCCCCTCTTTCTAGTATTTTTTAATGAACTATCAGGCCCATTAGATCATCTGTAGCTGACTTTTTCCCCTAGCAGCCACTCTTCTTCAAATGCTGTTTTATCTTAGCAGTGTTGACCAAAACTCAGAGCGCTTCACCAGAATCATAAATCACTCCAGGACTGTGGTTATGGGGGCGGCTGAAATACTCCAGCTCCATCACAGACATGCCATGAGAAGCAGGGCCTGGCCAATACATCGTAATATGCAGTTGAAATGCAAATATAGCTCAATGAGACTGAGACCTTGTCCTCACCACAGAGAGTGGGCTTCTTGGGCTTCCTGTGGCACCTGTGATACTTTCCACCAAGAAGCATTGGTTAAATGGCATTTGTTGGTGACAAGTACTAGCAGAAATGCAGCTTGAGTATTGCTGCTGACATTTGGAGTGAGGTCAGACTTGTGTCTTCAAATATGCCCTTACAGACACGAGTTTCCAAATACATTACTGAGAGATTTTTACACAGAAGAAATTCCATTGGTGGAGGCATTGGCTTATTCTCGAAAGAAGACAAATCTTTTGTTAGAAGTGTCTACAAACATAGGAAAATTTAGTCAAGAAGAAAAAATACAATTCAAAAATCTGTCCCAGAACTAAAACAACCATTTTTTAATGATCTGAATTACATCTTCTACCTCATCTCCTTCCCCTTGAACTAATCTAGTACTTTCTGTCCCTGTTGGAAGTGTGTAATTCAAACTCATCAGTTTATGTATGTCTTATGAAAGCAATAAAGAAAATAAAAATTTCAACCCACCCAACAAAACACTGTACAAGGCAAAACACATTTAAATTTATGTTTTGTTCTGATAAAGTGTTAATGATTGTAATAACACAAATTAGCTGAAATCAAGAGGATCTCAGATTGTAAAAATGAATTCATTCTCTTACAGTTAAAGAATGTTCAAAACAGTGAAGACACACAAAATAGGATGTTATAATTTGCATATTCTTGGGGTGGATCGGGATTGCTGACTTTATTCATCCATGAAAATAAGCACTGGTCCGTCTACCTACAGCTCTGGAGGAACAGGTAAGCATGATGAAACAGGAGTGAGGATACCAACCCCTGGCAGAGATCCAACCCCTTCGAAGTGAGGAAATCTGAAGAAAAAAGAAAGAGATCTCTTTTCAGTTTGTTGGGAACACAGATTGGGTTTGGACCAAGTTTCTTTCTGTATCACCCAGTGAACCTCACTCACCAGACTCCCATGCCCACACTTGACCACTTGCATTGATTTCTGTCTAGCAAGAGTGGCCCCAGAGACTGCCAAATGCCAGCAGAATCACTAGCATAGACCCCATGTAGGACATTAACCTAAGCCAGCCTTCCTGGATTTGTAGAGGCTCTGGTCCCCCTAAGCCTGCCTGGATAGGCCTGGTAATACAACCTGGAAGTGAAAGGGAGTTATTCCCATGAGGGGTGAACTCAGACCAATGTACAACAGAAGATGAAGAAAATCCAGCAGATACATTACTCACCCTTGTTCCTCTATGGGCAGTTCTGATACACAGTAGGTCTATACAACTTTTCTAAAGATGTTCTGCAAAGTGAGCAAACCGTTGTGTTTTTTTACAAAGCTATAGCCAGATCAGTAATGCACCCACTGTCCTTCACTCTGGTTTTCCTGGGACTGAACCCCCAATAACGCATTAGTTTGTAAGTTTTTGCCTCCGGTATCATTTTCTGAGGAGTCCATGTTAAGACAGAGTGATAATAGTCAGATCTACTCTCAGAAGTAGTTTATTAGGCAGAGGTGACAGGGCTTTAGTGCTAGGCATTTGTAGTTTAAAATGTGCAGAAATGGGCATGGTAGGATCCAGGGATGGTCACGGGTCTAAGTCATAGCCAGGATGAAGTAGAGAAAACCAGTCCCTCCTATGGAAATGTAAGTGGAAATGGGAATCATATGTTTCTGTGTCCAACTAAGATAAGAGATCAGAGAGAGAAAGGGCAAGGTTCTGTGAGGTTGTACTCCACCTAACTTCTCAAATCACTCTGAGGTTCTCTGAACAGGGGCATTTCATTAGAAATAAGAACAGACTGGGTTTTCAGTATAAATCAGTAGAAGGGAAGAGGATAATAGAACAAATGTGGAAAAAAATTTCCTTCCAAATCTTTATGTCAGGGCACACTGACAATGGGTCCCCCCTCCCAAGGTTTCAGGAAGAGTCCAGGCTTCAGCAGACCTGAAAGTTTGGGAGAACCTACCTGGGGATAAGGAACTGTCCCCAAGAGTTCAGCCTCATCCACTACAGCAAAATTTACCAGACCTTATTCGGCCCAAGTTCAACAGTAAAGTGCATTACAAAGAACATGTGAGTGTTCATCCAAAGTTATGATTTCAATGTTAGGTCGGCTCCCTACTAGTTCTGTGACGTTCGTCACTTGACTTCAACATTCTGAGTCTCGGTGTCTTCCATGGACTCCAGATAACACCTGCCTCACAAGATCGTTAGCAGAATCAGTGAGATAATGTGAGAGATTTTTTTAATTGCTACCTCAGTTAGAATGTTTTTGACTACAAGGTGCAAAATATCTAACTAAATGTGGCGAATATTATGAGTGTATTTATTATCTCTCATGACCAGAGGCCCAGAAATAATTGCCAGCATTGGTGAATTCAGAACTAAACAATATTATCCTTCTACTTCAGCTTTCTCTAGTTCCGCTGCGTTCCCCACGAGTTAGGGATAGTTAGAAACATCGTGTCCTCACACAACTGTATTGAAAACTAGGAGGGAAGGGCCTCTTCTCCTGTGTTTCCCTCTTTATACTAGGAAGAAAAATCTCCCTAAAAGTCCCAACAGACTTCCCTTCGTATCTCATTGGTCAGAGCTGGCTCCCACGTCCCACTCCAAGCCAATCATAAGTGAGGAGGTAGAAGGGCCCAAATTGGTTTAAAATAATCACTATTCATCCCTTGGGCTGGGGTAAGACCTCCCCTTTCTTCCTAGAGTCCTTGCTACCAGATAGGTGAATGGAATTAGGGTTTTGTTGGCACAAAAGTGGGGAATGGCTGTTGACTAGGAAACCAAAAGTGACTGTCAGAATTTAAAAGTGTTAAACAGATAGTATTTTTAAAATACACTTTATATCTTGTGAGCATATCTTGATGAGCACTGGGTAATAGATGGAATTATTGAATCACTGTATTGTATACCTGAAACTAATATAACACTCTATGTTAACTACACTGGAATTTAAATGAATGAATGAAAAATAAATAAATAAATAAATAAATAAATAATAAACCTTATGACCAAAAAAAGGAACAAGTTCCTGTCCTTCAGGATCTTAAAATCCAACCTAAAGAAACAAGCTTTATTGAAAGAGGGAGAATTTATTCTGAAAATCTGCTTACCCTGTGAATTTGGATTCCCACTATTTTCAAAGCAATGATCAGGACAACAGATGTATAAAGTGTTTACCTAATCAATTGCTTCTGCAAAAATATAAACAGGAGCGAGTGAGCAAAATAGGAGTCTTCCCTATTAAAAATAAATTCTGGTTTGGGGCGCCTGGGTGGCTCAGTTGGTTAAGCGACTGCCTTCGGCTCAGGTCATGATCCTGGAGTCCCGGGATCGAGTCCCGCATCCGGCTCCCTGCTCGGCGGGGAGTCTGCTTCTCCCTCTGACCCTCCCCCCTCTCATGCTCTCTCTATCTCATTCTCTCTCTCAAATAAATAAATAAAATCTTTAAAAAAAATAAATAAATAAATAAAATAAATTCTGGTTTGTAAAACTCAGAGTTAAAATACCATCCCTGATTGTTAGAGATCTAAGATTACAGATCTAAGAAAAAGTCCATTTCTTCACTTTATCTGTGACTGGGTTCTGAAGTGCATGAAAGTTTATGTTATACAGCTCCTGTGGGGGACCCTCATCTGCCAGCCCTCCAAACATGTCTGCATGGGAGATGGGATACCTAGCAGTAGGGAGTAATTTCATCTTTCACTTGATGGGACTGTTGACAGAAATGGTACAGGGTTTCAAAGAATTAAGAGCAGAGAGAAGGGTTTAGGAATTGATAAGCAAACTGTTTATCTGTGCTGTAAAGCAAAGACAACTTTCCTGGACAATTTTCTCCCATCTTCTTCCTGCCTTTATCCCACTTTCCATTGCCTCTGTGTTTGAAAATTCTATCTTGCTATGAGTTTTTACTGAAACCAGTATGTTTATCATATTCAATGGCAGACTCGGTTGTTTGCAATTCAAGGTCATATTATTTTTTTTCCTCAGACAAATTCAACCGGCAGCTTCTGAAGATTCCTTTTCACAAACCATGACACCAAAGTTCTAGTGGCAAGAAGCAAACTCAGCAATTCTGCAAGCAAGATCAAGCATTGCCAACTGATCTTTTCTTTTCCTTAGAGAAAAAAACCGGAGAGGATAGAATAAAAAATGTGGACAAGGGAACATGCTCACATATTGTAACAGAGAGATGGGCTTCAGAGTTTTCTCTGATGCTAAACGCTTGGTTGACGCTATAGCAGACCCTACAGAGCTATCACTTGCCACAATGTCAGATCTCTGGGCACTGGGGACAGACTTGATTAGCATGACTAACTTTCATAGTCTCAAAGCTTCAGACATCAGCAACAGAGAGGAGCCAAGCAGACACTGGATAAATAATAAATAATGAGAAACATGTTGCAACATTCACTTTCAAATTGTATTTTCAATTTTTTCTTACATCCACAAATTTCTAGTAAAATGAAGTTAAGCTGTTTCATTAAATTATCTAGATGTCATTTAAGAAAAAAAAGGAAAACAACTTTAGTATAATTTCAAATGTCTCCTTCACGTCAGACACAACAATGCTGAAGTATTTCTTGTATAAAAATTTCCACTTGTTCTCAATGTCCAGTCAACCTATGGAACCATTTCCTTCCCGTTATGGTCAAACTTCTCAAAAGAGATTGTACATTTTTCCATATTATGTTCACTTCTTTCTCATAATAATCTTTCTGCCCCTATCAGTTTGTTTTAACTGTTTCTCAAAGTCCATTGGCCTCTTTTCAAACAATCTCGTCAAACTTTTTGATATATGTTACTTTTGTTCCATTCATCCTTGTTGATGGGTTCCAAAGACATCATGTTCACCTGAAAATCCTGCTAAACTTAATCATATCATCATTTTCTCCCAAATGCAAGCATTCGCCAGAAGGTTCCTAGGACCTCGGGCTTTTTCTCTCTCAGACTGTCTCATCCACTCCTGTGGCTGCAAATACTCACCACTTCTGTTTCTATATCTTAAATTTTACTTCTCATCTAAGCAGCAGACCCACTGGTCAACTGCTAAGTTGAATCATCATCGTGGAACTTCAACAAACTCCCTTTGTCCAAACCTGTTCCTTCCCCTTCTAGTCAGCTTCCACCCAACCAGGGTTAAAACACAAGAGTTATCTTTAGCTCTTCTTTTGAATTTCTAACATCCAATCATTCACTCAGTTTTCTCACCTCTGTGTCTGCGGGGATTCCTCATCTAAATTTTGTTTTTACTACCACACTCAGGCCAACGTCCCATTATCTCTGTTCTAGACCACTCGAACATTCACCCTGCCTTTCCACATCCTTCCACTCATCCTTTCCCTGTCAGTGATTTTCTCAATGCACAATTCTGACCATGTCACTCCTGACTCAAAAGCCATCTACGCTTATTCTGTTTTCTACACAATAAAGATCAATGTCTAGTTTAGCATTTGCAGACCTTCATAGTGTTAGCGGGCTTAAACCTTACAAATTCTTGTGTAGAATGACTGTTCTAGAAACCTAAGGGATTCAACACAGAGAAGGGGGAAACAAAGCAAAAACAGAATAAAACAGAAATAAAACAGAAAGGATATTGTTTTTATTTGCCTTTTTTTTTTCCAGCTGGATGGTGAAACAAATTTTTAACAATGATTACATTGCCATCTGCTGGAATTATTAGAGCACATTTGAAGCAATTTTTTTTTTCAAGTATGAAAGCCTTGACTTCAGTTTTCAAACATTATCTCTAAATACAGCTTTTAATGTCTAATTTGAGTTTCATATAAATTAGCTTTTTTTTTCTTTTTTTTTTAGAATGGGGGCAAGAGGAGCAGGGGGAGAGGGAGAGAGAGAATGTTAAGCAGGTTCCATGCCCAGTGCGGAGTCAGATATAGGCCTCAGTCTCACAACCCTGAGATCATGACCTGAGCCAAAATCAAGAGTCAGACATTTGACCAACTGAGCCACCCAGGCACCCCAAGAATTAGCTTCTATTTAAAGCACACAAAATTACAATTAAATTAGCATGACCTTTGCGTATATCAGACTATGAGCATTTACCCTTTATTACTGAGAGTATCCTAGTGAGCCCAAGAGTGAAATTGATTGTCTTTATGGAGAAATAAAGCATCTTATCTAATATCAGGTGACTTCCAGAAATTCATATTTTCTGATTCTACGTCAGAGTCTATGATTCTACGTCAGAATTCTGATTCTATGTCACAATCTTTGAGACTCAGAACTGGAATTTCCTTTTCCAGTGAAGTATTCCCAAGCCTACTCTTAATGTCCCTGATTTTATGTATCTTATTATTGGCAAAAAATAACAATATAATCCCATTATTTGGGAGACTAAACATATTGCATTGTATTGGCATGAAACATTGCCTGGGTTTGTCTCTCCATACTCAGTAGTGATTAAGAATCTGGTCTCTAAAGTCAAACTGCATGTTTCAACTTACTAGCTACTCATTAATATTTTCATAATCAGCTTCCTCCTCTGTCAAGTAGAGATGACAATATTTCCTTCACAGGGTTGTTAGGAAGATTAAATTAGCAAAAATTCTAAAATCATGCAAAGCAGGACCTGCTATATGGTAAGCACCTAACAATTATTAGCTAGTATCAATCAGGTTGTTAGAGATATGAATTATTGCAACATTATAACCCCAACAGGTAGCAGTGAGTCCCACCTAGAGCAGGTTTACAATGAGTATTATTAAGTAACAAATTTTTATTAGCTATTTAAAAATGATTTCAATTTTTTGAAGTATAATTTACATACAGTAAAATTCATCAATTCTGACAGGACAATTTAATGAGTTTTGACAAGTGGAGTTCACTCAGCTTCTTAAATCTGTAGGCTTATCTTTTTATTATATTGGGGAAGTTTTCAGTCATTATTTTTCAAGTTTTTTCCACAACCATACATTTTCCTTCTCTTCTGTAACCCCAATTACATGAACATAAGACCTTCATGTAGTGTGGTTATTCCCTGAGGTTCTTTTTTCTTTTTTTTAATTTTTTTCTCTCTATTATTTTTTATTTTATTTTTTTCAAAGATTTTATTTATTTGAGAGAGAGAGCACATGAGAGGGGGCAGGGTCAGAGGGAGAAGCAGACTCCCTGCCGAGCAGGGAGCCCGATGCGGGACTCGATCCAGGGACTCCAGGATCATGACCTGAGCCGAAGGCAGTCGCTTAACCAACTGAGCCACCCAGGCGCCCTTTTCTCTCTATTATTAAGGTTGAATAATTTCTTTATATTTCTCTCTATTCAAGTTTATGGCTCTTCTGTCATCTGTATTCTACTGTTGAGTCTATTCGGTGAGTTTTCCTTTTTAATTTTGGACACTGTATCCTACATCTAAAATTTCCATTTGGTTCTTCTTTATGTTTTCTATTTCTTTCTTGATACTTTCAATTTTAATATTTGTTTCAAGAATGTTCACAATTGCTCATTCAAGTATTTTCTATAATAGGTACTTTAAAGTCTTTGTCAGATAATTCCAAGCAGGGGAAGGAAAGAAGCTTTAATTCAGAATGGAATTCAGAAGTTTAACTCTTCCATGGATTGATATTTTAATTACTGAATGAAACTATTCTGGTAAAAAAAAAAAAAGTGACTAGAGAATGTTATTATCTGAGAATGACCAGTATGAAGCCTGTCTTAGATTTTATTTAGAGGTAGGAGTGTTTTTTTATGAATTATCAGAAATCTCTAAGAATTAATAATCACTATACGTGATTCATTACTTATTTCTTTCTGTGGTGTATGTTATCCTTCCTCAACTTAAAATCAATGCTCTGATCCAGTTTTTGTTGAAATTTTTATAGTAACACTTCCAGAGGTGATACAGGGACAGTTTACTTGTTCTTATATTTCTAAAAATGTTGCACACCCCGCCCCCACCTCAAGTCATAAATAGGATCTTGAAAACAAGATTCTATGATCACAGCACTTTGCACTCCAAAGTCCATAGTGTTGTTTCACTGTCTTCTGTCTTAGTGTGTTGCAAATAAGAAGACCAATAGTGTTATCAATCACTTTGTAACCCTGTTTCTATGTCTGAAAGCTTAATAAGGAGTGCTCCTAATCCCACAAGTTTATTCATTTGTCCAGGACATGGCCAAGAGTGTTTCTTTTTTCAATAAAATCTTCCAGCACTCAGATGGTCTTTATTATCTAAAAACTGAAGTCTTCATCCAACTCAAGGGGATTTCTTCCATTAATTCTTTGGTTTCTGTTATTCCTCTTTTCCTTTCTCTCCTACTGAAAGTCTTATTATTTGGAATAATTTATTTCATTGGTTTATCCTACCTGCCTCTTTTTGTTCCTAGTTTCCATTTTTTTTTCTTTTCTTTTTCTGTATCTTGATGTGCTTCTTTAAGCTAACATTTTGGGTCATTGCCAACTCAATAACCAGCAGTGTTTATAGTGGTGTTCACAATCTTTCTTTTTAATTATATACACATTTTTTGCTTCGAATTTATTTTATTATTTTTTTCCTTTTTTTATTATGTTATGTTAGTCACCATACAGTACCTCATTAGTTTTTGATGCAGTGTTCCATGATTCATTGTTTGCGTATAACACCCAGTGCTCCATGCAGAACGTGCCCTCTTTAATACCCATCACCGGACTATTATTTTTATCTTTTAAGTTGTCCCCACTTATACCACTGAGTCCAGAATCCAACCTGATGAAGTTCACCTATCCTAATTTTTCAGAGGAATGGCTCTCTGTCTACCAACACTTATTAAAAGTACAGTAGTCCCTCAACACTGACGCAAGATGAAATAAGCTATGTGAACTGTTAGAATCAGAAGAAAATGAGTATTTTACTGAAATGCAGTCAAAAGAAGAAACAACTGAGGAGGAAAAAGAAAAAAAATAGAACGAGAGGGACACCAGATTACTGAAGGAGAAGAAAGAAAAATAAAGGTAGAATTTTGTGGCTGAAAAGCAGGACAGCTCTTCAGGGAGCACAGAGGAAGAGCTCCATGCAGAGTGCTCTGTGTCCCTCACAAGGCGTGAGGGGCAGAAAGCACAGGCCAGTTTCATGAGGAACTGAAGAGGCAGAGACTGTGAAGGAAGAGATGCTCTTAGAATTCTGGGAAGAAGATCGATGGGCCAAGGAGAAATGAGAAGCTCAAGAAACAAGGAGACAGAAATTGCTGGAGAACACACCCGGGGCTGGAAGCCCAGGTCACCAACATCAAGGTACAAAGGCAGGCGGTGCAGTAGCTGAGGGAAGAGGAGGTGCACCTTGTGGTAAATGGACAGTACAAGGCTAAACTTGAGCATAAACAGAATAAGCTAAAGAAACAGTAGATAAAGCAGGAAATTAGGGCCCTTTGCAAAAAAGCCCTCCAAGAGAAGGTAGAACAGATTCAGCAGGAATATAGAACAGAGCAGGACTTGAACACGAAGCTCATGCAAAGAGCCCTTCAAGGCTTAGAGGAAGAGGGTGATTAAAGAAAAGAAGAAGCACAAAAGAGAAGATATGAGAAGAAAACAGAAGATATCTCATGAGTAATGGCATAGCAACATGAGGAGGAGAAAACTCAGGAGAAAAAGTTGGACCAAATAATAGAGGAAGAGAAGAAAGAAGTTGGCTGAGAAAGACAGGGAGCTGAGACCTGAGAAGAAAGCAAAGAGACAACTTGTAAATGAGGTCATGTGTATAAGAAAAGTTCAAGTTCAAGAAAGGTTGCAAAGAAAGGCAAAAGAACAGGAAGAATGTGCTATGGAGTAGGATCATATAAATGAAGGTCTTAAAGAGCTTAACAGCGAACAGGAGAATTTTGCAAGATGCTGAGGTTTTGCTCAGGAGTACAGCAGACATCTGCAGATGCACACATCCTGCTAGCAGCTGGCCCAGGAAGCAGAGGAGGAAAGAGAATGCCAAGAGTTCGAAGCAGAGGTAGCAGTAAAAGAAGGTTTGCCAGGAGAAGATCCAGATCTAGACCACCCATCAAGTGTTGTCTGGAAACATGCGTCCCATGCAGAGAGTATGCCCTAATAACCTTCCAGCAGAGTCTCATACACATCAATATATTTTTTTCAGTCTTTAAATAATTTTTACTACAGTATGCTTCTATGTTCCTTTAGAAAAGAAACAAAGTACAGTATTCCAATAGCCTCTTCAAGTTTATGACCACCCTTGCAGACCCACAGCCAGCATGTTATTAGGAGGAAGATTCTTTAGAACCGGCCCATCTATTGCTTAGCAGACAGAGGAAGAAAACATTCTTTACTACTCCTGGAGGCCAGTGTCAACAGGCCAACAAACTGTGATCCTGGAATGAATGGATGGGGAGAGAAGCTACTAGGTTCCTGGGCTTTTTCCTGATCTCGAGGCGAAGACAGTCAGCACCTGAGGGGAACAGTCTGGCTCAGCAAATCAGGCCTCCTCTGGACAACTGTGGACTGTGGCAGCCCTTTCTAGGGTCACTGAGGTGACAGGCCTGGGAGCTGGCTGAGCTTCTCCAACATCACAGTGTCACAGGGTTTTGCACCAGGCTTCCCCAAATCAGTTAGTCTCTGCTCAGGTCGAGGGTTTTTCAGGTCCCCTGTCCTGGAGCCTTACAAGGAAAGTCACCTGGTTGTCCCCAGGCTGTCTCCAGAGGCACTCAATCTTTGCTTTGCAGGTGGGTCACCCACCCCTTCCTGACTACAGTTGGCTAATATTTCCCTCCCTCCCCCTGCCCCAAACTTCTACAAACCAACTCCTCAAGGGCCCATTGAGGACCTTGAGAGGAGAAGGGAGTTGAGCACCTGTCCTGAGCCTACATGTTCTCGAAATATACGGAAAACTGTTTATAGATGTTCCCCCCGCCCCCCTTATCCACGGTTTCACTTTCCTGTTTCAGTTACCTGCGATCAGCTGTGGCCTGGAAACATGATTCTCCCTCTGACATATTGTCAGAAGGTAATTAGTAGCCTGACTCTGCGTCAGGACAGCTGTGTCAGTCCCCTCACCGCACCTCCTCTCATAGGCATGCTATCATCTAACAGCGTCGCAAGGAGGGTGAGGACAGGACACTAAGACATGAGAGAGACCACATTCACATGACTTTTATTACCGGATACTGTTGTAACTGTTCTATCTTATTATTAGTTATTGTTACTCATCTCTTACTGTGGCTAATTTAAAAATCAAATTTTTATCATGGGTGTGTATGTATAGGAAAAAACACAGCATGTATAGGGTGTCGTACTATTTCGGGCATTCTCTGGGGATCTTGGAACATAGCCCCGGCTGAGAAAGGGATTCTGCTGTATTAGATTGATTGTTAAGTAGTTTTCCTTCCTCCCCATACATTATAAGTTCTTTGAGAATAGAAACTTTATCTTTTAATTCTCTCTTATCTGCTCTCTCTTTATCGTGGTGATCAGTTGGCATTTCAAATTCAGTAAATATCTTCTGCTCCCAGAATTCACGTTTAGACCACCTTTGTGGACGATTCCAAGTCATACCACTAGATGGGGAACGTGACATATTTCTCCTGCCTGAAAAAAAAGCAAAGGAGGGTTCCATCAGGTGACTCTGGGACTTTTCTATCTGAATTTTGATTGCTCTTCAAGTTTGGGAAGGATCTACCTCATTTGAAAGAGGTGGGCAAAAAAATCTCACTTACACCTTAAGAAATTGTTTCTGTGGGTGAGGGAAAGAATGAGTAACTTCCCAGCCCTACACCTCACAGCATTAGCAAAGTGTTTATTTCAGAAAGTGAAAAGAACAGATGTCGGGGTCCGGGGCGGAATGTGCTAAAAAAAAAAACAGAGTTCTTCTGCCAAGAGTTATCGTCTCGGGTTTTGATTAAAAATTCCGCTCAGATGCTATTTTTTACACGCCATTTAAAAAAAAAAAAGTCACCCCCAATTCTGCCTCCAGGATGGGCTGGAAAACTTACTTGTGATGCTTCATTGACCTTGGCTGTCCATCTTGTTCCACTGAAATGAGCAGGTTATTTTCTCTAAAAGTAAATGCCTGAAACTCTATTATAGATGCTAATAGATAAGATGAAACTGCTCTGTGTGACCACTATTCAAGGGTTAAAGGTCAAAGTTCACATTCACTTTATTAAAGTATAATCTGGTGCCTTGCTCAGTTCGGCATGATGCTGGTTCATCTTTCATACTGCCCTGTAAGGAAGGTAGAAGAATGAATCCAAGGGGAATTCTTCTAAATTAGTTTTAAAAATTGCCTTCATCAGACACTGAAGAGACACCCAGAGAATTTAAATGCATCTTTCATTTTGGAGGAAAAGATATAATGACTCAGGTCAATGAAAGTATGCTTTGGGTTATTTAACCAAATAAATAATATTTGATTTTGTTGAAGAAGCAACTTCTGAGATGTCCACTGACCTATTGGCAAGAATGAGTCCCTCCTGGTGTACATCTGGTGTACCAGACTTCACCAGCACAAAGGTTGGCCATAGACCTTTCCACGGGTCTGCGTCCTGGACTTCCCCAGAACATGGAATCACATTCCCCTGTAACAACACTAGTTAGGAAACCACAATAATGTGGCTGGTTTAAACGAGCATTTTTGTCTGGCAGGCCTAGGAAGTGCTGCTCCCAGAACTCCCACTGTGGTTGTCCACTGATGTTTCTTTTCTTGGGAAGCGGGGGATGGACTGGTGGCTATATCTGAGGTCTTTTGATCATAGGAGGGGTGCCAGCACCTGTCAGAACTGTGTTTCATTCATTCTTCCCAAAGAAGATATTTCAAACAGGGTCAGAAGGAGCTACTTAACAGTTAAAAAGGCAAAAAAAAAAAAAAAAAAAAAAAATTTAAAGGTAAAATTTTTAAGACTCCGCCAATAAAATAGGCATGGAATTTGGGAGAAGGCCGAATTTGTGGCTATCTATGTCCCGAAATTAGCAGTACCATACACTGACAACTTGATTGGAATCTTTGGAGGAGTCTGGGAACAGCAAGACAAAGACGTCTTCTTGGGTGATCGGCAAGGATGGTGTTCTTTCCTCCAGTCAGCTTTGCGGACAGCTGATGTGTAAGCAAGAGTGGAAAACAGAGCAGACGCCATGTCCTGACAATGGCCTGATTATGCTCTGGGCATAACTTTGGCCAGTTCCTGATGATGAACATCCTTCTTCCTTAAGCCAATAGATGAAATAGTATACTATGTGTTGAGAACATACCTGTAACAGTCACTTGACACAGATTATCTCAATCTTCATAGTGATCCTATGGAGTGTTAATATTAACTAACTCCATTTTACAGATGAGAGAATTGAGCCCAAGCAAGAGAAATTTCCAAGGTTTCACAGGTAATAAGAGGTGGAGTTAGGATTTTAACTCAAGTAGTTTGACCCAAAGCCTCTGGCTGTATCCACTATAATCAACTATTTCTCAAAGCAAAATCCCCCATTGTATCAATAGATACCTAATGGAAATCTTACCGGCACTATCTCAGACAGAAAAAAAAAAAAAAATTTACATGTTACAGATTTAAAGGTCTAAGTAGCACAGGGACAAGGTGATTAACTCTGGGTTTAGGCACCATATCAAGGCGATATCTGCAAGAGATTAAGAAAATGAATGAGACATTTGTCAGGCAACAGGATTGGGAAGGGGAGTGCAAGCAGAAGAGTATGACATGTTTGTGTCACTGGAACCAGACTGGTTTAGCTGGAGGATAAGTCACAGGTGATGAAATGAAGCTGGCCAGTAGACAAGAATCATCTCTGATCCAGGGGGGCTTTGGTAGAACGTATTCCCCAAGCTTTAGAGGTTTAGATGTTTTATCCTACGGATGATGTTGAGTCACTAAAAGATTCTAGTCATTCAATGTGTGTGGGAGGATGGTGGTGACACGATTAAGTTGTCGTAGCAAGGGTTAAGACACTGAAAATAGTTTCTACTGCCTTATTTTCCACAGTTCGGTTGCTCCACTTGATTTTGCCATTAAACAGTTATGACCATCTCAGAGGCAGCCATGCGGCTGGGGGGGATTAAAAGGAACGAAGAACTTCCTGTTAAAAACCTCACACGTTCCCCTCCAAGGTACTGAACATAGAGTTGGATGCTTCGTTCCTACTCTCCTGCTGCTACATTACTTCCTCCATCTGATTTCCAGTAATTTAGAATTTCTCAATTGTTTCTTTGATTCAGACTGCTTGTCCGGGGGACAATGAAACTGTATTTCTCAGCATTTAAATAGGCAATTCAAGGTTTCGTTTGAGAGTTGACTTTCCTGATGCAAGTTGACAACCTTGGAAACCTTTGCACTGACTCTAGATAGCGAGCTGAAGTCTCTCTACCACTAACAGGTCAATCTTGTTTGCTTCATCCTGACAAATATAGATGTACATATGTACATATATTTATACGTAGAGAGATCTATATGTATCTATGTATACATGAATACACACACAGACATATACACATACACATTCATTTCATTTTTAAACTTTATTCTTACAAATTAAAGGAAAATAGTCTTCTAATATTATGAATTGTGTATTCACAGGGTAGCAATACCTGACAGAGGTGTCCTAAGGCTTAAATGACGACATAGAATATGTCTAACACAGCTTGACCCAAAGCAGAAACTTGCTCCTAGATCCACCGTCCTCACCTCTAGCAGATTAGAAATGGGCATAAGGAATTTTATACTGTAATTTTCTGGATAGTGTCAGACAAATGATGGAAGTCTGCCTCAAACTACATTAAATGAGAAAGAATTTTTTCCTTTGGGCTTTTGGAATAAGGAATTTCAGAAATGACTGGATCCAGGGCCCCAGTTTGATCAGGTCCACTAAAGCTCCCTTCCCTTTCTCCTTCCCCCACCCCTCCTCCTCTTTCCTTTCTTCCTTCCGTCCTCTTCCTTGCTTGATGTTAGCTAGATTCTCAAGAGGCTTTTCCCCAGAAGTGACAAGAACAGTTGCCAGCATTAGACTTAAACTTTACCAGCTGAGCAATCTCGAAAAGGAAGAACATTCTTTCCAATACCTTCAACAATGTCCCAAAAGGCTACCATGACCTAAAAGTCATGCAAGTCCTGGGGATCATTAGAAAGTTATTATCACAACCTCTTTGTGTCAAATTGATGCATTGTGCCTCGAATACTGCATGGAACTCAGGCAAATTCAAATAAGGAAAATGAATAAGCTGGCAAATGTTCAAACAAAGGCAACTACTTTGACCAAAGGTGTGAAGAGGACTCCATATTGGGTCCTAAAACAAAGATTAGGTTCGAACTTAGGAAAACAAGGGCTTTAAGCTTACACACAATAAATTCAAATCTATTAGGTCACTAAAGTAGAAAGACCAGTGACTAGTGCCATACGGCGAGAGAGACACACACAGAGGGGAAAAACTCTTGTGAAGATGAAGGCAGAGATTGGAGGGATGCAGCTACAAGGCAGGGAACTCCAGGAACTGCTGGCCACCACCAGCAGGTAGGAGGGCCGCATGGGGCAGATCTCCCTCCGACCTTCCAGAACTGTGAGAGCAAGATGGTTCTGTTGTTGAAGCAGTCCAGTTTGTGGTAACGTGTTACAACAGCCTTAGAAGACTAATAGAGATGGCAGTGTGGTGCAATGGAATGAAAATTGAAATTCTAAGTAAAAAACTTTGGTTCAGTCTACTCTTTTACAACCCATGCTGAAGGCCAGGTTATCATGCTGAGAGTTTTATTTGTCTTACCTGTAAAGTGGAAAACTGGAAGATGGAAAAATAATATTTCTCCTGCCAACTGAGAGGATTATATGAAAATTGGATCAAATGTTTTGAAATACTCAATTTTTTGAAACGATACTGAGTACTTCAAAACGTGTTCAGAGGAACTTGAGCGTCTATAAAGATGGGTTCTATGGAGAAGCAAGTTGGGAAAATCCTACATTTATGACTTTTCTCCAGAAGACTCACAACACAGGCTATTATATGAAAGGCAAAAGGAAGACTGGTAACTTGGAATCTGTTTAGTCTTACTTAACTGTCTTCCCCAAATTTACTTAACCATGAAATATTGCCTTTGATGAACTCCAGTTAATATCTTGACAATGCTTGTCTGCCTTGGGAGCAAGTTTGGGAAACACTGCACCAGGCCATCGTAGGACACTCCAACTTTTGAGGGTATGCACTCAGGAATTGACGTAAGTTCTCTTGGGAACTCTGCAGAAATCATCTGGTGGTGTTGCTGCTTTTGCTTGTTGTCCAAGTGGCTACTTTGATTAGAGCTGGAAGAGCTGTATAACCGGAGTCACAGGTTTTACAAAACGTATGCCCCATCCCCCACCGCCAGTCCAGGAACAACAGAAGTACCTCTGCTTCCAGAAAGATGGCAGGAAGGAAACCGACATTTGTTAAGACTCCTCTGCATTCTGGGCCCCATGACAGGCAGATTCATTTCATGGAATTTTTGTGGTCTTAATGTTTGCATCCTAAAACCTACATCTGAAAAAGATATTTAGGTATGAACATATATTTCCTTTAATTAAAAAAAGACTTAAAATCACATTATTTATTAGCATTTTTAGTGGCAATAGAACATAAAATAAGTAAGCACTTAAGAGTCTAGTCCAGAATTGCACATCTGTTTTTACATTAGAAAGAGCCAATCAGGACTTACATCTCACTGGACCATCAACTGTTAACTGTCCTAACAATTCAGAGCTACGAGCCAATTCATTCATATGTCTTGGCTGTGAGAATATAGCCGTGACTTCACAGGACATGGTAAGACTTTGACCTTTACATGGAGTAAGTTGAGAAGTTATTTAGGGTTTTAAGCAGAAGACTGGTATGATATGACTTATATTTATAAATGTCATCTATGTGGAGGATACGACTATGGTTTGGGGAAGGAGAAAACTGTGCAAGTAGGAAGACCAGTCAGAGGCTGTGGATCCAAATTACTCTGAGTGATGGCAGTGGCTCAGACCAGGGCTACAGCTGTAGGGATGGGGAGGAATGGGAATGTGTTCTGAAGACAGAGCTGACAGGGTTGTCTGACAGAGAGCATGTGAGGGATGAGAGAAAGAGAGGAGTAAAGGATAAATGTAAGACCGAAGCATCTAAAAGGATGAAGGTCTGTTGAGATGGAATGACTGGGCGAGAACAAGGATTTTTTCTGCGCTCTCTCTCTCTCTGTGTCTCTGTCTCTCTCTGTTTTGGCAGGAGGTGGTAGGCAGGTGGAGAAGGGAGAATCAAAGGTATGGTTTGGGACAGATTCAGTCTAAGATGCCTTTTAACATCCAATCAGAGATGGTTAGTTGGCAGTAAGATATGCTAATATGGTGGTCCGGGTAGACTCTGGGCTCGGTGTCATCTGCTTATTCATGGTACTTACAGTTGTGACAATAAAGGACAGGAGACTGAGTCTTGGGGTTTACCAATATTTAAAAGACCATTTTTATACGTGAGGTTCGGAGTGGCATAGTGGCCTGGCTTGGGCAGTATGGCTGGCAAGTGAGCAAATCAGGGTGCTCTCTCAGAGCCCATGCAGTTCCTCATCATGTAGCATGTTTATACTCCTATCACGAGACAGACAGTTCAGCAGGGGATCTGAAAACACTGCTGGTGCCTCCTGAGGATGGGTACTCTACGAGAGGACTCTAATGAACCCAGTGAATTGGCAAGAACCAGTATTTTAAACACATTGATTCCACTAGGCATATAAAACCAAACACTCTTGATTTCTTGGGGTACAGATAAAAAGCTGTAGTTTCAAGATCATAAACACTACGTATCACATTCTGTCTAATATATAGAATCATTTATTGAGTGTTACTGTATCAGGCACTTTGCTAATCATTTCTATGCTGGATACTTCCCATGCCTCTCCATGTCCTCTCTCCATCCTGCCCCCCACCTCCACGGTGGCTGAGATACTGATCATTATGGGTCCTATCAAGCGGCTCCCTTAGCCTCTGTTCCACACAATAAATTCAGTCCTTACCGTTACCTTATTGTCTTAGAGGGGTGGTTGGGGGAGGGGTGTGTTCCTCTGTTGCTAGCCTAAGGATACAGAACGAACCATTATGCCACTTTCCTTAGAGCCTACCTACAACTTTATAAATTGTCCCTTTCTTAAACTCTCTTCAAATTACCCCCATTTGATTACGTCATCTCTTTCCTTTGAGAACCCTGAGTAATACAGTGTTAGCGTGTTCTTATTAGCCCTCCCCCGTACCCCATGTCAGTATGATGTAGTTATAATCCCCACTTTACAGATAAAAAAGAGAGGTCATTTGCCTGAATGTACACCAAAAAGGGGCAGTGAGGATTTAAACCCAGGTTTGTCTAACTCCAAAGCCTGTACTCCCAACCATTTTACTATATTGCCACGCAAAAGCAATTCTAATCAATAGTAATCACAAAATCACAAGCAGTTATGAAATTATAAACAAATCAATTCACAATGTATTTAAAATAGTTTTAAAAATAATTGCGTATTACAGAATAGCATTTCATAAGCATTAGCTCATTTGATGCTTACTCTAACCCCGTTATATTCCCCACTAGAGATTTTTAGAAGTGGGCTTATCCTCTGATAAGTATCCCCCTTCCCAACACTTCCCGCAAAAAGAACTTCCGCAGGAAAGCCTCAGTGAGCAATCCGGTTTTTATAAAAGATACAAGGGTGACACACAGGGAGACAGATGCCGACATATCCCATGGCAAACAAGTTCATGATTTCCTAGTAATTTTTGTCTTCCAAGTTCCTTCTGGTCCATTCTACCTGTGAGGGCTCAACTCTCCTCCACCTTTGCTGTGCTCCACTCTGATCATCCGGCTCCCCTCTATGCCAGGTCCCCTTCCTGGCCCAACATTTCTGTTCTCCTCCCATTTTTACAAATATCAATGTTCTATCCCAAGTATATACTCCAAACTGTATACCTAAACCCATCTGGATTGGGATTGTGGGTGAGTCTTCCCTTTGGCATAATCTAACTTCTTAAGAGAGCAGTTAAAACTATCTGTCTATCTATCTATCTATCATCATCATCTATCATCTATCCTCTATCACCTGTCATTCCCTATCTGGGTATGTATGTGTGTATAACTATGGATGTGTTTTGCATTACATCAGTCTCTAGAAGAGGATAGAGTGTGAGATTTAACCTCCAAGCTAACTAGTCATTCTGCAACAATTTTACGGTTGCAGTCAGAGGACAGGAGGAAAGAAAGAACTAAGAAAGAGAAAATTAGAATTTAAATAATTCTTCAATGTCACAACCAGTAAGTGGCAGAACTGGGATGTGAATGCTCCAGAGCATGTGTTAATTTTTATGTTATATGGCAGTGAGAATGCTGTAGGCACGCAAATGTTTGGGATTTTTTTCTCATTGACAAGGAAGGAAAAATTAGTCATATTTAATATATAAGTTAGGTTTAAGCATTTTCAACAGATTATACTTCTTTGCCAGGAATGCCATGAAACCAACAATTTTACAAATGTCTGCGTGCAATGCACTCTGGTTTGCTTCTGTAGTCAGTGTCGCCAATAAGTAGAAGCAGACCAAGTTTTAGCCATCAGGCTCTTGAAAGCATTTGACAGTCACTGTGATTTGCTAACCACTAATCAACACACCAAGATTTTCTGAGAATCTGTCCTGTGCCCAGTTTCTGAGCCCAGAAAACTTTGCATGGGGCTTTAAAATTTTAACACATTTTCGTTCAATCAAAACAGAGGTATAAAACAGTCATTCACTACGTAAGATAATACATCCGTGTCAAATTGCATGTGTGAACTACAGATATCAAAGAAGAAAAAAAGGTCAGAGTGGTCCAGAGGTGTTCATGGATGAGGGAAGATGATACCCTTAGAGTTAGAGTTTTGATGACTCCCTTTCTGGCTTCCATCCTTTAGTTCAACATTCTTCTGAAATAAATTTTTAAGCAAAAATGGCCACAATTAGTACTAAAGGTAACAATTGTTTTCAACATTTTCAGTTGGTACAGAGGGTTCTTGCCACTTTCGATGTCCAAAGGAGGTTAGTAAGAATAGGTCCTGAGAGGGTTTTCCCAGCTGGTGTGGGACATGTGTCAAGCTCCTACAATCTCAGCTCTCTTTAGAATCTCAATAATCGAGGGCCCTAGGCTGCAAGGAAAGCACACCAGATGTCCCCACAAGGCCTCCTCCTTGGCCCCCTGCTCAGCCCCAGGTATAGTCCCTCCCATGGTTAATGTGCGGGCAATGCAAAATAATGTCCAAAATTTTTGTGGGTCCATGACTTTCAGCCTCTAATCATGCCTAGCATGTGGCCTGTCAAGATCATGCTGGCACCTTTTATTCACTACAGTGGGGCCCTTGGAGTCCTGTATTGCAAACCCAAGCGCTTACAGGGTCACCAAGGAGGAAATATTGTGGGGGAGAAAAGAAGATTATGTACTTTTCTAGTGTTGCTTCTGAATCGTTTCCCCTCCGCTCTTCATAAACCCTTCTGCTCACCCAAAAAGAAGTAGTCATCCTGCCAATCATTCCCCAAGTAGCTACCACTTGATTCTCCCCACATGCCTGACCAGAAGATCTAAACAGCCTCTAGGCTGGGGAGCGGGACAGTGAAAGTGTAGGGGCCATTCCTCTATATTGGCCAGATGATGTCACGATACCACAGTGTTAGCATATTTACAGGAAGAAACCGACGTGGGAGGGGTAAAGCGAAATTTTGGCTCTCCTTGGGAAAACTCAAACCAATAACAGGGGCTGGCAAGTTCAAAAGACCTGAAGCCTGATTAGTCTGTTAAAATCTCAGTGGTTAGTATGGTTTAGGGATTTAAGGAATGGCATTAAAATGCCATAAACATCATAATCCACAGAATCAAGTTTTGAGAACTATTGGATTTTGTTTTTGTTTTCTGGTCTTTTAAAGAAAAGAGGCCTTTTTCCTTTATGAGCTCCTTCATGGGGATTTCATTTCAGAAGCTCGGGTTTTAGAGAAATAAATAAACCGAATTCCAAGGCACATTGAGGTCTCACCAAGAGGTGGCATTTAGAAGCTGATCATGCCGGAAGTAAGCATGGGGGCTGGGACCATTAGTCACTAGTTTTCATATAGAGGTGGCTTCTGAAGAACTTTGGAGGACAAATCCCTTCTTCAAATCAACCCTCCACGCTTTGCTCCCATTTCAAAAGTGACTTCATGTTTTAAAGCAGAGATTTTTTCCAAGTGTGTTTCTTAAAGCATTCGGGGCTGTGGAGGAAGCCAGGTGGGCAGTCTCGGAGACCCCACTCTAGCTCTATCCCCATTTACTCATTTTCAATCTGTTTGAAACATATACCAACAAACGGATTGAAATATTTAGTTTCGTAAAAGGGGTTCTGCTAAAAAAGTAAGAACGACAACAAGAACAACAAACCACCCACAAATTTAAAAACTACTGAGTCCAGGTGCCACTTTCAGTCGGCTGTGTATTAACACGCCCCCGTGCAGTGTGGAGCAAGAGGGCAAGAGCAGTGCATTCATGACTTGCTCAGCAAAGACCAGGGCTCTAAGGATGGAAGCCCCAAAGCTCAAATGTGATGGGGCGAGGCGATGGGGAGGACGAAGGAAGGCTAAGCCCCAGGAAGGTGACATATTTTAGGTACTTGGTAGAGTGTCCAGTAGAAGAACATGGAAATTTCCACGGAAGATACTAAAAGAGGCAGAGAACACTGAAAGGAGTTGATACATAATAGTAAGGAAAGATTCAACCGAAATGCCAAGTAAAGTAATGTCACATATTGAGTGGAGAGGCCTTCAGTCAAGATGCAATCTTCCAAGGAAATCCCTAGGAACCAGTTACAGGATCTTGGGCCTGTCATCCACTTCAAGGGTGTAGAGAGTCCCCAGATGGGAAATTAAGAGGAAGATGGAGAATAGCTTGAGATAGAGAGAGTTGTACTTCGAGCTCCAGCCACCACCACAGGGGGAGGGGTTTCAGAGGAGATGACATTGTGAATCTGCCTTTGTTGCCTGAGTTTGGGAAATTTCTCCAACACGTGCCAGAGCAAAAGACCCTCTGCTTTTCCATGGGAGCAGAGGGAGCTGCAGCAAGGACAGAACTGTATTCCCTCCAACTGCAAGCCAAGATATATAATGCCTAGGGCCAGGCGGAGGAATGCCAGCCTGGGGCCTTTTTATATGGGATCTTAATAAAAGGCCTAAAAGAATTTTTGCCTGAGGACAAGGGAATCCTCACTGAGAGGATCTGTATAAAATAAAGCACCAGAAGTTTGAAGGCTGGGGTGGGGGGAGGGGGGGTTGGGAGGGGCTAGTGAACAATAGGCCAAAGGTGAAGAGAGTTGTTTGATGCTATCCAATGGGCCAAGCAGGTTGGGAGTCCTAGCAGAGTATCTGTGAGGCTCTGAGAACAAGAAGCCATGGACAGGCATGACAAGTTAAGTTTTTCCTGTCCCCTTTATCTGTCTTCTCCCTTCCTCAGCCCTAGCGGCAGAAAGAACAGCTGTTGTGTGGCAGGAAAGGTCGGCAGGGAAGCTAGAAGCTCACGACACCCCTTTCACCAGACAGACTTGTCCGGTGCCGACTCTGGCAAGTGGATGACAAGTCGTATTTTTGAATGCAGATTGCAGTGTTAATTAATGTATGACTGAAGATCCTACTTTCTGAAATAAGACCGTGTTTTGTAACTTAAGCAATTTGGGATTTCTTTTTATAAAATAAGAAATGACCAGAAATGTCATGGTGCCTGGATAGTTTTCTTCCAAAGGCAGAAAAAAACAAAAACAAAACAAAAAACCAAAAACATTCCCCAGTGAATTAATCTTAAAGTGGCAATGGGGTAAAATGCCTTTTCATTATAGGCTTGATAAGTAGACTTGTTTATTGCACCAGTTAGAGGTGTTTGTAAGAGAGTTGACACCCCTGCCACTGTGCTGTCCAGGGCAGGGCTTGACCCTGACCTTGCAAGTAAAATCCCCGTACACTGTGGTCAGGGCAACAGTAATAAATGGAAAAATCCTTGGAGGATTTGGGAGGTTGATTGTCTGGTGTCTTCTAGTTTTTCCTTGAAAAAGATTCTTGCAGATACGTTCAGCTAGAGGCCAGCATTCTCTATGACCCCCCCCCCACACTGCAGTAGAAAGAAGACTATCTCATATACATACATGTGCATATATATCATATCATATAAAGATACATTCATATCTATCTGTATATCTCTATGTATATATCTATTTATATACGTTTGGGTTTTTTTGTTTTTGTTTTCTTAAAGTGGACTCATGAGAAAGGGAAAGGGAAAGTACTTGGTTTATAGGGAGATAGGACACCATGGTTTACTTACCCCAACCCTAAAAGTTCTTCTGTTTTCTTTTCTTTGTTTGTTTGTTTTTGTTTTTTATTTTGTTTTTTTGAGGTGGGGGGAAGTAGTTTAGGTCTCCTGTCAAAATACAAACTATCTATCTGAATCTGTCTTTGCTTCTCTTAGCAAGATCATTCACAACTTCTCACGAAAGGGAAACATAGTCACAGAACAAGAAAGAAAACGATTTCTTAGGAGAAAATGAAGTTTGCATTCATAGGACCAAAAAAACAGGCACGATGTAACAGACTGTAAGATTAACGACACGTTGTCTATTAGACTCAGCAGGAAATGGACTGGAATGGATGGCTTGAGAATGACAGGAAGAAGAGCCTTGTTTCCTTGGGGTTTTAGGAAGCATTTCTAATGAGCTGTTTTATTCGTAAAATATTTCTGAATATTCTATCAGAACAGCAAATAATAATCTTCTGAAAACACATCCAGTTCTGTTCCTTGACCCACAGATGAGGGAAAAGCTTGTGTGTCATAGCTGGAGGAAAGACAGTGCATTTCTGGGTCCGATAAAAACAGAGTGGCTTTGATGACCATCATCTTCAAGTTTCACCTTCTCAAAGGGGACTTCATGGGGCATTTACTCATTCACACAATAAATGCCTGGAGTTAGAGTCACATCATAGTTTAGAGGACCAGTCAGGCTCCATCCTATTGCTAGCTGAGTGATGGTAACACTGAGCCTCAGTTTTCCTACTTTCAAACAGGAATGATAGCTGTCTTGACCTCATCGGATTTTTGTGAAGATTCGATGAACTAATGTTGACCTCGTGGCCATGAGAAAGAATTGCTCAGGTTTCCTGTTGTGGGAGTGTAACTGATGAACAAGCCCAGCTACTATCCTTTTGGATCTACTGTCATATTCCCACAGGGCTGCTCCCAGCCAATGACCAACCATGGTGAGGGTACCAATGCAGGTCATTTCTATGAGATGGGGGACTCTCGAAAAGATGACTTTGACTTGAAGACTCTCATTGGGTTGGCAGAACATTTCTTGGTATTATACTGCAGCGTGAGACCAATCCTCCTTCCTCCTTCTCTCCTTCCACAGTGTCAGACCATCATTGTAGTAGGAAGGCTCCTGCCACTTTCTGTTACTCCCTCCCCTTCTAACCTTCACAGGCTTTTCACTCACAATTAATCTTACATTGCATCTCATCTTAATGTATCCAAACTAACACAGTTGATTAAAGACCAGCATCTAGTATATAGTACATGCTCAATAAACATCACTTCTCATTATTAAAGGGAGTGATGGATAGCATAAACATGGACTGCCTGCTGCAATTCAGAAGAAGTTCAAGTCACTTCAAACCAAGACATTCAGAAAAAATTTTATATAGGACAAAGATTTTGAGCTAGTTGGAAGAATCTTTAGAGTAAGGTTCGCTAAGACTGGGGAAGGACAGTTTGAGCTAGGAGAATGATAAAAGCCAAACACAGAGACAGAGAAGTGGAGATGCTTCTAGATTGGCCAGAACATAGGGTGCATGCGCAGTTGTGGTGCCGTGAGTCCAGTCAAGTAGGTTGGAGCTAAACTGTGGGAGGGATTTATATTAGTCAATTTTGCCTGTTGTAACAAGCAAACCCCAGTTTCAGTGGCTTACAACAGACATTGGTTTCTCATTTGTGTCACACGTTGATGGCCGGGGATCAGCTGCTCTGGCTCTATTTCTTGCATCTTCTTGTCTTATTCTGAGTCGCGGGCTGAAGGAGCAGACCCTACCGGGGAAACATGGTTTCTCAAGGAAAAGGACTGACAGAAACATACAATGGCTTTTGAAGCTTCTGCCAGAGGCCAGATATATGTCATGCCTGCTCATATTCCAGTGACCAAAACAAGTCATATGGCCAAGCCCCATATCAATAGGGCAAAAAATACCCCTCCAACACAGGAGACACGAAATGTCACATTGCATTGGATGTGGATGTGTGATCCTCTCACTGCAAGGGGGGCTGAATAGTTGGTACCAATAAATCAATCTGCCACAGGAAAGAAATTAATCAGTTGACCAAATTTAAACATTTAATGTTTTTTTTTTAGTTGGCCAGTGATATCATCAGGGTCGACGTCATGTACTGAGGTGCAGGTGGAATGGGAGTGTGGAGGGCACCTGGGTGGCTCAGATGGTTGAGCATCTGCCTTCGGCTCAGGTCATGATCCCAGGGTCCTGGGATTGAGTTCCGCATCGGGCTCCCTGCTCCGTGGGGGGCCTGCTTCCCCCTCTGCCTGCTGCTCTCCCAGCTTGTGCTCACTCTCTTGCTCTGTCTCTAATAAATAAATAAATCTTAAAAAAAAAAACAAAAAAAAAAAGGAATGGGAGTGTGGAGAGAAGAATACTGGTGCAAGTGGGAGAAAATGCCAGGCAGGCTCCAGTGGTGACAGCTGGATTTGCTCAGGCCCTCTGCTCCAAGACCCAGCTCCCTAGTCTTTATTCTGAGACCTCCACAAGCAGACGAAGAAGAAAATCACTTGTCAGGATGAGGAACAATCAAATTACTGTCTAAGTATCTGGATATTAGAGAAGGCAGGGCCAATTCTCAGATAAAGCCTCGGAAAACTAGGAGAGAGAAGTTGAATTCTGCTTCAGAGCCCGCTCTCTTCCCTCTACCTCTATGCTTCTAAGATTCTACAGTTTCCATCCCCATCAATCAAGCCCCAGCCCACAGTGCTCTCATTTTGTCCCACAAGGTGGCCAGGTCTCCCCACCTGTGACTCTGAACTGGCCTTCCCAGACTCTCCCAGGCAACACCCACTGCCTCCGGCCTGACCCTTCTGCTTCAACCCACCTTCCTCAGAGAACCTCCCTTGCCATCACAACTGTGACCCCCATCCTCACGGCCTGGCGATGTAACTGGCTAGCTATTGCCTTTAAAAATGCATTCACTGTAAAATGTTACTTTACTCTCCTGTCGTGAAATACTTAGATTGTAAATGTATGCCTTAGAGAGAGAATACCTTAACCTCCAAAAAAGCAATCTATCATATCAGCCAGTGGGAAGAGAGAATCTTAAACAAGGGCCATTTAGGAGAAGATCTTCAACCTGATCAATAGGCGAGTGTTCGGTGTTATTTGTGGCCCAGCTCAGCCACTCCCCAGCAGGGCCTGTGGAGTGTGTCCCACATGGTGTCTTGGTCCGCACAAGGTGCAGATTGACCAGATAGACCCACACAGCATTCTTTAATCCTGTAAGTGCATTTTAATGTGAGTAGTAGATTCAGAGCTGAGACCAATGTCAATATCCAAGGGCCTGTAAGGACCATTCTCCACCCTAGAGAAATTCTCAGCAGTGTCAGTTCGCTTGCTCTACTTCCTCCACACCCGTGGACAAACTGTTTCTAAGTCACTGTTTTTCATGGGATTCAAAAAAGAAGGTCACGTCAGAAAAGAGGGGGTGACCCCAAACCAGCACTGATTTGGCAAGTGGGTCTGGCCTTCTCTTGAGACCCAAGATGTCTTTCACCAGGGAGTCATCAGTGCTCTGGTGCGGGCAATTCTAGTTCTTTCTTCTTCTTCTTCTTCTTTTTTTAATTTCCTTCTGACTCAATTCTAACATCTGACCATTGGGTGAATAAATAACCTCCCATCTTTTTACCCGGGACATCAGGTCACATAATAACCATCTACTTCACGTACAGAGAGGCAGAGGCCGCCAACCACCGCTTCCAGATTTTCTTTTTGAAGTAAGTAGTGCATCTCGTTAGACCTGAACATAAATAGCCTGGGGTCAACTACTCCGGAGCCACTTCTGAAGTCGGGTGAAGCTTGGCTGGAGAAGTCACCTGGAGGCCTGGTTACTGTGACTTGGAAGTCCCACCACCGCAATGGTGCCACAGTGCCTGGGACTCTGTGGGACTTTGGGCACCAGGATCCCTTCCACAACAGAGAGAGAGAGAGAGAGGGCCACTGCTCTTACTGCAGGTAAGTGAAAAAGCATCTGTGTATGAATAAAGTTTGCAAAGTGTGTGTGGAGTAAGGCAACAGAACAGGGCAAGACAGAGAAACCTGAGCTGTGAGCCACTGGGACACTTGGACTGACTTGGCAGATGACAGGTTTTGTTACAGATTTTTAAAATAACGTTGCTTTAAGAACAGAGAGAAAACCAAGCCAAGAAACATCAGCAGTAAGTTTTCCTCCTTTTTCCCCTTAAGATACGCTGAAGCCAGGTTTAATTTTATGTCAGGAAAGAATTCCCTCCTGAGACTTTCCTGGCCACGGTTCAGTTGAGGATAATGTTTTCCAGCCATGTTTCCAGAGTCCCTCAAAAGTTGAAAGGAAAATGGCAAACAATCGTGAAGCCTTCGCTTGGAAGCAGCAGGGGGAGCTGTTACAATAAAGAAATGGGTGGATCCTCCTCTACCAAGGCGATCTCTGATATCCAGTCAACATGCCCAGCAGGTTGTTTTCCAGCCCAGGGAGTACCTACAGGATGAAGTATTTACAGACACCAGCAGCTTCTATACCACTGATTTCACTGCAAAGCCTTATATGTGATAGTTTAAATCAAAAGGGGAAAAAAAAGAGTCTTAGATATTTGTACAAGTTGCCGGCAGCCTGCAAAGCGTAACAGCATCCCACAATTACTTTCATCACCACGAAATGAAGCCTATCTCAGACAGTGTATTGCAATCCCAGAGTCTCCGGTGGAAGTAGATGTTTAAGATACAATTCCCGGGGTATAAAAAAGAGCCGTTATAACAACCTCGCCAAAATTTACCTACTCTTAACATAAAAGGTATTTCGATGTGCCCAGAGTACTTATTTGTTCAGTAATTCTGGTTTTCAAATTACTTGAGCCCATTTAAAAATTGAGGGGGAGGAAGGTAAGGAAGCCAACCTCACTGTTTATCATTAGAAATAGTCTCTGTTCTCCTTCGTGTTGGGTTGTTTGAAGTCCTACGTGAAATCACACACTGTTAAGAATTAAACGACTACTAATATTTTAGGCAATCTTTATGCTCACTTACCTCTGATTACTTGTTTCCTTCTAGTGTTGGCAGAACCCTTAAATTCAGAACCTGCTGGAGCTACATTTGACATTATTGATATCTCTCGTACATTTCCATGACTATTGCTTCTACATTATTGTCAAGGATGACCCCCCAAGGGTAGTAAATGTTGGCTTCCAGGGAGAGTCAGGAAACCAGAGTCCAGGATAAGAAGGAGGTAATGGGAAATGGCTGGAGCATAGGAAATTCCAGAGAAGGGGCATCTTTCCAGGAGGAAGTTGAAAATCAAAGGTCTCGGGCGCCTGGGTGGCTCAGTTGGTTAAGCGACTGCCTTCGCCTCAGGTCATGATCCTGGAGTCCCGGGATCGAGTCCCACATCGGGCTCCCTGCTCAGCGGGGGGTCTGCTTCCCCCTTTGCCCTCTTCCCTCTCGTGCTCTCTGTCTCTCATTCTCTCTCTCTCAAATAAATAAATAAAATCTTTAAAAAAAAAGAAAAAAAATCAAAGGTCTCTCTGACCAAGTGTATGGGCAATACGATCACCTTAAAGGCTGATATTATATGGTCCAAGGAATTCCATTATAGTGGAGTGCCTCAGGTTTTCAGACAGATTATGGGAAAATGATCTGAGAAAGCAAGATATCGTTCAGAAAATAGACTTTCATGAAATTAATACAGGGCTGGCAGGAACAGAATTGACAAACAAGCGATATAGAATGGAATATATAGGTAGGCAGTGGAAGCAGAAGAACTGAGAGTACAGAGAAAGAATCAGACACAAGTTGTTCAAGAATGACCTAGTGTTCCCTCAGAATACTTTTGGGAGAAATTACTGTTAATATCCTATAACATAATAAAATATCTTGCATTTCTGCCCTTGAGAGAAGATGAACAAACATATCAGCTACTTCCAAACATGGCTGGTTTATAGTAATATACCTCCTAATCAACAGGGTCCTCAGTGATTCCAGCAAGTTCCTGATCATTCGGCAACTGGTTAGGTACTCATTCTAAACTTTGATCTGAGTAGGAGCTGCCAACTGTCTTCGCTTTATCCTTATGCTTTGAGTCAGAATCATACTTTGGATTGGAACACGATTGTGCATTCCTCCGTGTCTTTCATGGGAACCTCTGACCATGCTTTGATCTCCAGAGGGTTCACTAGAGATGTAGCAATGGTGTTACTCCTTGGAATCAAGAATAAATCAGTAATGGAAAATTTGCTTTGATAGTGGTTTGGGATGAAAATTTGCTCTTTCCTTGCCGAGTTTCTGCGCATTTAAATGGGTTTACATAAGTACCTAATTTACTAAGCAGTGTTAACTCAGTAAGAAGTATGAAGTATGTTTCTAAATCATTCTTCCCGATTGTACTATACCGAGAATTAATTCTCTTCAGGACATCTGAGGTAGCCCCATCATTTTCCAGTTGCTTTCAGATATGAAGCCTTGGTCCAGTCAGTCATCAGGCATGAGTTTATCTTTACCTTCTGCCCTCCTCCACTTTACCCAGTACAAGTATAAACTGGCACCCTACCTGCTTGGAGGTCTATCTCAAGGAACCACCACCCCGTATTCCCATTCTAGGGTTACTTCCAGAGTTTTAAGCTGAGAGGTAGGGCCGGAAAAGGGAAGAGGGTCATGCTAACAGACCTGCCATAACCTCTCTCTAAGGGCAGTAGAAACAGAGAGAGAACGTGCGCCTGGAGAAGTCAGGTAGACTTCAAAGAAGAGATGGTATTTGAGTCGGCTGTTGAAAAACGAATGGCACAATCAGGCAGGCAAAAAACGGAGGTGGGGGGAATGCATTCTAAGTAAAGATAAAAACGGCATGTGCAAGGACAAAAGATATGAAGATGGTGGTGACTAGTGCATATGCCTTTGGGGTGGGTGGGGAGAGTGTGGGGAAAGATGGCCGGCGGAGCCATTGAGGCTAGACAGTAAATGGCTTTGTAGTATCTGTTGAGGAGCTTGGGATTTTTCTGTATATGAAATGGGGAATTATCAAAGGTCTTAAAGAAAGAGGATGATATACAGAATGTCTGACTTCAGCACAAGAGAGATAAGAAACTAGGGCATTTTTAGGAGATCATAGCTGTGATCATCTGGAGGAGAGCTGTGAGTGCATGAACTCAACGTATGGCAATGGGGAAGGAAGAGAAGGAGCACCTAGGAGAATTTTTAATAGTAGAATTAAATTGAGGATGAGTCGGTGATTTTAAGCTTAGTGCTGGGTGTATAAAAACATTCTCATTGAGATGGGAACACAGGAAGGCCTGGCTGAGAAGATACTGGGTGCAGTTTGGGACATGTTATGTTTGAGGTGACTGTGGGACATCTAAGTGGAGCTGCCCAGGGGGCAACTGAGTGGGAGTTCAGGAGAGAACTCTAGGCTGAATGTGGGAAAAATCAGTGAATAGATGAGGCTTGAAGCTAGGCGAGTTGATGTGAGAATGTCCGGTTAGAATATGTAGAAAGAGGGCGCCTGGGTGGCTCAGTTGGTTAAGCGACTGCCTTCGGCTCAGGTCATGATCCTGGAGTCCCGGGATCGAGCCCCACATCGGGCTCCCTGCTTGGCAGGGAGTCTGCTTCTCCCTGTGACCCTCCTCCCTCTCATGCTCTCTGTCTCTCATTCTCTCTGTCTCAAATAAATAAATAAAATCTTTAAAAAAAAAAAAAAAGAATATGTAGAAAGAAAGCAGGATGTTAAGGCTAGAGCATGGCAAGGACTGCGCCAGGTAGGAAAGGAGCTAGTGAAGAAGGGTGAGAAAAAGTCATCAAGAGAAGAAATCAAGATGGGACCAGTGACTCAAAAGTAAGGTGGGAGGAATCTCACACAAGACAGTAGTTCCAGTGTTAAATGTTACAGAAAAGTTATGTAGGACAAAAACTGAAGAAAACGTTGTAAAGAAATCAGGAAGTACTTGGGTGATGCTGGCTTTAACCAGGCCATGTTTTTCTTTGGTTTTAGGTATTTGAAATGAATGTCTTAAAATAGCTATTTTAGAGAATTTTAGCTGTCTATTGGATCAGAAATCTCTGCAGATGCTGACTTTTTTTTTTCTTCATAGTACATGAAATGTGCTTATATCCTTACATTTTTCTTTAAGATAAACAGTTTTTGAGCAAATAAGCAAAAAGGAAGAGACATTCATCTTTTTTTTTTTTTTTAAAGCATATACTATACATGAAAAAGGCCATTACTGAAGGGTTGGGAGTGATAACAGCAATTTTTCTCTGTAGGAAAGGAAATAACTTAGATTCAGGAAAAGTAGCTTGCTGACAAGGCATTCAGTCACATGGCTCCCCAAAGGAAGTTAAAGGATTGGTTTTTTAAGGTCATAGTTCTATGGAAAGTGAAGTTGATGTTCACTTGAATAAAGCTTTTTTCAGTTATACTGAAGTAGACTGTTAAAATAACCAGCAGAAACACAGAAGGATGGGGTGGTAATGTCTCCCTCTGTGCTCCAAGCTTCTAATGTCAAATTAGATTATTTGCTGAAAGAGCGAACATACTGAAATGTGATAAGAAACTGGATATAGGATATTTCCCTATTCAATATCCTTGTCCCATTCTATGCAAGTAAATACATATTTTCTTGAACAAAACATCAAGAATAAAAGGTTTTCAAAAGTATGGCATTCTCCTTTGGTGAAGAATTGGACCAATGGTTTACCATTTAATTTGCAGAAGTTTTTCTTATATTCATAAATGACACATTATCAAATGATTGATTCTTTTATTTGTTACTCAAGAAATAACAGAACTCAGAAATAACAGAATTTAAGAAAGTCTCAGAATATATGTGGACTCAAAGAGAATGAAGGAGAAGGGAGATAAGATTAATTAAGGACCTAGATACTTCAGATGCATATTGAGAACTATGGTATTATTAGTGATACAGTCTGAGAGTTGTGTCTGTGACTCAAAAGCGAGGTGTCCTCAACATTTGGAGAGGTCTCCCAGGCTCCCCAGGCCCACTTAATGGTTATTTCATCATAATATGGTTGTCAATGAACTTGGACTTGTTTTTATTCTGGATCAAGGATTATTTGGATCTAAGAGTAAATGGGGATGAACAAAGTGAAAGATTATCTCAGGTACCTCACTGTGGATGGCTTCTCTTTTTCAGCATTCCATTTCATGGCTCTCTTTTGGAAAGCAAGCCTGCTAAACTATAATAAAAGCATAGGGTGTTATCTAGATAACTCGCATTTTCCTAGAGTTGTATCTTCTTCTTTTATAACCTTGGAGCTTTATCTACTCCTTCATCCCTCCTGCACAGTGAAGCATCCAAGTCAAATATCTAGACTTGATCATCACACAGACTCGAGTTTCAATACCAACACTGTCTCTTACAAGTTGTATACTTGTAATACTGAGGCAAGCTGCTTGATCCCTTCCAGTAAAATGGGGATGATTAAAACGCCTTCTCTGTGGGCCTATTATAAAGACGAAATGTGATGCTATCTGTTACACTTGGTATAGTACTAGCACAGAGCTTCAGTGGCAGTTAGGAGAAAAAAATGACTTGGATATATTCACTTACCTGGAACTCATTACTTTAAATAATAGTCTTTCCAATTTTTAAGGTCTCAAAAGAGTATACTGTCTTTCCTTTCATTAAGCCAAAAATCTATCTTATTCTTAACTTTGTCCACTAATAATTATTCTGTCCTCTGGAATACCACAAAATGAAACCAGTTTTTCAAGTACTTCTGTTCCACTCAATAGTGAAAAGTCCACTGCTGAGAAACAGAGATGAAGAAGACATAATTTCAGGCTGAAATAATCTCAAGTAATAGAGGAGAGAAGCTCTGTATGTAGCTATATACCTGCGTGTGTCATATATTGGAAGTGTTTAGGTATCCAGAGGTATATGTTGTGCATTCAATTACCATACAAATAATATGAGCAGTATAAAGGACAAGGACAATTACTGGAACACAAAGAAGTGAAGTGTATGATTGGAAAGAATTTGTTTGCAACTCTTGCCCTGAGGGATGCAGAAGACACCATCTCAGATGAAATAGCAATCCCCCTGGGCATATTCAGAAAGCAAGGGGTTGGTTGTGCAGTTTTGCTAAAGCAGGTTTTCCGAACTGTGGGCTGTAGGCATGAAATCTTTGGGGTTTCAGAGGAGACATCAGTCTAAATATGCACCAAACATAGAGCAACAACAACAACAAATGTGTCTCACAAAGAACTGTACTTTTCCTGAAATATAACTTTGCTGCTCTTGTAATTAGTAATATGGTTATAATTCTGTTTTCTTCATCTGTGAGTACTCAAAGGACAACTGCTAACATAGAAAGTCCGTGAAAGTTGTTAACATTAAAAAGAGAGCCATACCTGAAAAGTTTGGGAACTACCAGGTCAGGGTACAGACTAATGAGTAGAAACAGGCCATTCTTTTCACTTGGCAGAGCTCCCTTCCCCTCTGGCTCTATTCAAGGACATTACTCTGGTCACTCACCTCTGTGTTAATTTTCCTTACTACGACAGCTCTCACTACCGTCCAAGTATGCTGTGATTTCCCCCAGTCTGGAAACAATTCATCTTAACACCGCTTCTACCCCCAACCAGAAAAATAAATAAATAATTATACTAGGGAAAAAGGTTTTGTGTATGCAGTTTCCGGTTCCTATTCCAGTATTTTCTCTGTGGGCTTCACCTTCAAAATGCATCTGCTATCTGACACATACCTCTAGCACCCCGGCCCACGCCACTACCATCTCTCTCCTCTCCTGGAGCCCAGTAGCCTCTGAACTGGTCTTGCTGCTTTGTCTGCACCTCCACACACTTTATTCCCAACATAGCATCTGTATGTATCCTGTGGAAGCACAAGTCAGATTGTATCATTCCTCTGCTCAACCCCCAGTGTTTCCCATCTCATTCCAAGTGGGACCAGAGTCCATACAATGCTCTCTATCCTCAGAGTTTCTTCCCCAACCCTATTCCCAACCGTGCTGCTTCCTGGTCATTCCTCGAGTTTACCGGGAGATGTGGCCCATCTCAAATGATTACGTGACATATTCCTAACTCGCTAGTAGCAAGTTTTCTCTTTTCAGTATGATTTCCATTGCTTGTAATAGGTTAGTCTGCAGTGGAAAATTAGCTTTGCCTGTGATTTGAGAACGCTGTCTAGAAACTCCATTAATAAAACACATTGATTTATTTTTCTTTTTAATGCAGCCCCAGTGATTTACTATATATTTTTGTCACGTGACTCCTTTCCAGTTTTCATCCTCTTAAATTCTCTTTATTACTGCATGTGATTGACAGTCCCCTTCTACTTGGAAGTCTCTCTGCTTTGTCTTCAGAGACACTGGGGGCTCTGCAGGTCTGCCACCTCCACGAGTGCCCCCCAGGCTCTCCTTCTTGAGCTCCCAGCCCTTAGGTGATTTGCAGAACTCTCTTTAGCCCCTGGCTCCTCCTCCATATTCAACCTGGGAAATCTCATCCACTCCTTGATTCAAATCTCCATCTATACACTGTGTATAATTTAGGCCAGACTTCACTCCTGAGCTCTTTTCTCAATTGCCTACTAGTCAGCTCTGTTGATATGTTGCAATGTCACTTCAAATTTAACATGTCCCAAATTGGAATCATTAAATTCATTTGCAGTCAGTATTTTAAGCAAATCATATCCTCCTATGAATGCACTACCATCCATGGAGACACCATCCTAGAAATCTCCAAGTCCTTACCTCTCTGACACATTAATTTTCTTGCTGGGATCTTTAGGAGAAGGCATCTTTCCCCAGACCACAGTCTGCATCTTTGAATACAGGAATTTGCATGACTTAATGCAAATATATCCTTAAAATTGGAAACCATATCCTGCATCCAACACAGCAATCTTTGGGCACCCTAAAATGATAGATGTGGATTCTGAATATCAAAACACCTGGGTTTATATTCTGGCTCTGCCTTTTGCGGTCTTAAGAAAGTCAGTAAGTCTTCTTGATCTCAGTTTTCTCATCTACCAAGTGGGGATAATAATTATTACCTCGTACTTTCTTTGGACAGATGAACTGAAATAAATTATATGCCAGTTCCTAGTGGCATACTGATACTTTCAGGAGACACTTAAAACATTTAATTTCCCTCATTCTTTCCTATCACATAAGGCAATCACACTTGCTTGAAAATTCCTCTGCTCAAGTATGTTTGAAATGTGTCCCCTCCCCTTAAGAACAGGTTGTAAAAGAAATCTACCTGTGTGATTTAATATTGATAAAACCAAAGGACATAGCTGGAGGGTGTAATTCAACTGACTTACAAGTCGCCTGACTTATTATCTGGAATGTACAAGTGATCTTCTTAGTGCAATCTTATTACAAGATGGTACATTATCTTTGTCTTGTTCTGTGGAGTAATGGGAGTTTGTCCCTGACACTCCCATACTCAGCTCACTGGAACTCTGTTCCAGAACTAGTTAATAGAATTAAAGTTGCAGACTGATAGCAATTCACACCTGTGTTCCTGGTGTAACTGCTGGAGTCCAAATCCCTTCACTAGCTATGTGGCCCAGGACCAATTACTTAATTTCTCTACGCCTCAGTGATAATGTAGGTTTGCTGTGAGGATTGAATAACATAATAAATGTAAAGACATAAGAAGGAGCATCTATTTAACACATCACTGAAGAGCCATTGAACAAATTTTCCCAGGGAATGAGCGTCATCTGGAGGTTTCTATCCATAAGAAGAGAGTAGGATGACCCAGTTGAAGGAAAATATCAGAATTATATTAAGCGGGAATTATGAGAATTGAAAGACACCTGAGTGTTTTTAAATATTGGTTTCAAATATTGTTCTATATACCTCGTTCTTTTGGTTCTGGAGTAAAGTCATATTTCTTGAATAATTTAGAGTATTAAGTACCAGTTTTGTTTGTTTGTTTGTTTTTTAAGAGGAAGACTATTTTGTTTAAAGCCCAAGTGCTATTCTTATTATATATTCCTGTTTCTCCTCATTATTCACACACAGGGATGACTTTCCTTGGACTTAGGCTTCCATTAACAGACATCATTACCCACTTCATGCAGTTGTCATTAAAATGCATATGACCCTAAAAAGAAATATGGAACTCATCTAGGATTTGCATTTTCAAATATATGAAATTATGCCACATATCACAAGCAAATAGTAAGATGACTTATGTGTTTCAAGAATGATTTCAACTGGATAATGACAACCAACTACACAGGCATCAGTGCGATCCTTTAACCATGGGCTTGATATAAAGCCCTTCATTGTTCCCTCTCCTTCTCACAACGCACCTTCCTCCTGACTTCCAGAATGTCTCACTACTAGATTCCCTGGTGGGTACTGCATATTCAATGAAGCAAAAGATCGACGCCTCTCTGCAGCATCTGCATGCTATCTACATTAAGCCCTGATGTTCTTGGATACAGTTGGGGCATGGAATTTTAGCATCGAATAAATATCCTTTTCCCTGACCTCACCCAGCATTTTGGGGACTCCAGAAAATTTATTTACTAACTTTGGAAGATCAATCCTCTCCTCTACCTAGCCAAGCAATCCTTGCCACCAAATACAGGTATTCTTTTCTATCACTATAGTTTTATTATGAAGTAGTGAGTAAAATAGTGGGAAATAGAATCCAGTTGTTGTTGTTGTTGTTTTTCCCCAGCAACCCGGGCTGGGGGGAGCGGTGGTGGTCTGGGCTACCTGGAGCTAACTGCTTACTAGTTTTGGGTCTCAGCTTCCTCATCTGAAAACAGATATCATAACAATGATACCTACATCATAGGATAATTGTGAAGATGAATCAAAGCAGTTTATATAAAATGGGTGGAACTGTACCTTGTATACATTAAGTGCTTAATAAATATAAGCTATTTTTAGCATTGTTATTATTTTTATCTTGCTCAATTCCTGAAGAGACAACAAGCTAAGACAAGGTATACTATGGAAGGTCAAAATGCGTGGAAACCTCTCATGTTTCAAGTAACAGTCCAGTCCATGCAGTGCATTTTATTGCACTGTAGCCTTTGGCAAAAGTTATCTTTCTTCATTCTTACTTCCAAAACTAGGCTTTCCAATTAGCCTGTGTTCCGGGCTACTCAGCTAAAGAAAGCCAAGGTCCCTGCCAGGGGCAGCCATATACATTCGAAGTCTGAGTGGAGTGAATACGGGGCAGGAAAGGCAAAAATATATTAATTGAAATAGAAGCATAGTTTCAAACCATGCCTTAAAGAACAAAGATAGCATTTTCACCTTGGTGAATTTTTTATTTGCAGTCTGGGAATCTTTCAGGGTAGAAGGGATTTGACTTTCTGGTGTCAGTCAGGCATGGAGAAGAACCCACTGTGCTGACATGAAAAATATTCACCTAAATTTTATGCATTTCATTTCCAACCTACTCTCTCAGGACGAATAGAGCTCACAGTTGAACAACTATTCTGAGTTTATCCCTCCCTATTATAATGCTGAGTAATAGAGTCCATGAGATTACCATTATTTCAACAAGAACTCCTTTTAATCAGAAGGAAGGAAATCATCACTTCATCTAAGAGTGTTGATGTGATTACATGGCTAAGAAAGGCAGTCATTTATTTTAAAAAAAACAACAGCCTTCATCTTCTGTCTGTAACTGACAGTATTGTTTACTGCATACCATGTGAAGAAGCTACTCCAACGTTTTCCTCCAGATATAAGAGATTTAAATGGCAGGATTGTAAAGGCAAAAACAAACAAAACAGTCATTGATTATCAGATAGCTCCAAGTCATTAATACCAGAAATCAAGGGGCGCCTGGGTGGCTCAGTCGTTAAGCATCTGCCTTTGGCTCAGGTCATGGTCCCAGGGTCCTAAGATCGAACCCCACATCGAGACCCACATCGGGCTCCCTGCTCCGTGGGAAGCCTGCTTCTCCCTCTCCCACTCCCCCTGCTTGTGTTCCCTCTCTCGCTGGGTCTCTCTCTGTCAAATAAATAAAATCTTCAAAAAAAAAAAAAACAGAAATCAAGCTAGTACGTAAATAGCAGGTAATGTAGTAGGTAATACAGAGTATCAGCAGGCCTGAATACTCTAAAGTAATTTATTATAAAACCTTATCTTGAATTTCGAATAAACCTTTAGACAATATTTAAAAAGAACACAAAATTATAACCAACTGGCCAGGAACAAGAAGAATAAGAAGAGGCTATCTCTCCATTTAACCTGAATGTACACTGTGTTTTATATAGAAATGTCTATTCCTTTAACAGGGAACTATTTAGAGTGGGGGAGGGGAGGAGGAGAAGAAGAAGTCAAAGTCTCTCTTGACCCAACAAGAAAATATGAATGAATAAAAATGAAATTTAAGGAATAAATAAATAACTAAAAAGGAAATTGAGTGTTATAATTGAAAAGACAAAAAAGGTTAGACAATGAAATCAACAATTCTGTTCAGATGATTTGGGAGAGAAAAAGAATCTTAGATGAGTAGGGACATATGCTTAGGGGTGATGAAAGACTGAAGGAGAAAACAGATTCTGGAAGGAAATAGAAAAATATGATTCAGTACAAGAAAGGGGGAAGTAAGCTTTAACATTGAGCCAGAGACACGAGTCAGAGAAACAGAAACATGCAGTGCATTTTATTGCACTGTAGCCTTTGGCAAAAATTATCTTTCTTCATTCTTACTTCCAAAACTAGGCTTTCCAATTAGCCTGTGTCCTTTCCTCATTGGAAAATGCCTTGAATCTAGATACAGATGATCTCAAGGATCCCACTGACCTCAGGCCAGGCATCCAGGCACTGTGGAGAGGGTTGCTGAGAAACAGGGTAGGGAAACCTCATCAGAAGTGTCCTCTCTCAGTAGAAGAGAATAACACAGATACAAAATCTGGGACATGTAAGTGGACAAAATATGTAATGATATAAGGAAGCAAGTGACAAGCAACACAAAATCTGTAAGGACCCAGTACCCTGGGAGCATTCCTGGAGGTGGAGCTCAGTCTTGGCCTTAAGAGAAGAGGGCAGCTCCGGGAGGAGTTAGGTATTCCAGGATGAAGAAACAACATAAATAAACACAGAGGTGGAAACACTCCAGTGTGTTTACAGGACAATGAATGGGGAAAATACACTCCGTAGGATTGGCTGGGTCCTACCAAGGTTCTCCCAGCCGCAGGAGGTGGGACTTTTTACTGTCCTAACATGTGAAGCGGCTGGAGGATTTTGAATGCAAGAGAAGCATGATAAAAGAAGCATTTTAGAAAATTTGTTTTGATGGCAGTGTGCAGGAGGGCAGAAGGAAGAACCAGAAAGCAGGACCGACCCCATTTCAATAGCCCACATATCAGATGATGGATTGAAATAAGGCAGTAGTCTAAATTGCTGCATTAAGTGTAGAAGCAGTGGATCAAGAGATTGTATAAAGAAAAATGACTTGTTTTAGGGGTTGGAGGAGAATAATGAGACTCCACATCATCCTACTCGACAGCTATAAGAGTTTATAATAATAATGAACTCTTATTATTATTTAAGTGTTTATTTGAAAGACCTTTTGGCATTTAATCATAGTTGCTGAGTGATATTTTAATTCATAGGAATGCTTATCTTCCCTGACTTAATGATCATATCTCTCATACCCACCACCAATCTTATCAAAAAACACTGATGTTTAACAATTTCTGGGCAACTTTTCAATTTCTCACATAAGATTCTTCTATGATATATTTCAATGAAAGAAATATCTGCAACATACATTCCACTGAATTCTCTGAGATTGCTAACAAACAATCAAACCTCTAGAGAACATCTTCATTATAAAAAGAGACCTCTGAGGTCATCCTCAGTACTAACAAGGAATGAGGAATATAAATACCTCAAGTAAAAGACCACAGATAATCTGAAAAACAGCATTTTTATAGCTCTGATTTGAATCAACACAGGTAACAAGGCTTCTGTTTGAATTCCTTCTTAAAAAAAAAAAAAGTCTTGAAGAGTCACTATCACACATTTTTCTGCTAACAAAATGAGGGCAAAATATTTGAGCTTCAAATTCTCCCTCCATCTCTGAGATAAAGAGGGAAATGTAAGGGAGACAGATCAAAGGCACACCTGAGCACCAAGAAATATCGACCTGTCCCTAGGGGACATGTCATGGACTCTCTGGCCTTTATTTGATTGTAACTGATATCACTTGCATGTCTACAGTCATCCCAGCAAACCTCACCTGTCCAAAAGGAACTAATGTTCATAGTCAATCTCTCAACCACCCCAAACATGGAGCCGAGCTCCTCCAAGGACACATCTCACAGTGCAGTCAGTCACAGGAGCTAGATTCTTAAGGGTTATTCTCCAAATCCTCCTCCTCGTCCTAACTCCCCATGTCAAATCAGTATAATTCAAATCAGGTCCCCAATTACTTATTAAGCCTACTCTAGAATATGTTTTGAATCCATCTACCGCCTCCATTGTCCTACAAAGCACCATTACTTCTCAACAATCTTAGGCAATGGAGTCCTTATTTTCTCCATATCCAGTTTTCCCTTCTGTGATGCATTCCACACAGAATCCGGAGGACTCCTTTTGTCTTAATGTATTTTATTTATTATCACCATACTCACTAAAATTGTTTAGTGCTTTCCCATTGCACTTAGAATAAAGCCAATTCCTACAAAAACCTACAAGACTTTGCCCTCACCAAACTCATCTCCCCTGTTTACCTTGCTCCAGTGACTCCTGCCTTCTCTCCATTCCTTGAACATACCCTTTATGTACTGTTCTCTCTGTATTTACCTGCAACTGGTCCATCCTTAGAGAGACCATTCCACAACTCACCCAACCATATTAGTTCTCTTGATTAATTTCTCCCTTTTAGAATTCATCTTGCTGCATAGTACAAATGATCACCTAGTCTGTAACTTTATGTAGATTTGTATATTTATTTGCTTAATATCTTCTTCCCTGCCAGACTGTAAAGACCATGCAAATAGAAACCTTTCTCACTATATCCCTGAAGAATAGGACTAGTTTAATATCCAGCATGAGCCTCATAAACACTTGATAAATAAAGGAATCTAAATGTAAGATCCAGTAGGGCAGGAATCAAACTAGTTTCCTGTTAGGTCTCTACTACCTAGGGATCTCTATCTTAGGAACATTAGTAGATGTCCCCAAAATATTAGTTCAATAAATAGAGGAGAGGGCTCACTGTTTTTTCCCCACTAAGAGCTAATCCCATTGAGAGTCAGGCTTAATTATAGGAAATTTCTCAAAGTAAGTTGGATTCTCTCAGTTTATCACTTTTATAGTTCCACCCTTTGATCAAAGCCTGACTACACAGAATAAGATTAGTGTCTCTGCAGCATGAAGCTGGGACATACCATGTCCCTCCTATGTCTTCCTTCAACCAGTCTTCAAGTGAATGGTATGACTTCCAGATGCTTCCTCATTCCTCTTGCTGTTCCCTGCATATATAGTAGTTTTGTAACTTTTCCTCTTGAAATGCATTGTCCCAGACTGTATCTGTGACACATAGTAAGCTATTCCACATTCCTATACTGGATATTTTTATTAGCTTTGCCCAGTGATATACTTTGGCAGTCAGACTCTAGAATTAATTTATATTGACCTTTCAGCATACTATTAAACCCCAGGAATGTGATTAAGCCAGGTCATATACTTCCAGCACTTATGCATTTGATTTTCTAAACCTAAGTTAGGATTTTACATTTATCCCTAGTAAGTAACCATGAGATTTAACTCTGATTTCCATACTTGAGATCTTTTTAAGTCCTGGTTCCCTCATACAGTGCACTAACTCGTTGTCTCAGTTTTATGTCATCCAAGATCCCCAAATGTTGACTGTACCTTCATTTTTAAACTCCGGTCCCTCATCTTCTAAGAAATCACTCTCTTCTAGTTCATGGTCATCTTTCTTATTGCTCCTTCTCAGTCGCCTGTGAGGCTTTCTTCTTTTTAGTCATCCATTCATTCATCTGGTAACTGATGAAAGAAATGGTTGGGGATCTCCTCTGTGCCAGGGACTGGGCTAGTGTCTGGACCAGAAATATGAAGATGAACAAGTCACGGCCTTTGTCCTCAAGCCTGTTTCCCAAAAGCCCCATAGCTTTCACTTATTACCAGGCAATTTTACTTCTAAACATTGTTAAAGATGTATACTGTGCTAAATTCTAAACCAATGTATCCAACCTTATAAGCTCTCTTGAACTGTAGATGCTTATTTTCAATGGTTTATTAGGCTTCAATTCATATTCCTACAAAAATCTTCAAATTCAACCTGGCCAAAACTTAACTCATTGTTTATCACTACCCCTAACCATCTCTAGGACACTACCTCTATTCCTGATCCTGATTGATGGTACCATCATTTGCCCAGTCATCTAAAGTAGCAAACTGGAAGTTATCCCAGATTTCCTATTATTTATCTTTCACCTAAAATGGCTCACCAGGTCCTGTCAATCCAATCCTGTAAATATCTCAAATACCCCTCTTCCTCCACATTCCTACTGTTACAAGTTTAGTTATCGTCTGTCAAATGGATTATTCTTATATTATTCTAACTGACTTCCATACTTCTAATCCCATTCTTCACAAATCCATCCTCCACATTGCTGTCAAGATGCCTGAAAGAAGGGAGGAGGTTCATAAAACATGTATTTGGTATAGTAACACGATTTCAATGCACAAAAGAAGTAATAAAACATGAGGCAGAGAAAAGATAATCTAGGAAAAGAATTTGGAGCCAGGGAAAATATCTAACAATTCTTCGTTCTTACTGGAACTCTGATGCTGCTCTGAGTGCTTGGCACATGTTATCCCACCCAGTCACAGACACCCCTATGAGGATTGATAAGGAAACTGAAAGTTTAGCACGTCCAACATCACTTTGTTAGTAAACTAGTGGATCTGAACCCAAATTGTCTGTCTCTAGAGCTCATGCTCTTAATCACTCATTATGCTGCCCCCTAAGAATGAAATAGAAGTACAAAAGTTATGCCATGAAATTTTATATGCTTGCTAGAGGCAGCCAACAGCTTTAACTCTTGAATGCCAAACAGCCAACATGAAAGAAAACAGTTGTTAAGATTTACAGTGTCAGAAAATAAAAGCAAACAAGTTGCCCATGGAAAACACTGCACTGCCTACTGCTAAGACAAATTTAAAAAAAAAAAATGAGGGCAAACTGACATAAGTCAATTCGGCTGCCCAAAACTGTCAAATTCTTCCATAGCCTCTGTTGGTCACAGGTACGCAAGAGCCATAAGATCATGACCTGAGCCAAAACCCAGAGTCAGACACTTAACCACCTGTACTACCCAGTGGCCCCCTGACTGCTAAGACTTCTGTAGACAGTCATCAAGGAGTCTCTGATCCTCCTGAACATGGGTATAAACTGTAGTGTAAGCAGATAATCCATAATTTGCACCAGATTCTCAAAAGGGACCTTGACCCACCAAAAGATAAGCGTTTTTCTAGACTATTTTTTTTCCTTCCAGGACACACCTGTTGGTCTCCATGGCAATAGTTTTATCTGAGTCATCTCGGTATATTTTCTTTTCCTCACAAATTTCAATTTAAAACTTTATTGATTTGGTCAAGAAATCTCCTGCCCAATCTTTTACCCTTTTCCTTGGAAAAGGCACTAAATGTCCCTTCAGCAAAGCCCTTCTAATGTGTGAGCACCCATTTTGTAAAGGACTTCTCCCTGGCCCCACCACCCAGCAGATTTTAAGTTGAATGCTAAGGGGTGCATTTCAACACGGGAAATGTACGAAAAGAAACAAAACAAAACAAAAACAAAAAACCTTCCCCTTCTCAGGTTTTCCTCCTTCTACCCTGAGCTTCATGCTTGGGATCTCAAAAATCTGGATGGAGAAAGAGCAAAGGCCACCACCACCTTGTTCTAAACACAGAGCTCTCTGGAAGCACGGAAAGACCTGTGAAGAAGCTCATGTCAACTAGAAGCAAGCTGCAAATGCTTAGAAGTGGATTTGTCACCATGCACAAATCGCGGATCAGTCTCTATTGTCCTGGTGGCTCCAAGCCGGGAACGTGTCTATCTCCTTGTTGACATAGGGCGGTCCTAGAACAAAGAAAGTTGATGACATAAACATATCCTTTTTCCCAGCACTTGAGTGTGTGTGATTTAACCTTTAACTCTTGCTTGTTGATGTAGGTGAGATGTCAAATATTTTCTACTGAACTCTTTGGCAACTGTTTAAAGTGTTTTCATCACTCATCCAGTAAGGTGAGGCCAGACTCCGTTTAGCCAGCACATAAGAGTCGCCTCCCCCACCCGCTCTCCTCTCTGCCACTTCCCCCAGACTGAAACCGGAAAGCAGCGACAAAGAGCAGGGATCAGCCTGGTAGTCACTGTAAATCTGCAATTACTTAAAGTGTTGCTTCCTGTTTTTTTGAAAGAATACTCTCTTAGCACGGAATAGAGACTGAGGTCTTGTGACCAACTGTGAACAAATGATTTAAATTGTGACACAAACAATAACGGGTCCAGTATCAGATACTGTAATCCCGTTTTCATCCTCCTTTAATTATTTAGACTCGGACAAAAAGCCTCTTACTTCCTCTAGATCCAACCTCAGCCATGAAAAAAACAAAACAGTGTCTTCTGCCCACTTCATACTTGGAGGAAACCCATTCCAACTTTTCCTGAGGCTGAACTCATCTGTCTACTCATTCAAGGCAAATATTTTAAATGGATATATTTCTGTTTAATGTTTAAGCCAAAGGTATAAAGTTCTTGCTAGTTTCGCCTTTGCAAGACCAAGGTCCTCCCACCACCAAAAGGAAAAAGAAAGTATAAAAACTCTCCTCAGTGTAATTTCATTATATTTTTTTTCTTAGTGGTCCTTCTTATTCCCTTAGATATAGACAATGCTGCTGAAAAACACGGGCTCTTAAGCTACCGGCAAGATAACAGCCCATATGTAACACGCACCTGGAGAAATCAGTTTGGGTGAGCCAGATGCCACCCATTAGCATTTTCATCTTTTCAGTCTGGAGCTTGCATTCATTTCTTGGAAAGGAAATCTCTGTCTCGTTAAAGAAAACTGGTTATGCCAAATGCACAAAAGTAACAGGGGAGGCGGCAGGGTGGGGGTAGGGTGGAGGAAGGTCACTGCATGACTCAGAGAAGCTTGGCTTCTATAATTAATATTTTTAGGCCATCTTACTTCATGTTGAAAATAGAATTATATGGTCAGAGGGAAAAAACTAACACATAGCTAAAGCAGGGTTTCTAAATTATACATACACACAGAGATACTATATGTATATGTCAAAGTATACACACACACACACACACACACACATATGTATAAACACACGTAACCAAAGCTGGGTGTGTCTTCTATGTGTTTATTGGATTTAGATTTTTAAATCATCCGTGCCACGTAATATAAAATTACCTCAGCTGAAAGGTCTACTGGTCAGCTTGTTAAAAATCTTTCTACAAGAGTGTTTCAAGTAGCCATCAGCTCAATTCCTATCCCACCGGTCATTTAGAGCACGCATATCCATGACTGCACCTTGAGAGGAAGAGGTGCAAAATCAGACACTTTGGGAACCAAGAAGCCTATCTCAGACACCATCTATGCATCATCACTCCACACACTAAGCAATTCAGGGACCCAAGGGCTTTAAAGAGTTCACATACGAGTCAGAAGTGCCCTGAAGAATTGCCACCTAAAGATATCCTTTGACATCAAATCTTTTCTCTGTAGAAAACAAATCTTAGGGAATTGATAAAGTATGGTGCACACTTGCTGAACATCAGCCTCACATTCATATTTAAGGTATATAAAATTTCTGAATCACCAGTTAGAGAACATGAAAGTTGACACGGTTCAATCTGACAGAGCCGTGGCTCTTCAGGGAGCTAAGCTTCGTGGGGTTCATATTTTAACTCACGGGTAGACACGGAAAGTGCAAGAACAAAGGGCAGAGGTCAACAAAGCTGTGCACAATTCCAGAGCAACTCATTTCAGGGACACAATTTAGTTAAAAGCCAGCATTACTTGACTGAATCGAACAGGTTTTTAAGGATCAAACTTCATCAAATTATTTTTGATAGGGCAAGCAGAGCCTGCAACTCCTCAAACTGTGTTTTGCTTTTAAAAATTATTTCATTCAAGTTATGTGGCAAAATATATTTTTGTGTGGAATTTATGAGCCTCGGGGTCACAAAATGGCAGCACCATACTTAAAAGGAAAAGAAACCAAAAACCAAAAAACAAAAAAACAAAGAAAGGGAACCAGAATGGGGGCTTTGGGAAAGCACCTTGTGGGGAAGACCGCCATTATGAATTTGAGCGTCAAAGAAGCAGCAAATGGAAAATAGCCTGTTCAGTCATAGGGAATTTAAATTTGTCTCGTATCAAAGTGTTCACTGCTGCAGAATTTTGCCAGGCACGTGCCCTGACCCCTTCCTCTGCTGTTGACAAAACCCACCGTTTGTTAGAAAATTAACAATGATATCGTGTCATTGAAATCATATGCCCACAAATCCAAATGCATACATATAGTGAACACACACATACACAACTTGCTCACTATTGTAAATCAAATAAAGCCTTCAGGGGCTACTTATAATAGCATTCTTATCAGATGAGTAAGTGAATGATGACCTAGCATGTCCCTTCGTGCATTCTAAATTAAGGAACACACCAGACCCAATTCCTTAAGAGACACTTTAGGAAATAAGGGAGAGGTCTGAGGACGGGTCACTCCCTTTCCCCATGGTGGAAAGCTCCTGTGCATTTATCTCCAGACTCCTCACCTTCTGAGTTTCTCCTTCCAGCCCACCAGCCATCATTCGGTCGTTGGCACGCCTCTTCTTGCCATGTAGTTTCACATTAGTTTAAATTCTCCTATACCATGCTGACTTGCATGCTCTCACTGCTACAAAGTCCCATTGATGTTGCTCAAAATTCCTCGATCACTCAGATATGTGCTAAGGTTCATTTGGGGGATGCAATGTCCCTAAGACAAAGCATACAGTAGTTGGCGTTTGTGATGTAATATGTCAATGTATCAAGACAATTCAACGGGGGGGAAGAATCATTTTACTCTAGCGGAGTGAAAGAATTCAACTGATTGTTTTGGCCTCCTGCTTCCAAAACAAGGAGTTGACTGACCTTTTTCTTCCCTCTACCTCCAGCAACTCAGTTCGTTTTCATGGTTTTGAACCTAGGGTTTCTTCAGGGGCTCTTTCTCTAGACTTGAATAAGGCATATGAAAAAGGGGAAAGGCAATCAAGAACATGCTGATTTTTAAAGTCAACAAAAACAACTTTCATCTTTAAGTAAGAGGAAACAAGGTCCAAGCAACACACACACACACAACGAATACAATGTTAACTATAAAATTAGTTTTAATGTACTGAATCTGCTTTCCTTTAATTTGCTTAAATGATAGTATAGAATGTTGGTAATGGTGCTATAAAATGGCACTCTTATTGGAGTAATTATACATCGACACATCATTTTTGGGAAAATAACTCCTGCAGTGCAGGCAAATTTTAAACATAAGTTGGCAGTTTACTTAAAATTTTCAGGCTCTTGACCAGTAATTCTACTACTATAAATGTAGGCTATAAACAAAAATCTGAAATGAACACCGAGATTTATGTAGAAGGCTATTATTCCTTACATCAGTGTTATAAACAAAAAAGACTGGTGGTAACAAACATTCTGATGATAGGTATATATTTAAAGTATAGTCACTTTATAGGAATTAATACTAGGTAGACATTGGAAATCAGATTTTCAGAGTACCACATGACATAAAAGTGTATGCAATATTCAAGAAGAAAATTCAGGATATTAAATTGTATCTGTAGCAGTTCTCAATGTATAAATATATGTAAATAGATACATATGAATAAAACACAAATACAGATAGAAGGAAATTGGAATGAAATATACCAAAATAGTGGCTATATTTGGATCGGAGGATTATAAGTGATTTTGATATTATTTTTCTGCTTTTCTGTGTTCTCCAGATTTTCATAATTCACATGTGTAAAAACTCTTAAATCCAAGCAACATTTTGTTGTCGACCTCTGTAATCTTCATCAACTTTATTAAATTTTTTTAAGTAACGTGAGTAGCACTCAGGTTTCCTTCTTTCTAACATTCGTACCTTGATTTTTTTTCCTTAGATCCTGCTGCTGACTCAGTTCCCCAACTTGCCCTTTTGCCTTGCTGTAGAAACTCTGATAGGCACCCTCCTTATGCTTTAGACACCTGTGTATTAGCTCTTTGTAACTTCTTCGTTCAAATATCATAGTCGATAATCAGCACATCTTGGGTAGGAGGTCCTGAAAACGGAGCCTAAGAAAGGGCTTCAGATAGATGTGATTTGAGGGAGAGATCTTTAGGATAAACCAGAAAGGAAGTAGAGTAAGCAGGACAGTGAAGGGGAAAGAGCCACGGAAGGATGGGGACTCAGGGGAAGCGTAGCCTTGACTGGTGAATGGGAGACCGGAGCATAAGTCACACCTCGGATGTCTCACCTTGTGGCCATCCTATGTGACCAGGCTCTTGTACCCCTAAACCTGGCAGTCATAGGCCACTCTGGAGGGTGGGGGGAATGGTGACGCTTCTACCTCCCCAGCAGGTGGCTCTCATCAACTAATGGCAATTCTCCAGAAAGAACTCAGAACACCTAAGAAGGATGCACCAACTGGCAAAGGAAATCTGGTAGGGCACCAAAAGAATCTACTGCCCATGGTGATTCTGGAAAAGAGGAGAAGCAAATTGTTAGGGGGCAGTTTTAAATGAATCAGGTACAGTCAAAAGGACACGCTTTTAAAGTGATGCTCCCATCCCTATTGGAAGAATGCAGATGCATTATTACCGTAGACTACAAGCAGATTGGATCATATGAAGGCATTTAAAAATCCCCCAAATTTTTAACATAGGAGCCTAAAGAAATTCCTGCTTAAATGAGCCCCTCTATTACTCGAAGATCCTGAGAAAGTTTGAACAGCAGGTATAATTAATTTCCTCTAACACTAATACTTTTTCCATACAACCTTGAGCTTCATAAACAGGTGCTAGAGTTCCCCTAGAGATGGCTTTATTTTGGAATCGGATGAAAGGGCTCCTTTGTCCAGTGGTGCAAATTACTGGGACACTAGGATAAGAGGATCTATAAACTCTGCTATAAAAAACCTCCACCATCGCTAGCTTTGATGTCTTGGTGTTGCCAACAAATACGATATACTTTCCAAATGTTCCTCTTCATTCACTCATGCTCTGTGAGCTGAGCTGAGGGGGATAGCTGAGGTATCCCTCTGTTGCAGAACAATTTCGGTCTTGTGAGAATGACCTCAGATCTTTTCAAGGCTAGGTCTGCAGGTTCAAAATCTGCTGTCACCTGAACGAAGAAGTCAGTCAAATCTATTACTGGCTGTTAGATAGGTCCCAAAACTCCTTCCTTTTCAACACCTTATAATCTGATTGTGTAGACCCCCAAAAAGAGCATGTTTTTCTAACTTCCTCACAGATCAAACAAAAAGAGCCCCAAAGCAGATAGTGAAAATGTTGACAAGTATTTTAACATAGAAGGTACAGAATAGGGAAAAGAGATGGTTAGAAATGCTAGAAAAGAATGAAAGGAGTGGAAAGGAAAAGAGACATTTGAAAACATCTTTCTCTTTACTAAGCAATTTGTCTCCCAACTTTTTTGTGGTTCCAGTGATAGTCTTCAGGCAACTTGGTGATGTCATTTCCTTTCAATCAGCCAGTTACATAAAGATTGGGAAAGAGCCAAGTAAAACAGCCCTCAAACAGATGGTCATGTGTGTAAATGCCAGAAAGTGAGAACAGCCATTTGCAGTTTTTTTTTTTTTTTACCCCACACATGGTATAATGTTTATTTTACAACCTCTCTTATAGACTTACGTGGATCATTCTTGTCATTTTTCTATGGAAAAAAAAAAATCCCAAAGGAAGCACTCATAAAATACAAAAGGCAAATCATGAAACAGTGAAAAATAAGGTAACAAGCACAAGTGAGCATTGCACTGAGAGAATACAAACCATCAAAGAGTGGCCCGTGTAATGCTATTCGGTGGGAGGGGGGGATCAAACATGCTAGAAAAAAATCTCTCTGTCAGGAAATTTCAAGTGAGGGAGATTCTACAGCTAGGCAATAAATTTGTCTTATGATCTTCAAGAAATTAGAAATGAAATGCCTGTGCAATTTACAAAAAGCCACACTTTCTAGATTTGCTTTTATCCCTTCAAAACAAATCTAAATGTGGCTACAGAGTTCCTTCACAATGAGTGGTCTACATAGCTCCCTGTTCCAAGTACATATTGATGCAATCAAGAGGAGTTTACACTTTTGTAACTGTGAAGAATTTCAGTTATGCATAATAAAACACAGCAAGGAGTTTGAGGCTTTTCAGCTTTGAAGCCTAAATTCTATTCTTGCTGTCCACAATGACTGATAACAGCATTTTCTGTCCTTGCTGCTAATGAAAATGAAACATGGGTGTTCTTTTAATACCTAGGAAAGCACGTGTTATGCAGGTTCAAAGAAAAGTAAGTTAATCCTTCGTAACCTCTACCAATTAGCTTCCTTTGATATTTTAATATTTCAATTAAATAAGGACATGTAAATTAAAAAAAAATCTGACCCTCCTAAATCCAAATGACATAGGTATCAGAGGTGGGGGGAGTGATAAATAATAGGCTAATCATGGTCCTTCTTTTGATTGTTTTCTTCTTTGTTGAAATGTCTCTTTTATTTCCTTGGGGATTAACGAATTTGCTTTCTCTTTCATCCATCAAATTTCCACAAGTATATAATTATGCATTCTAGTCTCTACTTGAGTAGATAGCCATAAAATGCCAGATTTATTGGTTCACAGATATTTATTAAACAGCAATTATGGGCCAATGACTGAGCCAGAAAGGAGTAATAGTTAAAGAGATACCAACTTGAGAGATCACTACTGAAACAGGTCAAAATATTTTCAGATTTTTTATTTAAATATTACTTCTTTGGTTTTTTTCAGAGCTTTTGCCTACTTTTGTGCCATTCCAACATTTGGATCCCAGGAAAATCTTTGGAACTCTGTTATTTCCTGTGCGTTCTATACCTCTTAGGTCTGGGAAGGACAGTTTTAGAGACCCTATTACCTTGAGGTAGGATTGTGCCCTCAAAAGGGCTTTCTGCTTATTTTGGATCCTGCTGCCTGAACTCCACCAAGCAGAGTAATACGTTCCATATGCCCATTTTTTTTGAAGAACACATTTTCAAAGCAGCAAATGTTTTGACGGATTGGCTCTTGGAGAACCTGAATACTGTTATACACATCGTTTAGCATTTCACAAGACCCCTACTGTTAAATTCTGGGAACAGGGCCAGGGTAACCTACCTACTGGTGCTCTAAGTAACGTGAAAATATTGAGAATTCTTAGCCATCATGCTTCACTAAGACATATCTGGAATGTGAGGATTTCATTACTGCCATGGAAGTGGGGGGGGGTGGGGGTGTGTGTGTGTGTGTACATTACAAGTAAAAGAAAGGAACAGGCCCTTAGAGTCAAGCCATGAACAAAAAAACTTGCACTTTTAAATCTTTCATCTAAGGTAACTATTGAATTCTGAACTTAAATATATGAGAAACAATGGAAAGAGACCAAAAAAATACAATAATAAGTATGCAGTAGGTTTTAATGTTGCTTTCTCCAGGTAAAGAATTTCATAAAGCCTTCTTGCTTGCCTCATATTATCATCTCTGTGCATCCTGTATTACTCACATGAATAAGCATTCTTTGAATGTCTTACCACATTTGCTTAAATCTAATATTCTTCTGGGACACCTCTTCCTTCCTTCCCCCATCCCCGCCCTGGGATTCTGAATCAGTTGATCTGGGGTTGGGTTCTGGAATTTCTATTTTTAAGAATCACCTCAAGTCTCTCTCAGAACCCAGTATGAAACCTTTAGGAAATTTTAGGAAATGCTTTAAAAGCCAAAAATCAAGACTATATCTGTGTACACCCACCAATCTGCTATTCCTAATTATTTTTTCTTTTAATTTATTGGCTTCTGAATTACTGTCATGCAATCTATCCTTTTGTTAAAATCTTATTTCTGCATTTGATCTTTCACATTGTTCCAATATCTGTCTTGCAATAAAAATGCTATAGGTGGGACGCTTATAAACAACAGAAATTTATTTCTCACAGTTCTGGAGGCTGGGAAGTCCAAGATCAAGGCACCAGCATATTCGGTGTCTGGGCTACTCTCTGTGGTTCATGGCCTGTGCCCTGGACACGTAACCTCAGATGGCAAAAGAGACAAGGGTGATCTCTGGGGTTTCTTTTATAAAAGCACTACTGGCCGTTCATGAGGACTGCATCCTCATGACCTACTCACCTCCCAAAGGCCCCATCTACTAATACATCACATTGAGGGAATAGGCTTCAACATACGAATTTTGGAGGGACACAAATATTTCGTCCATACCATGTCTCTTTGAAGAAAATATTATCTACAGGTGATCGGAGTGTCCAGAGTGATAAATAAAATTTTTATTGCTGAGAAATTTTAATACAATCACTGCCACTCACTCATTTATCCAGCAAACATGTATTGAGCACCAGCTGTTTAGGTATTGCGTGGAATAGAATTAAAACATCATTGGTGCCTTAAGTGGCTATTCATCCAATCTGTGAGATAAAACTTAGAAAAATAACCACAATACAGTACAGAATGTTTTAACATGCATTACGGATGTACATAAAAAGTACTTAGAAATTCAAAAGTCCGAGAAACTTTTTCTTACTGGTAGGATCAGGGAAGAATATCAGGGAGAAAATCATGTTTTGAAGTAAACTCTTTGTGAGATTTCTATAGAAGGAAACCACATATAAAAAGTGCGGGACAGGAAAGAATAGAACATGCCATCAGAAGAAAACATGTCCGATCTGGCTAGAGTGTATGAAAAGGACTGATGAAGTTTTAAAGGAATTTCAAAACTGATCAAGTGGCTTGGGATCAATTCTGTATAGTACAGGAAGTCATTGAAGGTTTCTGAGCAAAGAACTATCCTAATCTGGCAAAATCACGTTCACCCAGAAGGAACATCTAGGAAGGTCCGGGGCAGGAGACAAGCTGGCTGCACGAACTTATTTGGGGGCATTAAAGTCGACCCAGGAGAAGTCATAAAACCTGCATTAGAATCTCCTTCTCCGGGCGCCTGGGTGGCTCAGTTGGTTAAGCGACTGCCTTCGGCTCAGGTCATGATCCTGGAGTCCCGGGATCGAGTCCCGCATGGGGCTCCCTGCTCGGCAGGGAGTCTGCTTCTCCCTCTGACCCTCCTCCCTCTCATGCTCTCTGTCTCTCGTTCTCTCTGTCTCAAATAAATAAATTAAAAAAAAATCTTTAAAAAAAAAAAAAAAAGAATCTCCTTCTCCTGCCCTTAGCCACTGGCCTCTCTCTTCCTCAGATACATTTACATATGATGCCGCCATCTTGCTTTCAGCGTCTGTGAAGAAATATTTTTGATTTTTGCTTCTTTTTCACCAGAGAGTCTTCAAATATGTCTTAGTTAAGAAGTACACAGGAAGGTAGGTTGAGCAGGATACATAGAGAGTAACTGTTGTTCTCAACAAAAAGTAGTGATAGCCCTCACTTATTAGGGACACAGTATGCACATACTGGGTGCTGGGTGCTCTGCATATAGCTCTTCAATTCTCAAACAGCCTCCTGAGAATGGTACTATGATTTACATTTTAAAGATGGAGAAACTGTGGCTTAGCTCAGCTCATTCCACACATGATCTAAGGATATTGGGTTAATGTTGATTTCCTCAGGAAGAACCCAGAATCTCTCACTCTGGAATAGTTCGTCACCTTGCTCTATTCTTAATTCTAGCTTTCAGTCAGAATGCGCTAATAATCAGTGTTCATTAAATCTGAGGGAAGTCAGCCAGAGAGCCAACGAGGGAATGGATAACGAGGAGGAGGCAGGGAATGGTCTAGGACATGAGGTTCCAGGCGCCACTGGGTGGAAATGGGGCAGAAAAATTAGAATGCTGATGACATTGTTAATTCTTAATATAAATAACTCCTTATAATAGCACTGTAGATGTTGTGGGGACACCAGGGAAATTGAATCTGAGCCCTTCTGAGGAAGTATTCTCAGTTGATTAAAACTCATTCAGACTAAATGGACAGTATTAGATAAAGTTGAATATTCTCAGTAGAGACAAATAATCTTTGGGCTTCTGTTGTCACGTGTTTCTGCCATCAAGCACGTGTTTCTGCCATCAAGAACGGCCACCACAGTGGGTCTAATACCCAGCAGGCTTCCCTCCTAACTGCATCTAAAATTGAGGAAACATATTTCATCTTTCTGAGCTGACTACAACCGTGCAGTGTCTGGTGAAACCAGATCAGGTTGAATAATGAGAGCGTGAAATTGCTTCCCATTTTTCACTGGAAGATGAGAATATTTAATAGAAACCAGGCACGAACTGAGATCTATGAACTCATTTTATCAAAATGTCCCCTTGGTCACAATTCTCATGGAAAAAAATTATAGATTCTTCCTCTTGGCAACACTAAATATTCCTGATTTACCCTCAAAAATAAAGACAGGCTAACGTGCTGTCCAGCCACAAAGCTCAATGACCAGATGAGATTGTGTGATAAAATAGCCCATTTTCCCTTTTTCTCCTGGCTAGACACTTTTCCTGGGGTCTTTCTCTTTCTGCAGTCTCTACTCAGACTCACTGTAACTGGTTGTGTCTGAAAATGACACCATGTTTCTAAATGCCGCAGTTTTCGGAGGAGGACTAATTGCATAATATGGTGCAATAAACCGCCATGCTCATCATGGTTTTCCACTTCGCCAAGCTGGAAGCTAAACGTCAGAGCAAAGGCCTCCTCAAGGTTTTATGGGGTGGGAAATTTTGACTGTAGAGAAAATTAGACTAAAAATAATTTATTTGGTATCCATCCATCCATCTATTTCACAAATATTTATTATCTACATGGCACTCTGCTAGGTGTTATGGGGAAACTTTCTGAAAAGTAATTATGTACCACTGCAAATTATACTTCTGTGACACATCCAAGTGGAGGTGCACAATGCTTCTGGAGATGAACACAGAAATGATGTAAACTGTGAGAACACAGCACCGGACTGGGTTTAATTAAATGTGTGCTCATAAGATGAGAATGAGAGCCCTAAGAGCATATGCTCCTGCATTTCATCAGTGTGCTGAGGTCACGTCATTTCCAAGTGCTGGATGTGGAATAAGCTGTCTATTTTACATCTACGAGATTGTGTCTCAGTTATAATTATTTTTCTATCTTTTATGCATGTAAAAATTGGTATGTGGCTTATTATATTGTTATAATAATATGTTGTATATATTATATGAAATCACATTTAATTTGTAGGCATATCTGTGTGATTGGTTGGTAGGTAGAAAGAAAGAAAAGAAAAAGAGGAAGAGGAAAGGAAGAAAGGGAAGAGAGTGTGAAAAGAAAGCCCATGCCTTTCCAGATTCTTCCATTCCTCCTTCCTCAATAAAGTGAATGTAATTTTCCACAAATTGAAGTAAAAAGGTCACATTATATTTTTTCTTTAAAAATCTAACTTCAGTGCTTCACTCATCAAGGTTGATGAGAAGTTTTTCTTGGGATCTGAAAGCTCATAGATGTCCCCAAAAGAGATCTCTCCATCACCATCTTTCCATGTCTTCTTCCACAACACTGGAGCTGGTTGGGCGCGATTCTCTTTCACTGGTCTCACACCTGGTCACTGGCTCAGCTGCTTGCCTAAGCCACACTTGGATGAGGGGGGCTGGGGTGAGGGCCCACAGCGATCATGGGAACCCCAGCTCTTCCCCCCAGCTTTTAAGTACCCACCGCCTCATCTGAGAGTCTGCCGCATTTGAGAAGAGACTTGCAGCCCTCTCTTTCTCTGGTTCCCACCATCCAACCACTTTCTTGATGTGAGGCCACTTCCCTTTAGGCTCTCAGGAATCCTGTCCATTTTAGACAAGGCAGATTAAACACCTCTGCAGGTTAAAACTTGAAAAAATAAAGAAAAAGTAACATTTCCCCCGCGTTAAGAGAAATCCAAACTGAAGAATTCAAAGACTTATCTCTCCCCTTGAGAGGAAGATGGAAACCTGTCACTTTTTTCTGTATCACAGATAATTATTCATAATTACGGATTTATTGCTATCTACTTATCTACATCTGTGTATACATCTACATATCTATTATCTATATCTCTTTATATAACAATCTAAATCTAAATCTACATCTCTATTATCTATATCATATCATAGGTTATTTCTTTTTTTTTTAATTTAAATTCAAGTTAGTTAACATATAGTGCCTTATTAGCTTCAGGGTAGAGTTCAGTGCTTCATCAGTTGCACATAACACCCAGTGATCATTAAATCAAGTGTCCTCCTGGGGCGCCTGGGTGGCTCAGTCGTTAAGCGTCTGCCTTCGGCTCAGGTCATGATCCCAGGGTTCTGGGATTGAGCCCCACATCGAGCCCCACATCGGGCTCCCTGCTCGGCGGGAAGCCTGCTTCTCCCTCTCCCACTCCCCGTGCTTGTGTTCCCTCTCTCGCTATGTCTCTGTCAAGTAAATAAATAAAATCTTTAAAAAAAAGAGTCTCTTATAAATCAAGTGCCCTCCTTAATGCTCATCACCTAATTATTTACCCTACCCCACCCTCCACCTCCGCTCCCGCAACCCTCAGTTTGTTCTAGAGTTAAGAGTCTTTTATGGTTTGCCTCTCTTTCTGTTTTTATCTTATTTTTCTTTAATGGATCTTTTGCCATATTGTGTTGTCAGCAAATCACCTTGATGTACTTATTATCTCTTATTAGCCACACCATTCCCTTGGAAATAATTGCAAAATCAAAAAAAGTATAGGGCTGAAAAGAATCTCGGAGTTGTTTATTTGGCATCTCCTAAACTTTGAATATTCCATTTACAACTTTGTCACACTCATATGAAATGGTCTATTTTTTTTTTGATATTGAAATCAACTCATTTATTTTTTTAAGACATGGTTTTTAGGGGTGCCTGGGTGGCTCAGTCAGTTAAGCATCTGCCTTTGGCTCAGGCCATGATCCCGGGGTCCTGGGATTGAGCCCTGCGGTGGGCTCCCTGCTCAGTGGGGAGCCTGCTTCTCCCTCTCCCTCTGCTGCTCCCTCTGCTTGCGCTCTCTCTCTCTCCCACTATCTGTCAAATAAATAAATAAATAAATAAATAAATAAATAAAATCTTAAAACATGTTATTTTAGAAGTACATCTTATTAGCGTAAGTGGACAAAGACTTGCAAAAAAATTGCCTGAAAACAAATAAAATGAAAACAAAATGTTGTTCTTATATTGTTCCTATAGCAGTCCTAACTGCTCTAATAGGCAAAGATTTTGAGCTTGATACTGCTTCTTGCCTCATTTTTTTGTGACCAAAAAGAGAATTTAAAAGGAAATAACTTTCCCATCATATGATTTTTTTTCTTCTTTAATGATGAGTTTAATATATCACCTAAAATAAATATGTATTATACTTTAGAAAAAACTGATGGAGTTCATTTCCTTCACTTTGCTCAAGAACTGAGCTTCAGAGAAAATGGGTTTATAACTTGCTCCTGAAAAAACTGAGAGTAGTCTTTGGGTTTCTTGACCTTGAGCCCCATGCATTTACCCACATCATCTACCTACCTTGCCTATAAGTTGTTATAGAGCCATTCATTTATCTGTGTCCTGCCACTTTAACTGGATGGCAAGCTCACTTGCTTGAGGTCAGCAGCTATGACAATGTTCTTTGTATACTCTCCTGCATACTGTGGTTTTCACTCTATAGACACTCGAAGTCAGAAAGTTTGATTTGGTGTAAAATGCCTGTGCTGTCATCATGAAATGTTAGGAAATTGAGATTGCCCCCTCTCACCTCCAGATTAGCATAAATGACCATCCTTGCCAGGTATTGTGCAAGAGGCTCGGGTGACTGAGACCCAGCCTCTGCCACCAGGAAATCCAGGTGGTGGGGGGGAGGAGGAGAGATGATCAGGGGGAAGACTTCCATAGATATAACTCTCCTAGAGGCAAGATATGTAATAATAGTGCTAGTATGAAGAACTTAAGGAGCACAGAGGAAAGAACCAGTATGAGAGTAAAAACAGATGAGGAATTAAAGTGGAAAGTGAAGGAAAGTGGAAGAGGAAGAAGATGAAGAAGAAGAGAAAGGAAAACATATTGGTTCAGAGGACTAGAACTCTTTGTGAAGCTGAGGGAGGACCAGCTCAGCTCAAATGAAAACACTAGAGAAGTCTCAGCTGTAGAGTGAGGGTCAAGAGTAGAGTACAATACCCAGAGCTACCCAGAACAAGGTAATTCAATCGGAGTGACTTCTAAAATCGAAGTCTAGCCTGTGGAGCTAGATTGGCCACATTGATTCATAGTCTCTGACTCCAGCCTACTTAACATGGCCATGCTGAGATCATGTTGGTGGCCTAATGATTTGCTGCCAGCCAATCTCTATAGTGCTGGATGGGGAGCTTGTAGCCATGGGCCACCCAAGCCTGCAGGTAATGGAGCAGATGTTGAGGAGCAGTCCATCCAGGCAGCCGAGGTGGGGCCAAGATGTACGACTTGACCTAACAGAAAACTGCCTTGTGTTCCATATAGGAACTTTTCTCTTTTCCTTGTTTCTTAACTTGCCTAAAGGCCAATTTATCTGCATGAATTCAGGCTTCCAAGAAAATTTGTTCCTTGGGTAGTGTCCATCTACAATTTCCCTTCATTGCCATTTTACCATAAACAGGAGAAAGCTCAGAGCAGCTGTGTTGGCAGAATCTGTTACTACTGTGTTTTTATGAAAATCTAGCAGCTTCCCAACCCCTCTTTTTTTAGCACACCCCCCCCACACACAGCTTTCCACCCTCACACCCCTGCCACCCATCCCCATCTCTGTTCCTTCTCTGGACTCTTGTTATTTTTCTTGGAGATGTTCTTCTACATGTCAACCAACCATAGTAATTGGCCCTGATGTACTAGAGCCTTATGGGGCCACTGGAGAAGGTTCACAGTTATGTCAGAGGAAGGACATTATCCAAGTTCACTGCAAGAGAACTAATTAGCTTCTAACAAAAAACCATCTCCAGAGAATGTGATGGTCTTGATGTTTAAACAAAAGTCACAGGCCAAAACCCCTCACCTCTACTGCTCATTTCACACCCAGATATAAGAAATCAATCTTTTCACATTCTTCTTGTGAACTTGAAAGGTTCAGTCATTTCTATCATCTAGTCAAATTCTTTGCCTTCTGAATAATCCCATGAAAGGGGAATGGGGGAGCTGATGACCGCCACATCGGAAACTAGCTCTCATTAGTCTATACTCCCCCAGTCTAGCATAGTACTTAGTGCAGAGCTAATGCTCAAAGCAGAAGGCCTGCCAAATGAATGACTGATGAGATTTCAGGAGTAATCCAGTTCGTTAAATGTAAAGGTAAAGTAGATATATAGATACCTGTTAACTTTCTGATCATTCAACCCATCATTGAAGTCACATTACCTATAGATTTCCTGTAGGTTACTCATAGTTCAAGTACCAATAGTCCACATGTGACTTCTTGGTAATATTCTTGGTGGTACTTTGTGAATTCTAAAGCACAGAAGTGTTGCTTTAATCTACATGATTTAATAGTTTAATTAATAAAGCAGATAGCCTGTAAGAAGCACTATTATTGCTTTGGGAGGTCGGCTCTGATGCTTCCAAGATAGTGCTTTCACAGAGCTGTCCCAAGAAGGAGTATATGAGTAAGTAGAGGAGGTGTTAAGAAATAGAGGAAGGTAGAGAGAGATAGCCTGTCTATAGCATGGGCCTCAAAATAGGGGAGAGGAAACAGGTCAAAGCACTGACTCCAAGTTTCCAGACACACTCGATGTTTTCCTGGAACAACCTTGCTATCCAGGAGAGTCTGATCTGGTAGACAGAGTATGCCAGAAGGATTCCAGGCTGTGTGCCTTGTGAAGTCAGGTGACTAACAATCAGTATTGTGATTCCAAGTGGTCTATCTGGTTGAAAGCTAAACTCCTGTCAGTAGCTAAGGACGCAGGTAGAGAGTTGCAGGTATAAGAAAAAAAGGTTGGAAAAAAACTAGGCAAGAACCCTATTAGAGGTTGAATTGGACCTCTCCCTCAATCGTATATTGAAGTCCTAGCCCCAGGATCTGAGACTATGACCTTATTTGGAAATAGAGTTTTTGCCGAATTAATCAGTTAAAATGAGGACATACTGAATAGGGGTGGGCCCCTAATCCAATATGACGGATCTCCTTATGAAAAAGGGAAATTTGGACACAGACACACATGCACACACACATACAGGGAGAACACTATGTAAAGATAAAGGCAGAGATTGGGATAATATAACAGAAGCCAAGAAATACCAAATAGTGCCAGTAAACCACCAGAATCTAGGAAAAAGTCATGGAGCAGATTTCTCCCTCTCGGCCCGCAGAAGGGACTGACACTACTGACACCTTGATCTCAGATTTCCAGCCTTGACAACTGGGAGGCCGTAAATTTCTGTTGTTGAAACCACTGGTTTTGTGGTACATTGTTAGGGCAGCCCAAGGGAACTAATACAAACTCCCCTCAAGTCAACTGGCAAAGCTCCAGGAAACTGGGGTAAAAATCGGGACACCAAGGACGAAAGGCAGTCATGGGGACTAGGCGGATGTGGCAGACATATGTGGGGGACAGCTGCAACTTGTCCAAGCTTTCTTAGTCCCCATCCCACAAATCCCAGATACTGGAAACAGAGCAAGCCCAATCTCACACACTACCTAAACCTCCCATTGCACTGAATGCTCTGGCCAAACTAGTCCAAAGCCTGAGGGGGCTGAGAACACGGGCTGAAATCCCTTTGCCTGTAGGGAAAGGTGGCAAGCACAGTTGGTATTTTACAGAGAAGGAGGAATCAGAAGTCATTGCCAGCCAACTCTGAGTTTGTGGTTCTTTTCCTGATACCCTCCTGCAGCCATCCCCCAAATTTTGTGTATGATACCTACCAACCCTTTGGTTCTTAAACAGGTTGGGCTTTTGAGATTTGGATCTGAGCATACCTACCAGTAGCCTCGGTTCCCCAAACATCCCTCTTGCAAACATCACCCCCAGTATTTGTTTATAATACTTGAATTTCCTTTGGTTCTTAAACGGATTTTGCTTTTTCTAGTGGATTCTGCCACTAGCCCAGACTACCTGAGTGTTCACCCTGTGTTCAGCATTACCCCACTTGTCGTTTCGGCTCCTTCCTGGGCTCTGCCCTCCCGTCTCCAGTTGGTGTGTCCTTCTCTTTGACTTCCTGATGAGCCACACCCCCAGACACTATTTCTGCTAAGTCTGTCTGATGGGACAGGACACCTCCCAAACAGGCGGCCAGCAGACAGATTGGGAAATCACATGAGCCAAAACAGCTGCTGTGGGATCGTTCGATAATCTAACATAGCACAAGTACAGAAAATGACTAGCTATCTAGACAAGGACAGCATTTTAGAGTAAGAAGGAATTTCAGAAATGCATCTAATACAACTCTTATTATACAGATAGGGACACAGATCAGCAATTTCAGAACTGCAAAGCTGGCTATTTGAAGAGCCAGCACATGGGGGCTGAGGGAAACAGGAGAAATGGCACCAAGCCTCAGGAAAGCTAAGATGGGCGGCTAAGCAGACTGTGCTGGTGAATAGCTTGCGGCTGAGGGTAGAGTGATAGGAGAAAGCACGTTAAAAAAAGGCAAGAGTCTTCTGATACTGCATAGAGACCACATCAGGGAATTAATGTACCGGTTGTTCTCAGACTTTGGTGTAAAAGGTACAGATAGCCAGTCCTAAAGATTTAGGGTCTTTGGAGTAGTGACCAAGAGTCTGTGTTTTTCCCACGATTCTGAGGTAGACCAAAATGTGAGACTCGTTACTGATGTGAATATCATAAAGACTTGGTTTAAATCCCAGCCTTTCATAACCCGCGTGTGAGCACATGTTTGTGCTGGGGTCAGGGATTGGGGTTGGGGGGAAGGGATAGATGACTTTTAAAGGATGACCTTAAAATTTGTAAAAGTTAAAAGAAAAACACAGTCAAGGGATTACTATTGTCATTTACAGTAACAAATTAAGTATTTGCTAACCCACTAGCATGAAGAATTAATATTGAATCCGAAGTTGAAGAAGGGGTCTGAACTGCCCGTGACAGGGAGACAGGGAAAGAGGCGCATGATTCATTTCCTTGCTCCAGTATGTGGTGTGAAAGCAGCTCTGTAATTCGATGGACTTCCTGTGACCCTAGATCCTGACAGTGCCCAGCTTGTCAGCACCTGAGCCCTTTAAACAGCATTATCAGCAGAGCTTCCAAGCAGAAGAAAAAGGCAAATTGTCCAGGGCTGCCTACAACTGAAACCAGAGCAGTGCAGACCTAGGCCAAGAGCAAACCTGGCAAGCCTGACACATGCACACATGCACACTCACACACACACACACACATACATGCTCACATGTGCGTGCACACACACACACACACACATACATGAAAAAGCAACCCACATTGTTCTTTTTTTTTAACCATCATAGTGTAGGAGTCACATGGTTAATACCTTTGCAAACAGCTAGCACTTAGTCATTTTTCACAGCTGATGGATCGTGTTTCCATTAGCCTTTGGACTACATTAAAAAAAAAAAAAAAGAGCAACCACAGAGTCTACACTGAAATCATCAGAGAAAATGAGCTGGAATCATCCATGTTCCCCTCTTTCTCTTCTTTTGCCCTGTGCATAGAAATGCATATATTTTTGAAAACAAGGAAGAATTTGAGACCCTGTGAAAATTTTATAAAGTATTTCTCTGAATCACCCTCAAATCATCCAAAAGGAGGCCTCTCCATCCCATTCCAGTAAATGTTATTCCAGTTCATGACTGTGCTTGCTGGCTGCTGCGAGGTCCCTGGGAACGACTTGGACCTGGCAAGATGGGCCCTCGGGGTAATGGCCTTCTCTGCCTGCTGGAAAGAATCATTTTTCAGTTCAAGAACAAATAGCATCTTTTGCATTTCGGTTGTTGGTTTTATTAACCAACTGTCTGCTGAAGACCCTTTAACCTAAATCCTAAATCCTGCTCATTTGGATCTGTTTCTAAGTCTTCGTAATCGATATTTTCATATATTCATCCACAAGTGGACATTGAATACCTACCTTGTGCTCTACACTGCATAATCATTATCTGGACATAAGCATTCTATAGGAAATATAAGACCCATACACAGCCAAGAATTCTTGGTTCATGTGAGATTAGATATGGGATTAAGTGTCAAAATTAGGTAGACATTCAAATTCCAAACAATTGAGTGTCAACATTAGGTAGATGTTCAAATTCCAAACAATTTTCTCTTTTTCATTCTGTATTTGGGCACCTGAGGCATCACTCAGAAATTACCCAAAGTGGGGGTCTTGAGTCCAGCTGTAAAACCAAGCTTTGGTTCACATGCTCACCGAGGACATCAGCTGATCCTGGATTCTGTGTAGGGATACTAGGCAATAGGCTTAATGAGAGTCATTCTGCTGTCCCTACTTTTTTTAACTCACGGTGGATGAATTAAATTTTGAATTTTAAATTTCATTTAAATCTGAAATTGCGGGGGTGCTATAAATGCATTTGTTGTTTCCCAAGGCATATCCAGACCAATAGTTTTCTTATTTCACATATTCTGGGTGACCTTGTGATAGCAGTAGTGGGGAGAGGATGTTTCTAAGAAAAGACGTTGCCACTTGGGTGAGAGGATCTTTTTGATACGATGAAAATGTACTTACTTATTTAATTTTTAAAAACAAATTGCAGGTCTGGATTTATACAGGTTAAATTTAAACTGTTCATGTTTCTCTGTGACTTAGCTACTATATATATGTCTGTGCTATTTCAGGATCACTTAGAAGTAGATACCAAGGTAGCATTGGATTTGCAAGAGATTTACTGGAGCAGGGACAAGAAAAGGCAAAGAGATCCTTAAGATGGACATGCAGGTCTGCCGTCAGTGGAAGGAGAGAGGGAGAGAAGGAGGATTGGGTTGAAAAGTTGCAGATGGCAATGCAGTTCCAAGAAAATTTTGGCCAGGCTGATGGGAACTCAGTGTTGGTGGAAAGACCTGGATCTCACAGCATTTGGCCTGCATTAGTTCCCCACAGCCCCACCTGTACCCTAAGCTCAATCATCAGCCAAGAGCAGCTGTTGAGCTGCAAGACTCAGCACAGACAGTGATGGAGCCAGAAGGACAGCACCTGAGACCTCAGTCGTTTATCCCTACAACAGCTGACATGAGCAACCCATTTCAATGTTCCCCACTCTATCAACACGACCATCATCATAACCAAAGTCTATGCGTTGGTTCATTCATTTGTTGAACAAGTCTTTATTAAGTCTTTACTATGTGTCAGGCACCATGCCCAGTGTTATAGATTCTATAGGAAACAAGCAAAGTCTCTGCCTTCATAGAATATATTGTATAATATATTAATTCCCTTGAAAATACTGCCTGAGAATTGAGGGTCTCCTAGGCTAAAGACACATCGCCCTCTTCTAATGGTTAAGAAAATGACAATTTTGGGATCTTCATTCATCGTGTCTAGTTTGGAGTTAAGTGTGTTGTCATTTACTTATTAGAATCTGCACAGAAATTCATCACAACCAAATAAAATGATCCTGCCTGTGCTCTATTCTCATCTTTTTATTTTAATACATTGGGTCGAGCAATTATGTAAGTCAGTATTTCTCAAATGCGTTTGCCCGCACAACCATTCCAAACCCTGTATCTTTGTGAGTTTTTCCTCCAATCGTTGAATGTGACATCTAAAATAGGGGATGACAGAGACATAGAGAGAAGGAGGAATATAGCAGGGGTGAGAAGAAACCATCCCAGGTGCCCCCCCAAAACTGATTTCCTGTTCCTACTTAGCTCATGCTTATTCCCATGTACTACAAAGCCTGAAATTCCATCATTAAAAATCAATCCCTTTGAAAAAAAAATCAACCCCTTTGAGACAAGGATTAGCCTCTCCGGGCTTTTTTTTTTCAAATGGTAACTATTTTGAAAGAAATAATATACACATCACTAACACCTTTGTGTGGGTAAGGCTATCAGCCCACTTTTCCTGTTCATTGGACGAGGGGAAAGAATGTCATGTTGGAATCACTGGATGCCTGGAAGTGAGGGATCAGAACTGATAAGCTCTAAGTTTGTCTGTGGGCAAGACAGAGAGAGTGAAAAACACAAAGTTGCAACATCATCAGTGAGGTGGACAGTGATGGTAAGCTTGGTCTGCAAGAACCCAGGAGGAGGATTATTTCTGGACATGTTCTGGCATTTTTCTTATGTTGTCATTGCAAAGGTATGCCAAGCAACACACATTTCAAACCAAACCTGATTATGCAGAACAGTGAAAAACTAGATTATACCAATCTATCAGCTTGAATAAGTACGGCAGTTTCCGTTCATATTCACCACCTTCAGAGTTATCCTCAAGTAAAATTGTTTCATGGGTGAAAATGGGTTTGGACGGCCCTCGTCTTGCTTTGACACCCACCAATTCTTTTTTGTTCACCTAGCTGAAGAGCCTATATCCTGAGCTCTACCCAGGTCTCCCTGACCACTGTATCATGCTCAGGATCATTTCCAGCTTCCTACATACTACTACTACTAATAATAATAATAATACACCAGTACCCATCAAGTGCTTCATCTGCGCCAGGCATTTTGCATGCATTATCACATTTAACACCCACAACCCCATCAGGTGCCTAGGGTCTGTTATTATCCCCATTTCATGGATGAGTACATTGAGGCTCAGGAAGGTTCAGTAACTCTCACAGAAGAGCTGGGTTTTAAATGCAGACTTGTCTGGCAGTAAGCCCATGTACTTCCTCATACTTGATTAATTTTAGCTACCAGTTCAGTGTGGTGGGCACTGGGACCGTTCCAAAATCTCTCCTAGGGAGTGGTTCCTCCTCACATACTAGTCTGAATATTCCTTGTGCTTTTTTGTGTTAGTTAATTCATGCATTTGTGTGTAAGCTGAAGATATGACTTACCCTTACTGGACTGGGCTTGAGAAATCTTGACACAAGACCCATTCCATATCAATTAACCCTGGGCCAGAATTGGGGATCTATTTGAGTTTTTTGTAATAGCTCAGTATTGTATCCCCCCATGCTTTTGTACCTCCATCTTCAATAAGGTTTCTGGGTAAAAAATGAAATTTGTCATTCTTTTTCTTTGGGAGAGACTATCACAAATGACAAACGATTTCTTTCATGATCTCCTGGTATGATTTCTAAGCAGATGTGATGAGACCACAGGAATGGCCTGGTATGCACTTTGAAATACAAATCAAGCCATGTGATTGATTAAATAATAAGTAGCCACTATTTGTGGCACATTAATTCACTCAATACACATTTAATGAATGTCTTCTCTGTGCAAGGCACTGTGCTAAATTCCGGGAACACAGTGGGAAAGAGAGACATATTTCCTGGCTTCACGGAACCTACAGTTTACAATCCCAATCCCCAGTGTGCACGAGTTACAACCATATTTTTTGAGTACTTACGTGCTCGATGCTTTACATAAATGAATTCTAATCTTTACTACAATTGTGTGAAGCAAGGAGTGACAGTAGCTCCATTTTACAGCTAACTAAACTGAGACTCAGAGAGATTAAGTCATTAATTCAGTGACATGTGGCTAGTATGGACCAGAGCGGAAATCCAAACCAGCTGTGTTTGACTAGAAAGCCCGTTCTTTCCATCATATTACTACCTATAAAGTAAGAATGAAGGAACCTCCAGTGTGGGTCTAGCCTTCATATTCTCTCTCTCACACACAAAGTAGCTGTTTGGGGGCCTAAAGAAACCCCTTTACCTCTTTATGTTTCATCTATCTTAACTGTGAAATGAAATGATAACCACACTTCTACAAGAATGTTTGAAAGATCAAAAAGCTATTAAAATGCTATGAAAACTTTTATGAATACTAAATATCAGTGTTAATTTAATATTGTGCTCCAATTTTATAATTCTCCAAAATTCTCAGTTAAGATGAATAAGTGTTCCTCTTGTAACCCAAGTGTGTATGAAGAGAAGGCCCATACAGCCTTCTCCACTCTAAGTGATGTTTTAAGCAAAAATTGGAGGTGCCTTTGGCTTCTCATAGGCAAACCTCAGCTCTCTGGAAAACTGTGCCAATGAGTATGAATCAGTTGAAAATCAATTTGACTAAATTGGTGATAAAATAAAAGTTCTGCCCATTTCAATAAAACATAGTAAAAAGAAAACACTGAAGCATATATAAAACAATTAACACTGCATCTGGCACGTTGGTTTTGCTGACTAAATTGGATATTTATATGGTTCCAGTGTTCCTGGCAGAGCTCCAGTTGTTGTAATAATAATAGCTTTCACTTTTAATTAATAATAAGATTATTAATTAACTAGCAGAGTTGCCAAACCAATCTGGAATATCGTAATTTTGCTGAATTATAAGTCAGAACTAGAAAGATATTGCTTTAAAGACCAAAAACTATCTATATGATCAGTTCTAATGATGTGATTTAGAAACATCTGCCTCCACTCACGCTCTCCCTGGGGGCCACGGACAAGTCCAGTAAGGACTGACACGAGGTTAGGGGCCACGAATTTTGGAATGTTAGAACCATAAAATCTTAAAGCATGGAGCCTACATTTAACCGCTGAGTCTCCACTCTTCCCAGTTGATTCCATGATGTCAAATAAAGGTCAGAGAAGTTGTCACACTGAAATAATCAGCAGCCCTGTAAACCCCTCCCAGCACCACTGAATCACTTTCCACCGGCACCCAGATGAATCTCTTTAGAAGAACAGCAGCCATAAATATCATTCTTTTCTCTTAGGATAATCGTATTCAGAGACCATGCCTCTAATACCTGGCTTCCTTAATATTTGAGAGCCAAGAAGATACTTGTAGTGAGCTAAAGCATCTAGTTATTAATTGGAGTCCTAGTTGCTGAAGAGTTAAGATGGTGGTTCTCAAAGAGTGGTACCCAGAATAGCAGCAACATCCCCTAAAAACCCACTAGAAATGCAAATTCTCAGGCTCCCCTCCCCCCCCCACCCCGGACTCACTGGGTCAGCAGCTCTGTGGTTAGGCCCAGCAATCTGCTGGTTTTAACAGACCTTCTAGGCAATTCTGATGCAAGCCAAAGTTTGAGAACCACTAAGTTAAAGCAAGTCCCCATCACTTCTGATCTATTCTCAGAATGTAAAAACTTTTGCAGCTTAACTCATATGTCATGAAGTAGAAAATTCAGCCACTAACAGAGAAAGTTGGGTCTGATAGGAGATTGACTTCCTTGATGGGATCTCTGTATGAAGTTTCAAAATATGGAAAACTGAGCTGTGAAATGTTATGATGTTGGTATTGGCAAGCAGTACCGCTGAATTGCAGAGAAATACAGGATCCTCCTGCTGTTTCCTTTTCGCTGAATTCCTTTCTAGCCTCTTGGAAAGGTTCCCTTGAGGCATTTCTGAAAATATAAACCTCCCCATGTAAATGAGTTGTTTACCCTCCGATCATTTGTTAGAAAGCATTGAATTTTGCTGAATCAGGAGTAATTGCTTTTGACAAGCATACACATAAAACAGTAAGTGATACTGAAAACACTTGGTGCAAGTCTCAAAACTTGGAACACTCTAGATTCTTAATAATGGGTCATGCCATTTGGCACATCTTTTTATGTAATCTTAAACAAAGTCAGTCCAACCAACAGAATAATAAAAAGTGAGTACCGAAAGTGGAACACAACTGAGATGCTGCCCTGATAGAGAGAGTGAATACGAGGCACATGGGAGACTTCAAGATGGGGGGCTTTTAAATATAAGAAGTTTAAACCAATCTGTCTCAATACTGTTGAACTAGAAAGAAAGAAATCTATAGAGAGCAAAAATAATTTCAAGGAAGTGGTCAATTTCTGAGGGCTCCAGGACTAGAAAGAAAAAAAAAAGAGTAACATTTTTTTTTAAAGCAAACAAAGCTGCTTTTGAAAAAAATGTGTTACCTTCTGAACATAGTTGCTTTTTTATCTTCAGTTTTTTATCTAATTTACCACATTTTCTTTATTTTTTAATTATGAAAGTATTAAATGCCAGTATTAATTCAAATATAGCAGAGTAGAGAGTACAAGGTAAAATACAACATCCTTGCCATTCATTTTTTTATTTTTTTCTACCCTTACCCTAAAAGGTAGCCACGGAACATTGTTTGGTATACATATTTCCAGGTTATTATATATGCATATTATATATGCATTATATATATATTCAAATCTATAAATTTGAATCGTATTTCTGCTTCTTATTCTGTCATTGCATCACGTAAAATTTGCCGGATGAATATTCACCAAATTTGGAGTACATATTTGAAGACATCTTAGAATAAACAAAGAGTAGCTTCAAATATATGCCTCAGAATCAAACATTAAAAGGGCAAATATTCAAATTCCATGTATTTTTATTTGGTATTGAGCTTCTTCTCATATGGGCACTGATCTGCAGTCTGCACCAAGATAAGTTAAGCAGGTACTTCTTTAATAATATTTAGATGTCTCCTGAGAAATAATGGACACAATAACCTTGTTTTATGTTTAGTATAAAAAAAATCATTATACATATTGTCACATATGATGGACTTTTTTCAGTTATTTCTGTCTATTGTGAACAGCTTTGCTTGTTAGTTTATAGAGATTTACTTCACTCCTATGGAAATAGGAAAACATCCTATAAAACCTATAAATGGTGACTGTACCATGATTTGTTAAACGTCTCCTCTATTGATAAGTTTTGGATTGTTTCCTTTTGTTTGCTATTGTAAATGATCCTTTAATAGCCATCCCTGTACATTAATCTTTGTGCATTTTTGTGAGCATGTTAGTAGAGTGGATCCATAGACCTAGACTTTCTGAATAAAAAGGAAAAAACATATAGAGTGATAGGCACTGCCAAAGCACTCATTAAAACACAGTAGAGAATGAGGGCTTCTATATCCCCACACTGTCACCAAAGCTGAATTGTACCACGGCTAAAATATTTTTGTTCTAGTTGGAAAGGGGTGTTTTGCTTTGAGATTCATTTCTTGGCTAAAGGATTTTAAAAATCATTCTGTAGTTTGTCTTTTCACTTCCTTGATGGTGAAGCACATTAAGCATAAAAATTTTTTATTTTGAAAAAGTCCAATTTATCTTTTTTCTTTTTTTGTTTATGTCTTTGGTGTCATATCTAAGAAAACATTGCCTACTCCAAGGACAAAAAGATTTACTCCTATGTTTTCTCCTAAGAATCGTATAGTTTTGGCTCTTCCATTTAGGTCTTCGATTCATTTTGTAACTTTGTATATGGTGTGAGGAAGGAGTCCAATTTCATTCTTACGCAAGTGGATACTTGCAATTGTCCGAATTCCATTTGTTGAAGAGACTATTCTTTTCACCATTGAATGAGAGGAAAATTGGGAAGTGTGAGTCCTTTAACTCTGTTTCTTTTCAAGATTATTTTAGTTATCCAGCTCCCTTGTGGTTTGATATGAATTTTTTGACCATTTTGTCAATTTCTGCAAAAGTCATCTGGGATTTTGATAAGGATTGCATTGTATATGTAAACCAATTTGGTGTGTATTACAATCTTAGTAATATTAATATTCTCTGATCTATGAGCATGGGATGTCTTTCTGTTTATTTAGATCTTTTTAAATTATTTTTTCAACAAAGTTTTATAGTTTTTAGAGTGTAAGTTTTTTTTTCTTTTTCTCTACATGTAAGTTTTGCACTTGTTTTGTAAATTTATACCTAGGTATGTTTTTGAAGATTTTATTTATTAATTAGAGAGAGAGAGCATGAGTGGGGGGAGGAGCAGAAGGAGAGGGAAAGCCCCCACCAAGCAGGAAGCCAAACACAGGGCTAGATCTTTGGGACTCCAGGATCATGACTTGAGCCCAAGGCAGATGTTTAACTAACTGAGTCACCCAAGTACTAAGTCACCTAAGTACTTTTAATGCTATTGTAAAGGAATTTTTTTCTTAATATCCTTTTTGGATTGCTCATTGCGAGTATATAGAAGTATAATTTCTTTTTGTATATTGTATATTAGAGGTACCCTCTAAACTTGCTGGGTTTGATTATCAATTCTAGAGATTTTTAGTGGATTCCTTAGGATTTTCTAAATGTAAGAATAAGTCAACCACAGATCGTTTTAGTTCTTCCTTTCCTATCTGAATGCCTTTTATTTCCATTTTCTTTTTTTTTTTTTCCCTAACTGACCTGGCCAGGAGCTCCAGGACAATGTTAAATATATAAGGTAAGAGAAGATTTCCTTGTTTTGCTCTTGATTTTAGCAGACAATACTCAATCTTTCATCATGAAGCACAGTGTTAGCTGTGGGTTTTTCATAGATGCCTTTTATCAGTCTAAAGAAGTTCCGTTCTGCTCTTAGTTTGCTGAGTATTTTTCTCATGAAGGAGTATTAGATTTTGTCAAATTCTACTTCTGCATCCATGGAGATAGTCAGTTTGGTTTTGTCCTTTAATCTGTTGATAGCTCAAGTGCCACAGAGTCACTGTTCTTACTGAGATTTAGTAGAGTTTCTTGAAAAACAAACAAAAAAAGTCTTTCATTTGCTGTATGCCCTTAGGACAATTTCCAGACATTTTAAATGACCTTTCTTTTATAATTTTTACCCACAATGGGCGTTTCACTGGGCAGCAAGTCAACAGAGCTCCTCTCACTGCCATGTGGACATTTCTTTATTTATTCTTATTTTTTATATTTTTTGTCATTTCAATAGGATATGGGATGAAAGGAAAGGCAAAATTCAGGCTTAAACCACTATCTCCAGAAGCTGAAGTGAGAAGGAGGGAAGTATAATAGGTGAGCATTGCTCTGGAGCCAGACTGAGTTCAAATCCCAGCTCCACTGAGCGAATTACATTTTGTGGCTCTGTTTCTTTACCTATAGAATGGGAACAATAATGGTATTCACCTCCTTAGATGATTGTGAAGATTAATGCCTTAAAATATGCGAAGCAATAAGAACAGTATCTGACATATAGAACCCATAAGTAACAGTTATTATGATTATTATTCTATTTATAATGTTTCTAATACCAGGTCAGATATCCTAAACCAGTGAATCACAAACATAACTGCGAATCAGACATCTGGTTATCCTTTTGAAAATGCAGAATCTTGACTGTTCCTCCAACTATCCCCAAATCAGAATCATCAGGAAGGCTCTGGCAAAGGTCACAAGTGCCAGCCTCGCATCAGTCTACAGAGAATCATCAGGGAGCCACATACCCACATTTTTTAAAAAAAAATGTACTTGCCTAATGACACGTCGACCAACTTGGATTTATACAACTTTATGGTTTTATTCATTCGTTCATTCATTTACATACTTTCAACAAATCTTCACTTACATTCAAGATACCATGCAAGGAATTTCAGGATGAGTTGGATGCGGTGGTAATTCCCTCCAGAAACTCATATACATGGACTTGTATAGTTGGTATAGTCACGAGTAATTAGAACATAAGGCTATAAAAACACCACATGAAATATCCATCAACCACGGCAGGGAAAGCTTCTTTGAAGAGAAGAATCCCAGGCTAACCCTTAAAAATGTCCCAGACGTACAGTGAAGAAGGGAAGACATCAGCCCTTCCTAGCCGAAAATTATAAATTCTTTCTCTCCACCAACTTCAGAGGGTTATTAAGGTCTCACAGATCTATCCCACCATGCTGAAGGAAAAGAAAGAGTAACGAAATGAGCCTGCCTGACTTTGGGCCAGGTTGCCACCTCATCAGAAGCTTGGCGGCAGTGAGGGGGGCCTGCAGCCCATGGCAAAGCCGGGAGACTTCCCTCTGGCTAATGGCCCAGCTCGAATCCCACCGCTCATCCTTCACCTGCTGAACAAGTGATTTGCATATCACCATGGCTCTTGTCACTGAGCTTGAACCTAAACCTTCTGGTCTGGGCAGATATTTAGAGTAGAGGTTAATTTACGAGCGCATAGATACATTCCAGTACTAAGATATGAACTAAAGCTGAACCTGGACCAAAGAATCAACCGCCCACCCAGAAAGCCATACAACCCATGCTCGCATTTAACAGAAGAAAAATAAACCACTGCCATTTACTTTGAGCAGGACACTAAAAGGAATGTGGAAGACTTGAATCATCTGTTTGCTTCTCAGCTTGAAATGCATTTTTTTGCTGTTGTTGTTGTTAATCGTGTTCCTCTCAGGCTCCCTCCTCTTTACTGAGAGAAGGAGATGGAGTGAACGCCCAGAGCAACCCTAACTGTTGTAGGCTGGGAGTGGGTGGGAGTATGGTTCCCCTCCCCCACCATGACCCGGCAGCTAACCTGTTGGGCTTTGGCAGCATGCCACGCATACATTATCCAAATGGCCTGCAGCACAGCCAGCAACCACACAGGAGGGCAGTGGAGCCACCCCCAGAAAAGCACACTGTACCCTCCTGAGAGGAACATTGCTCCACCCACTCTCACTGGCCAGTGTCTGTGTATCAGGGATGGGGGCGTGGGGAATGCGGCTAACAGCAGTTTCTTATCCTCTTGGGCAAACATCCACTTAAATATCCACCCCAGTCCCCTCAGACACGAGGGCACGTTGCTGGTTCCAAATAAATCTGTATAAATTCCTCTGAAGGCAGAGGAAGCTAGATGCCCCCTCCACCTCCTCCTAAATTCTAGGCCTTAAGAGACACTGGTTGGCAAGTGGGTGGTAGATAAAACGAATTTCTGTCTAGCCAAGGGTAAAACGAATTTCTGAGGTGCACATGCCAATAATCAATCAGAAATCCCCTTCCCTTCACTGTCACCCAATCAGGAGTGTTTTCCCTGCTTTCTTCAGCACATGCTCCTTGGTCTGCCCCCTTCCCACCTTTATTCCCATCTGATTTCAGCACCATAAATCATGTTTTCATCCTGTCATTATGTGAAAATGTGATGCAGTGGTTCCCTCCAGATTTTGTTCATCATGGGTTTTTTGCATTAATTTCTATTTTTTATTATTATTTTTTAAGATTTACTTATTTATTCAAGAGAGAGTGGGACAGAGAGAGAGTGAGGGGGGAGGGGAGGAGGAAGGGCAGAGGGGAAGAGAATCTCAAGCAGACTCCCCGCTGAGCGCTGAGCCCCACGTGGGCTCCATCCCAGGACCCTGAGATGCTGACCTGAGCCTAACTCAAGAGTCAGATGTCCAACCGACTGCACCGCCCAGGTGGCCCTAATTTTTATATTTTTAAATGTTGCATTCAAATATCATCTCCTCATGGACTGAGATTTTTTGAATGCATGTAAATTTGCTCCTGAGGCAAGTGGCTCCCTAACCTTGCCCTAGTCTTAGCCCTGATAGGCAAAGTTATTTTTTTTTTAACTTCAAAAAAATTTTTAATTAAGTTTTTATGTTAATTCCAGTAAAGTTAACACACAGAGTTATACTTTTAAAGATTGGACAAACCACTGTCCTCCTTCAGTCATGGCCCCAGGAATCAAAGCTCTTTGAAAGTATTAATATATCAGTGAAGACATGGGGTTCCAATAATAAACTCCTTTGTATGAGAGTCAGTAGTACAGGAACCCAGAAAGGAAACAGCATGCCTACCTCTCCTCCGACAGCTATATTTCTATGCATTTCTTCTAGGAATGTTCTAGAAAACATTTGAGTATTGCCTAAAGACACATTCCCTATAACATTATTTCTTTGGTCTTGTATTGAGTTTTACAGTGAGGTGCTCCTACAATAAATATAAAATTGTAAAGTACAATGAAGAGAATGTCTTGAGGGACATATTATTATTTATTCTGAGATAACAGTCTCCTGCTGGTATGTGAATACTGATCCAGCAAATTGGAAACACTGTGGAAACTAAATGATAAAGCAAAGCTGACAAGTTTATTTTCAAAGCAGGAGACATGGATCCTCTAATAACTTTCTGCTATTGTGACTGTTTCTGTTATTCTATATGATTGATGTATGTGTAATGATTTTTTTTAGCTGATGTGTCTGGGAACTGTGGAAATGCAATTACTCAGGTTAGTGTATGCTTCTTTCTTAGTAAGTGAAGCTTGCTTAGCCAGAAAGCACAGACCTTGCTTTTAAATTTAGGTTACGCAAACAATGAACCATGGAACACTACATCAGAAACTAATGACGTACTGTATGGTGATTAACATAACAAAATTTAAAAAAATAAAAAATAATTAAAAAAAACAATATAGGCGTTTTAGCAAATGATGCTGTATCAATTAGATATCCATAAACCCAAAAAAGTGTCCCATATATGTCATCATATGAAAAAATTAACTCAAAATGTATCACAGACTTAAATGTAAAACCTAAGACTGTACAATTCCTAGAAGAAAAAAACAAAATAAAATCTTTGTGACTTGGAAAAAAAAAATTAGGTTACTCTTAAAAAATCAGCTGGTGTGGCTCCTTCAACTTAAGGGATGCAGTCCAGTCACCTTTTTTGACGTAATGGTCCCTGGGCTCCTAATAACATCGACATTTGTGGGAAACTTTTGTGTGTGTGGTTTGCTTCATATGTTTATAACACCATTCTGCAGTAGGTTAGACAGTTATTAGCTGTTTTCCTGTTTCACAGGGGAGGACAGTGAGGCAAAGTGAGGATACACAGAAACGTGTGGGTGTGCGTTTCATCAGTGGTGGGCTCAGGACTTCTCAGTGTGTAGCTTGTGCCCTTCTTATCGCTAAATGAAAGATTCTGATTAATTTTGGGGCTTCGATTATTAATATACCTACATATATGGGGTTCCAGGTACTTTAGATCCTTAACATAAACCCCTAATTGTACCCCTCTTTAGTTTCCTGGGGGAACACAGTCCATGTCTGAGAGCTCACTTCCATTTTTCTTAATTTTTCTCTGATTTCCACTCCCTTAATCCTACTAAGACGTCCTTCCAGTTTCAGAATTCAAGGAAGAGAATGGATCCTGGGCAGCAGAAATAGGAGAAACCTTTTAAAGTGTTGGGTATCTGAATGGTTTTTTACCAGTAACAGGGTAAGAATCAACTTACGGGGTCAGATTCGTCTTCAGCACATTTTTTCTTTTCTGATATTTGTCACTGTTCCGTCTCGTTTATTCTGATCTCTTCCTCTGGAACATACATTATTTGTAGTTTGAGACTCCAGCTATCTCTTTCATATCTGATCTCTTCTGAGATCATTTTTGTTTCTTTGCCCTTTCGGATTCTGGAACACATGCTCAACTGTGTCTCCAACTCACTCCATTTATTTCCAACAGTTCCCATTGTGCTAGTGCTTCTAAGGTAAAGGCAATCCCAGGGTCAGAGTTTGGTTTTCTCTTATTCTCTCCTTATCACATTTACAGTTCCCTGTTTCTTTCTACCAGTCTCCCAGCCACAAAAGTTTTGCTCTGTATTTAAATCCTTGTCTGCTCTCATATCATCTCATACCTAATCTCTTAGTTCTCAGCATCTATATGCTCTTGATTTTCATAAAGAATCAAAGCTGTTACTTGTAAATTAATGCTCATTTCTGCAAATGCTTGTAGTTTCCATCACACCTTTGTTTAAATGTTCTGCTCCATGTTATGAAAACTTTTAATGGACCCCCCCACCATGCGGTTTTGTTTGGTGATTTGCATATGGGTGAGAAAGTGAACATTGGGGAATTCCTTTAATCAGGGTGGGTAGATGCTTCTAGGTTTCTAGGTTACTCTTAGAAATCTTTTCTCAGCTATTAAGCTAGAGGGCTGACATGTGGCTTACTAGCCATCTAAGAAGTGGCAGGAGAGAGGAGAATCCCAAGGAACACTCAGACCCCTTGAAATCTCTGCAAGACAGCCGCCTTCCATGGTGAAGCCACAGTGCTTGACTGGAGGCCTTGCTGCCTCATGGACCTTTGCCTCAGGCGCAGCCCTTGACTGGCCCGCCTTCTACCTGGGGTGGCTGCCTGTTTTCTCTGGGGTTCTGCTCACATTTCTGCTGCTCCTGCTACTCACTGCCTTCTGCGCTGGTAACATGAATCCAAGCCCTCCCAGAGGTACAAAAATGCTTGGTGCCAGGCAGTTAAATGGAGTCATAGCTGTGTGCTCCCCCAAGTAAGACATTTTTATGTAACCATATTAGGGTGACATTTTGAAATCTCTGGGGAGATTTTGGACACATAGTTTTGTGTCCAAGTGGACCTGTGAGCATGTAAAATCAATTGTTCTCAATTACCAACTAGAGTCTACACGAAGCTTCTATATAATCACCATCGTTGGGATAAACCCAGTGATGATTATGGTGGACTTTCATATTCACTTTTGTTGGGTTCTTTTAAATTTCTGTATTGCTGATTTTCCCCCAAAATATAAAATCCTCAGGGAATCAAGTCAGTACAAAGTCTCAGCTGAGTGTGGGGCTCTGGAGTGAGACCTTTGAGATTAAATCCTGACTCCATTACTTACCAATGGTGCGACCCTAAGAAATGTCCATGTGCCTCAGGTTCCTTAGCTACAAAATTGGGGGGGGGAAATAATGGCCCCAAAATTAGTATTTTTTTTTAATTAAAATAAATGAGCTAAAGTATGTAAACTTTAGAATGGTGCTTGACACTGACTAAACAGTTAATTTGGGATAGCATGTTATTTTTTGCAAGTAATAAAAAAATGCATGCTTTCTGAAAAAAAAATGTGAAACAGGAGGTTATAAAATAAAAGAATTAAAGTCTCATTTCTAATTCTTCTACAACTCATTCCCTTCTGGCATAAATTGGGATGGGGCAATAAGTAGTTGGGAGGTACTAAATCCTTTTCTAAGACTACCTGGTGCAAGTCCCAGCACATATTGTGCATGTCATAAATGTTAACTCATACTTAAAGGGTTTATCTATGTGATTCTAGGGCTTCTTATGTATTTCTGGCCCATGTATCATTTCCATATGGCACAGGACATCATAGACCACATATCCTGACCAAAATTATTGAGACATGTTGTTTTTAAAGAGACATTAATGAGGGCTATAAACTGATTTATTCTAGACTACAAAGAAAGTATAAATGTGGTATTATTTAAATGCTGAAATTATAAGAGACCAGCTCAGAGGCCACCTGGAGGATCTTTCGGGCCCACCAATGGTCATCAGACCACACTTAGAGAACTGCCAATTTATGTCTATTTATATGTCCCAATAGCAAGCTTGCTTTTTAAAATGACACTGTTTTATTATTTTTCATGGTCAGTTTGGACTTCACTTACACTTCGCCAGATTCTTTTTCTGCTCTTGGGAGATACAGCCAGTTCCAAATTAATTTTATTACTCTATTTCATTTTCAATGTCATATAAAATATAGTTTATAACACCTCAAGCATAAGACAACAAATGCTTCTATCAATGCCCTCATGAAAGCAGAGACCTTCCAGAAAGAATAAAATGAAAACAAAAATTGAAAACTGCAGTTTCTCTAAGCTTCCTTCCTCCCTGCCAAGTTCTATTCCTTTTTCCTACTGCTCTCCTTTGGGGCCCAGCTTTGAAATTGGCACTGAGCAGTCAGAGTGGCCATTAAAGATTCCATGTGACTAAATGTGCCGAGCAAACATAAATGCCAAAGCCCTGAGTAAACATACTGCCTGGAGCCCTGGGAGCCAAGAAGGGAAGATGCTTGTATAGGTCAGGGCCACTGGGCCTCCCAGCAGCCCAAGACCACAGATGGATTCTGGATCTGAGCGACAATGCGCATTTCTGGAATTAAGATCCCATCCGTCCAGGCAGGAAGCCTGATCCGGAAAGCTTGAAAAACCAGCATTCTGTAGGAAATAAATAAGGGACATTTTCCCCTCCGAATATTTCCTCCGAATTTAACAGAACAACGAAACTTGCTGCCATCTCCTTGAATCTCTGACTTTTTTTCCTAACAGATTAAAAAGTTTCTATGGAGTAAGTCTCAAAGAGGAGACCTGTGTTAACCGAAATTGTCAGGGGAGGATTTCTTCCTAACACGTAACTCTTAAGAGTACTGGAGTCGTCAAGACCTAGGTTTTATTACTCAGGTCCTCAGGCAGAGCCACATGACTTTTTTTAAAGGTTTCTTCTCATTTTATTTTTTAGAGAGAGAGAGTGGGGTAGGGGCAGAGGGAGAGAGAGAATCTCAAGCAGACACTGAACAGAGGGCGTGGGGCTCAATTTCATCACACTGAGATCATGACCTGAGTCACCCGGGCACTCCAGCAACATGATTTTTTTTTTTTAATTTTTTATTTATTAGGGAGAGAGCGCACAAGTGGGGGGAGGGGCAGAGGGAGAGGGAGAAGCAGACTCCCCTCTGAGCAGGGAGCCCATCACGGGGTTTGATCCCAGGACTCTGGGATCAGGACCCAAGCCAAAAGCAGACACTTAACTGACTGAGCCACCCAGGTATCCCTGAGCAACATGAATTTTTTAATGGGATATATTTACCTTTAAGATCCCTTCTAGGTTTAGAATCTTCTTTTGTTGTTCTGTACTATTCTGCTAATGATTTTGCATGCTCTGAATTTGACAATGCAAGAGTAAATAAGAAGGCAGTGCATTATTAATATTGAGACAGTGTAGATCATAATACTCTCTTGTTTTCTAAATCTATATCAATCATTACATTGGTACAGAACCCACCCTCCTATTCTTAAGTCTTTCTGAAGAAAAGACTAGACATTATATTTATTTATTTTTAATTATATATTATATATTATATTTATTGTATTTATTAATAAACATAAAATATTATATATTTATTATATGTACTATCTCTCTGATAGTCTGTAACTTATGTATAATCACATATGTATTGATAGATAGATATGGGATATATACATTTATATGTATAGCCAACAAAGCACTAGATTTCAAAATAGGTAAAGAACTTCTACAAATTAATAAGGAAAAAAAGACAATCTTATATAAAAATGGTCAAAAGACTTGAAGAAGCATATCACAAAAATGGGCAACTAAAAGACCAATAAACATATGAAAATAGACTCAACATCTTTGGTAATCAGAAAATGCAAATTACAACCATGATGAGGTAATACATAGACGAGTAAAACTAAAAAGTATTGCAATGTCAAGTGATGGTGAGGATGTGGAGCAGGCGAAACATTCACGCAATGTAGGTGGGAATATAAATTTGTGCAGCTCTGGAAAACAGTTCAACATCATATAGTAAAGTTGAAGCCTATAATGTAGCACTTACACTCCAAGGGATATATCTTAGAGAAATGCATGGCATGTTCCAGGGCACATGAACAAGAACACTCATAGCATGCTCATAATAGCCCAATCTGGTAACAACACAAATGTTAACCAACAGTAGCATGGATTGTCTTTATGCACTGGAATATCATACAGCCAGGGGAATAAAAAAAAATTACAGCTAATTAACAGCATCAATGAGTCACAATATTCAGTAAGAGAAGCCAGACAGACACATAGGAATATTTATAGTATGGTTCCTTTGGTATAAAGTTCAGTGGAGTAAACAAAGCTATATTATTTGAGGATGCATACAACAGTCATAAAACTATGAAGAAAAGCAAGGAAATGAGTATCATCCAGGTCCTGACAGTAGGGGAGAATGGATGTCGAAACAAAGCAAGAGCAGAGGAAGGGGGTTTCTTGGGTGGGTTGTGTTTTACGTTTCTGATCTGGGTGACAGTGACATGGATGTTCTCTTCAAACCACTTTGTCAAATGCTAGTTTTAGATGTTTTGTTCTTTTTTGAGTGGACATTATGCTTCACAATTTTAAAATTTTAAATTTTTAGAAAGACTAGCAGGTTGATGTGTGAAAATTAGAATCTATATTAAAGAATCAAACCTTTGGTAATTGAATGGGAATGAAAGACCTCTGGGAGTCAAAGATCTGATGTAGAAAAATTTCAAAGTTTAGAAAATTACTATTAAGATTAGGAGCATATGGGCGCCTGGGTGGCTCAGTTGGTTGAGCGACTGCCTTCGGCTCAGGTCATGATCCTGGAGTCCCTGGATTGAGTCCCGCATCGGGCTCCCTGCTTGGCAGGGAGTCTGCTTTGCCCTCTGACCCTATCCCCTCTCATGTGTTCTCTCTCATTCTCTCTCTCTCAAATAAATAAATAAAATCTTTAAAAAAAAAAAAAAAGATCAGGAGCATACTTATTTCCCAGAACCAGGCAAACCATGAGCCAAAAATGTTCCTTTCACGTTGCTTTACTTTTACTTTCTTTGGGAAGGAATTCAGAGATCCAAACCGGCTCTACAAGTAAAACTATATTAACTAGTCACCTTGGTTAAAATAGTTAAACATGTTATAAATATTAACATAATAAGTAACTTCTCTGAAAATGTCTATAAAGCCAGTAACAAAGGAAGCTAGAGAATCAACTGAATGGCTCTTTGGAAAGAGAACGACTCTCTCTTCAATGCCTACATCCAATGAACCCACCTAAATATTCACCTACATCCTCAGCTCATTATTTCTTTTTTCCTTATTTGCTCTGCAATCTATTGCATAGTTTTGTATAGTTTACCTAATTCCATTGTTTTGATTTAATCTAGCCTATCTCCATACAGAATAGAAGTGGACGAGATTTAGATACACGTATAACTTCAGATCTTTCAGTAATAATGCAGAATCTTCAGCCTTAGCTACTTGAGCTTAAACGGCTCCAGTTTGGGGCAGGTTCTCTGTGAATCTCGGCAGTTTTAGGACTTCTTGTATTTCTCCATTTTTGTTGTTGTTGTTGTTGATTTCCTGCCAGCCTTTATAATATCCACAAACCATAAGGCAGATGTTTGTTTTCTCCTTACAAGGATTGCCTATTAAATTTAAAAATATAAACTACTCAAGGGGCGCCTGGGTGGCTCAGTCGTTAAGCATCTGCCTTCGGCTCAGGTCATGATCCCAGGGTCCTGGGATCGAGCCCCGCATCGGGCTCCCTGCTCAGCGGGGAGCCTCCTTCTCCCTCTCCCACTCCCCCTGCTTGTGTCTCTCTCTCTGTGTCAAATAAATAAATAAATCTTTAAAATAAATAAATATATATATATATATAAACTACTCAAAAAAATAAATAAGTAAACCCAGAGGTCATTCATTATCAAAAATCCTGATGTGAGAATGTTTTTGTCTTTTAGTGCAGACTGCTGGTCACCCAGCATATGCAGCTGATGACCCTGTCCTTTGGTGCACTGGAAAGTAACACCACATGTAGACAAACACATCTTTTCTTAGTAAAAATATTGGGGGGAGGTGTGAGAAGAGGGGACAAACAACAACTAAAACTTTGCTTCAGGTGTCCACAATTTTAAATGTTTGTTTCCTAATAATTCATCCCAAAGTTATAGGGATACTTTTTTTCTAATGCTAACTCTAGACTTATAACTACATGCTTTTCATTATCTGATTTGAATACTTTTATTTCCTTTTCTTGGTCGTATCTCAAACTTCAACTTTGATACTTCACAATCAAACATGCTTTTGCTCAAGCTTGTGAGATTCTCATAAATATTTTCCATACTTGAGAACAGACTATCTGAAAATTTTATTTTGCATTGGACTCACAAAAAGAAGGAAATGCACAAGGATCATTTTCCTCAACATGGAATTCACCGTGAGATCTGAAACCACCCAGCTTTGAAGTGACCAGGCTTCCAGAGCTACAGCCTGTTGCTGATGTTGGATATGAGTGTCTATGCCCAGTGTGTAAGATGTCGGGGCAGAGAGGTGGGGCGTGGGGTCTGCTTGCTTCCTTCTCCCACTCCTCATGTTGTAACTTTGGAGGGGGACACTGTTACTATAGCCTGCCAGAAAAATCAGTCCTTTTCTTCTGGGAACCAACAAAGTCAGTCCTTATCTGACCTATTTCTTACACGTAGGATACCTGAGTGCATGTTTCAATTTCATCCAATTATTTACTCCTTTAAAATATGGAAGGAAAAAGATCAAAGTGTCTTTTCTAATGCCCCTGCCAGTTTTCTGCTCATTCAGATCCTGACCTAGCTTGGTTGAATCATTACAGTGCAAAGTTATTCTTTCACTGTGGCAATGACAGAAAGGTAAATCATTAACCAAAGACTAGATGAGTCCATAATTATTGCTGACCCTCTCCGGTCTCCATGATGTGACTTGGGGCCCCCATGTAATCAAGAGCCTGGTGTGACAGTTACAAACAGGTCTGGAATGTCATCAGTCCATCCAATCTTGGGTTACATCACTGAAGTTTTTTCCGGGCTCCAGCTCCTATCACTCCTACCAATCCCCTGTGGAACATTTTCTCTCTAAACACAAGTTAAAGTTGATGATGGCAACCATAGTTTACTATGCACATTTCAGTTGCATTTTATGTGGCAGATTTCACATTTAGTCTAAGGATTTAAGTTTCTTCAGAAAAGCCTCTCTTCTAGTCCACTAAAACTCAGAAAGAAATTCCCAGTGCAATAATAGGAACGTTCATACAGGCAGCATTTCATGATTAGCTCACTTGTGTTGGACAGGACTAAAGGAAAATTCCCTCCTGCATGCCCAAGGAGTTTTTCTCTACCAGCCAGTTCCTGCATTGATGAATTGCAATGTGCTAAAACTAAAGGAATCCTAAGAAATACATTCTAGAAGATGGAACGAAAGCAAAGCAAGGACGGAAAGGTTGAGAAGAAAAAGCTAGAGAGGCTCTTTATGTCAGATATCCATCAACCTTGCCAAGGAGGGGCAGAAGGTGGGTTTGGCCAATAGTGATGCACTTCTTCAGAGGGGTGCAAATCCGGGCTTCTGAAGTGAGGCTCTGAATTCGCGGCATTTCACAAGACCATTGAAAATGCTTAGGAATTGTTTGCAGCTGCTGCTCAGCCACTTCCTTCACATTCCACGGCCCTGGAGACAGAAGGAAAAAATTCCTTATGCCAGTTTTTGTAGGTCATGGTGTTAGTTATAAATCCACTCCACTGCAGTCTATAAAATGCAGTTTTTATTTCATTGTTTCCACTTTGGGCCAAATCATAAAATTAAAAAAAATAAAATAAAATGAAAGGGAAAAACAAATAAAAATAACAGAAAGGCTTTTGTTAAGTTTAAGGAAATTGCCCTTCGTATACAGTAAAATCTCCGTAATTCAGATCTGTCCAGATTAGTAAAAAGTCCGGATTGTGAGTTATGGAGTTGCAATATTCAAGTTCTTATCATATGTAGAAGTATGTGCACTTGTCTGTAGGGGGGCATTTATATTCTAGGGTATCACAGATGGCCTAGTGTGTGGAATGTTCTGGAAGCAGCACTGGGAGCACTGTCAGTCTGTGGGGCTGTGGGCAAAATTCCCCTGAGACGAGAGGTTGGGACCAGAACAGGATGGCAGGTATGTGGTATGTGCAGTCACTTTCCCTCCTGCTTCCATGGCCAGTTTTGCTAACCTGTAAACTCTCTGTTAACCAAAGAAACAGCCTCAGAATGTTTCTTAACACAGAACTCCAATAAGCATTCATCCGTCTAGAGCTTTAGCCCACTCTACTAAGTCTGTTTGTGGGTCTAGATGATTTCAAAGCTTCTTGGAGCATTGTAATTCCAATATGCTGATAGAGAGATCCTGGAAGAACTCACTCTGAGGAATGCAAAAATTTAACCAGTGTGTGGTTTATAATATACAAACCATTTCCAAGTTGCTTCACCCGTACTTAAAACATCAGCTAGCTCCATAAAACACAGTAGTTCTCAGCAGCCTGAGGGGAAGGGGTGGCAATGAGAAAGTTTAGGCTGAGGGTTGAGGACCTGTGCATCGGAATCACCTAGGGAGATTTTTTTTTAAATAGCCAAACCTGGGACCCACCCTGCCCATTATCTTTGCTTAAGTCTGCAGTGGAGCCAGGAAAGAATGCTTGCTTAAAAATCTGTTTAGTAAGTTTTGATACATCCTTCTGTCCAAAGAACCTTTTCTGGATGGAGTCTTGTTTATAAGATTTATATCTTTAGACAATTTATTATCTCCAGGGAAAGCAGTGGTAGATGTCATCTCAGCCCCTGCTCAAATTGAATTTACACATTTTAAATAAGTACAGTGCAAATAAAATGATTTTACAAGGCATTGCATTTCTCAGATAACCACATAATGGTGTCCACTCAACCCTTCCAGTTTCTCAGGCCAAAAAGCCTGGAGTCATTCTCAGTTCCCTTTCTCTCACAAACCTCATCCAGTTATGTTCAGCCAATGCTTGGCTCTTGTTTCAGCAATGACCACTTCTTACCACCTCCTCTGCTGGAGCCTGCACCTATCATTCCAATAGCTTCCTAGCTGATTTCCCCACTTCGATCCTTGATCCTTATCTATTCTCCACACAGCACAGAGTGATCCCAATAAAACTTAAGTTGGATCATGTCATTCCTCTGTTTGGAAACCTCTAACTACACTTACAACTTAGTCCCAGCCAGTGCCAAGGTCATCAGAATGGCCTGCAAGACCCTACACTCCCTCACATGCCCCTGCCTCCATTACTTCTTCCTTTGTCCATTCACCCCAGGCCTCCTTCTTCCTCAACCTTCATGTATCCTGCACATGGATTGCAAATCCCCCAGATCCCCACATGGCTCCCTCCCTTGCCTCCTTCAAGTCTTGGCTCAAATGCAACCTTTTCAGCGTGCACCTTGCTAATCCCCACTCATTAAGATTGTAAGAACACTACTCCCCATCTTGTGTTCCTGATGTTCTGTAGTTTGTATCTCCATATAACAAAATATGCAGTTTATTTATTTTGCAAACTCCACATGGTCAGGGATTTTGGTCTGCTTTGCTCACTTGTTTATTCCCAACAGCTAGATACCACATAGCGGACACTCAACAGATATTTGCTTAATAGAAATCAAGGAATGACTCAGCCGATAGACAGTATGATTCGGTGATTGGAGGAAGCAGCATTAGTAAGCAATTAATAATTGGGCCAAGGTTTTCTGGGAATGTACTCTCTACACTTCCACATTCAGTCTCCCCACTCTGTAATACAGGCTAATCATTCTTCCCTTTCACCATGTCACAAGATTGCAATTAGAACAAATAGGTGTTTAACACTTTGGAAGAGATGTTCTGTCTTATCTAAATATTCAGGAAATAATTATGCAATTTGTTGTTTATGTTACGTGCCCCTTCTTTTCTTTCCCCACATTATTTCACTTAGCATTTCACAAAACACCAATAGCCAAAGAAAGAATAAAAGTAAATTTCAAATAAGTCCATTTTGTTATTTATTCATTTCTTTGTAACTGAGAAAAAAATTCAAAATATTAACTTAAAATACACATGGAGATTTTCTGTTTAATATAGTCTCCATTCTCTTTAGATCAAGCCATTGTATTTTACAAATAAAATATATTGGATTTCAAAAATAATTTGGGGGAGTTTTCTGGATATGAAAAGCTGTCTAGAATAAGTGGTATGACACAAAAATATTTAAATTAACTAATAATAATGGCTAATATTTATACATTTTATAGACAGCCACCATTATGTTACAGCTTTGCTTTCATAATCTTATTTTATCCTCACTTAAACCCTAAGAAGAAGGAACATTTAAAAGAAAAAAAAAAATCGAGGCCTCAAAGTGTAAAACATCTTCCCTAAGGTCACACAGCCTAGTGGGTGGCAGGGATTCAAATTTTCGTTCATCCAAATCCAAAGATAGCATTTGGTGCGGCTTCACTTTTCTACAACAGTGGTTTATGGGGATGGTAAGATGCACTATTTTAAGCCAGGATGGTTCTAGAAAAATTGAGTCATAAGCTTAGAGTGTTTCACATTATCCTGAATCTCTGAGTGTTGACTATAACAACAAAAGTTATTATCATAACAAATGAGAAGGAGAAAAACTGCTGAAAGCACCACAGAGTGCCTTTCCCCAGGAACCACAAAGTACTTTTACAATAATGCCAACAAAAAAGGAATTCACAGCATAACATAAAATGGGCATTTGCTGTCTGTCCAGTTAATTGGATCAATGAGAGATATACAAACTGGATAACTCAGTGATTTTTTTTTTCAATTGTTCAACTTATCTTTCTCCAGAGATCAATGAACTGAAGCTGACCCAACAATGTCACCTCCTGACTTCCTGTTTATTTCTGAGTGAAGGCATTTTGTCAAATTAACACATCAGGAGAAGTCTTTCATAAGTCTGTCATCTGAAATTAAATGCCTATTCCTTTGCCTATTTTCGAAAGGGAAGGAGGTGGCAGACCTTGCTGAAGAGAAAGGAAAAGACAACTGAGGCATACATACATGGTGTGGTGTGGTGTGGTGTGGTGTGTGTGTATACGATTTCCCTGGCAACTCGTGGCAGGTCAAGACTGAGTGTGTGTAAGAGGAATACATGGAGGTGATATTGGAAGGATCCTAGTTCCTCCCATTCTACTATTCCCAACAAGGTCTCAGGAATTCTTATTGTCTTCAAAAACATTCTCTACCAAAACATGCATCACAACAGCAATCATTGTTACCTTCATTCAATGTAAAGTCTTCATTTTCTTCCTCTTTAGACATGGTCTATGTGACCATTTTCTGGATATTGTGAAACTATTTCTTGCTTTAAGATTCTGAAAAAAAGACTTTGTAGAACTTTTAACCATTCATTTACATCCCAGTAGATCTCTCAAGTCGAAAGATAAGAAACAGAGACTAAATCAGTATAATTTCATGAGTGGAAGATGAGGAATCTCGGTGAATCTAAGAGAAAGTCTATGAAAAATCAAGAAGGTATCAGGAAAGAAATGAGTGGTGATGACAAATGGCTCATGTGTCACTTGATACTGGCTCATATGCCATCTTTGGATTATGAGCTGAACAACATGACTTTGGCCACAAAGGGAACTGTCTAACTGTATTGTGTAGCCAAAGGCTTTGACCTTGACTTAAAACTTTTACTTCTTTTAATGTGTAAATGATTATGCTAAACATTAGCCAAGAAAAATCAAGTACACAGAAAGACCTCATATTTATAAAACACTTGACACTAGAGAAACTAATAATCTTAGAATTAACTGGGATGAGAACATATGATATCTTTATAATAAAGAAAATATAGCCTTCATTTGGGAAAAAGCAAATGTTCTAACACTGTTGAAAAAAAATACCAGCTTAGAAAAAAATTTACTTTATCAAAAGGAATTGTCTTTATAACTAAGGCTAAAAGTATGCAGTGGGCAGGTCTTCAGTTTCTGAGTTCTGTTTAAGAGTGGAATAAGTCAGGGCGCCTGGGTGGCTCAGTTGGTTAAGCGACTGCCTTCAGCTCAGGTCATGATCCCAGGGTCCTGGGATCGAGTCCCGCATCGGGCTCCCTGCTCTGCGGGGAGCCTGCTTCTCCCTCTCCCACTCCCCCTGCTTGTGTTCCCTCTCTCGCTGTGTCTCTCTGTCAAATAAATAAATAAATAAATAAAAATCTTAAAAAAAAAAAAAAAGAGTGGAATAAGTCAGGTAGAAGCATTATCATGGAGGGCTAAGTCAAAGCAAAGGCCAGATATTTGCCCACTAATGGTGTGTTTAGGACACAACAAGAAATTCCATAGTGATTATGAACACAGCCTCTGGTGCCAGATGGCCCAGGTTCAAAACCAAGTCCGACCACTTACTAGCTGTGCTGTCTTCAGAGAAATTATTTCATTATTTAATGTCTAAACTGTACCTCAGTTTTCTTTTCCAAAAAATGAACATTAAAATGAAGACTTCTTCATGGGGTTCTCATGTGGATCAAAAATATATAAAAAACATATATAAAGCACTTGGAACAGTGACTTGCACAAGGTAAATGCCATATAGTATTAGCTATTGTTATTTTTTATTATTATAGACAAATAGAGAAACAAAATGGAAACTGGAGACATTACAATTATATATGAGTCACTCCTATGACATGAAGTGACATAAGCCAAGGTGATAAATCAGAGAGTGGTGCATGGCACAAGATAGATGATTAATAAATATATGTTGAATGAGTATATTAGTAAGTGAGAATCCTAATTGCAGGCCAAGAAGATCTAAAGCAAATCTGCATGTGTATATGAATGGCAAAGAAGGTTGACGTAAACTAATATGGTTTTATTATCAGCTATGCAGCCCTGGAGTGAACCAGATAGCTTAAAGGAACAATGCTGGACTTGTTGCCAAAAAAAAAAAAAAAAAGAAGAAGAAAAGCAAATACAAATTAATGACCCTAGTCACTCACTGTTATGAAGCCTTGTGCTTTGATTTAAGTAATTTTTTTTTCTACTCCAGTCTCAGTGATTTGATGCATTTAAGAAGTCTCAATGGCAATACAAAATGACACTGCAATTCACAGGATAATTTTGGTACAATAACAAATAAGGAAATGTGACTAATCTGTCTTCGTCTTATCTTTTTCCTGTAGTAATAAACCAGCTATTTTGGGATGGTTGAATATCGCCTTCCCTTCCCATACCCTCCCTTTCCTAAAACACTTGTGAAGGTTTTGTTTGTGAAAAGAAATCTATTCTTACTACTTCATTCACAACATGCGCTCTACAAGCTTCTGACAACAAGAAATTCCTCTTGGACTCTAAAATAATTGTGTCCTAGAACTCTTACCAAAAAGGCTAACCAAAATAGTTATCATTTTCAAGTTCCCATCTATTTATTACTAAGGTCCAGACAAGACATGTAAAGGCATCTAAAGAGAATGCCATAACCATCTAGGGACAGTCAAGTTATTTTGTTGGGTCTTGGTCTACTGGCCAGTGGTATAGGCAGGTATTATACTCTTCAAACTATCAACATGTACTCTGATGAGTTAAATAGAATGAAAAGGGATTGGGTGGTCAAGACATTGGCAGAACCCAGCATCTTGAGGATTCAGATGTAATACAGAAGATGCAAATATTTTAATGGCAGAATAAAATAGCACATTAAATTTAAATGCAAATTAATTGGGATTGTGGTGTCTGGATAATCTATAGGGCAACATGGCGGATTTCAGCCAAATGAGTCAAAATGCAGAGCAGAAGAATAGCTTCAGACAAGAATTGGACTGCAGCTTCCAGAAGTTTTCTACTACCTTTTCTCTTAGGACAACTGAGGATCTTGGGCTGCCTTTTGGGGTAAGGGGACCTTCTATCTATTCTGAAGAGTTCCCCTCACAATCTCTATCTTTTGGCAAGTACACTTTTTAAAAAAAATAAGAGATTTGCAAAAGAAATTCAAACATTTGGGGGAAAAGAGCTGTCTGTCACAGACTCTCCCACTCCTGCTGCTACCCTAGCCAAGCAATACCCTAAGGAAGGTCAACAGTCAGAATCTCTGGGAGAGGAACTCCCCACCCCAACACTGCTATTTTTAGAAGCTCCCCAAGTGATTAATATGCAGTCAGAATGGAAAACCAATGGCTGAAATTATTCTAATTCATTGGTTTCCTTGACTGGAATTTCCCAAACATGGGTGTTTAAATATTTGTTGAAAATAAGATTCCTAAGCATGGAGGGACTGAATCAGAATCTTTAGGGATGGGAGCAGGTGGAGGATGGGATTGTTGTTGGTGGTGATGTGGTGATAAGGAACAGAAATCTGTATTTTAAGAGAACTTTATGGGAAACCACTTCATTTGACTATCCAAACTCCTAGGAACAGTTCTGATGTCATGTTCTGGCTTATTAAAATGAGTCATCTACTAGGTCATACTATTTAGTTCAGATTGTTTTCCTTCTTATTGAGAATATTACTTCAATTTTACTTGATGCAAAGCAATTCAAGTTTGTTTTCCATATGGCTTTTCTCTGTCAAATTCACAAGATAATGAGACTGCTTTGATAAAGCTGTGTTAGGATTTTGGAATTCCCTATAGATAAGATCTGCAAATGCTCAGGCCATTTGTTACTGTGAACCAAGAAGAATACAAAATTATCAGGTTTTTAAAAACTGAGCTCCATTACAGATGGAATTCTCAAGCCCTACCATAGTTTATCACCCCACCTTTCTAGTCTATCCTCAGGGACTAATTCTTCTGAAGATTCTCATTAGTAGGCATTAAAGACTACCCTCCTCTCCCAAGAGGCCTCCAATGCTGGAGTTCCATTCACTGACACCACGTCTGGAGCAGGTCAACTTCCTGACTTCCAAATGTGTCTATTTCCATTGGCCAGCAATATTTTATCCTGTGTGGTTTTGTAGGCCTCTCTATTCATTCTTCCTCTATGGTGGAAAAAGTAGAAAGGCACCCTCTGCATTTTTCGCCAGTTCTTCGGAGACCAAGAACATTTCCTTTTCAGGGATGAGGCTTATCCACTGGCAGAAAAATCTACTTCTTACTCACCACTGACTTCCTCTGCTTGGAGCGGATGGATTTTAAATGCTAGAATTTGGGTGCTGACCCATACTGCTTCATTTTGTTCTGAGGCTGTCTCAGAATGGAATTACAGCTATGAGTCAACCTCCCACTGCTGAAAGTAGGAAATCTGCATGAGCTGGGCACAGAGTAGGTGTTGTATAAACACACTTCGATAAATAACTTTGACTTGACCTCAGTTTTATCAAACAGCAACAACAGATATTTGTGGCAGACAATTCTTAGGCGATAAATTCAAGAAAGGCTTATCTCTTAACCCAGTAGAACAGAAATTTTATTTATCCCAGAAAACTTTCCTAGTTCTGAATATCCAAACTTTCTATAGAAGATTGAGCCTAAATTAGTGATGAAGGTTGCCTACATTGACCTAAAACACTTGAAAACAGCTCAACTTTGCACTTGAATCAACAACTGAATATAATTATGGTCAATGCAGTGTCCAAATACAAAGAAGAAATGTTGGTAAATGGAACTTTTCAGGAAAAATAAAGATCAGAGTGAGTAACATCAAATGGAAGAAGATATTGAATACTGACAGTTTTCTAGGAACTCTGTTTGTACTCATAGAGAGCAGATACACAAAAATGAGGAAGTGATTGAGGGAAGAATTGCATCTTAAAAGCATTCATTTTATAATGCATCCACCACAGGGCTAAACAAAACAAAAAAAGAAATACTGAGGAACTTTAAAATTTGTTTTCTTATTTTCTTAAAAATATTAAATGAAGGGGAAATAGGAGGGGGAGACAAACCATGAGAGACTATGGACTCTGAGAAACAAACTGAGGGTTCTAGAGGGGAGAGGGGTGGGGGGATCGGTTAGCCTGGTGATGGGTATTAAAGAGGGCACGTTCTGCATGGAGCACTGGGTGTTATACGCAAACAATGAATCATGAACACTACATCAAAAACTAATGATGTAATGTATGGTGATTAACATAACATAATAAAATAAAATTTAAAAATATTACAGTCTTTATAAGACAGACATCATGAAAGGTAAAATAAAAATAGTGTAGTACTTGATTAGATTCTAAGAAATTAGAGCAGATAGCAAATGTTATAATGGTTCGGAGACTCTTTTTGGTAGGGCATTGTCTTGAACCAAGTGTGATACAGCTGAGCCTTTAATGAAATGATAGGTAACATTTCAAAATAAGGAACTAGTTACACAATGGAAAATAATTAAGTGTTTATAACTATCATCATAATCTCACACTCACTTGAAATAAAGAATAATAAAGAAGCTGTATATTCATATGTAGCTGTTTTGAATTACTTTGTATAGCACATATAGGTTCAGTCTAGAAGCTCTCTCTAATTCCATGCAGATTTGAAAGAGTCTTGAATTTCACTGACACCACCTTTAATCCAAAGGACCAAGCTTAACTCTAGATAAGAGCTTCTGAGTCTGTAAATAAAGTCACTCAAGGAAAATGGTCCCATTATATGATATTCACCACTATCATCCAGCCTGATCCCCACTTATTCACCAATCCAGATTCCAAACAATGGGGAAAATTTAATATGCTCTCAAGAAAAGTATTTTACCACTAATGATGTTATTAAAAACAAACAAGCAAACAAACCCAAACTACAGGGAATATAGTGAATAATATTGTACTAATGTTGTATGGTGACAGATGATAGCTACACTTACTGTGGTAAGCATTGTGTAATATATGGAATTGCCTAGTCACTATGTTATACACCTTAAATTAATATAACATTTATGTCAACAATACTTCAATAATAAAAAAAAATTTATATGAAAATTTTACAAATAAAAAACAAAACAAAACATATTGCAAGTTACCACATAGAAAGGAATTCCACAATGGTTTCAGGTTGTGATATCACCACTGAAATAGATCCATCCCCAATGAGTATGTGAAGGGAATACCCCTCACTTTGGAGCAATGACATTTGACATGTGTTTTTGAATCTGGGCCCATTTTTCTTCAATCATACCTCATGTAAATGATGTGATTTTGAGGTTTTCTTGCCCCCCTCCCAATTTTCTATCTGATTTAGGTTTGAAGAAAATTAGACTGAATCACTTCATTTTTGCTTACCTTGATGGGCCCATGCTATGGAGACAGGGAGCAGCATGGTGGAAAGGGCCTAAACCTTGGAGTCAAACTATTTGAACCCAGGATCTGCTACCTATTTACTGTATGGCTTTGTGTGAATTGCCTGACCTGTGTGAGCCTCAGACATCCCATTTGAAAATAGAGATAATGTATAATACACAACAAGTATATTGCAAAGGCCATATTATCTGGTAGATTCTCAATACACAAGAGTTACTGTTTTAACATCATCATTAATATTTACTTGTATGATTATTTCTGATATGATTCTGGACAAATCATTAACTTTTTTCAGGCTTCAACTGCCCTGGTTATGCATGAGTGGGACCTTATGACAGTCTCTTCACTTCCTTCCAGTTCCAAGATTTTATGAAGGAAATCACATCTGCCACCAATGTAAACCACAAACACAAGTTATACATTTCTGCTGAGAAGTAGTTCTACTTCTGCATTAAGGGAAATTTCACAATTTACTTAAAGAAGACTGAGTGGTGGAGGCAGAGGATTTGCCAGCTACATATTTCTCCAGGAACATACTCTGCAAGCTGGGTTCTGGGTGAAAAGCCAGTGTAGGGAAGAAGAATACCATCTTTAGGAAACAGCAAAACAGCTCCAATGGTTTCCATAGGACTTTAGTCATTTACTTATACAATATTCACATTATTTTTTAGTGAGTTCCTCCAAAAGAGTATATGTAAATCAGGGATGATATGGCCAGGGAAAGGGAGATAGGTTTTAGAAGCGAAGGGCCCTTGCCTTGATTCCCAGATCTCCCACTGCTCAGTGACCCTGAACACCCCTTGTCTTATCATCAGGAATAATAATTTCTACATTTAGAGACACTGTGTGTTGGCATTTGCAGTAGGCCTGGCACATAATAAGAACTCAGTCCCAACCATCTTCTCCTCCTACCGCTTAGGAGCAGAGAGGTGGCTGTCGTTTTCTTGGTCAAGAGGGTTGCCAGCACTAGATAGTCAGATAATGGATGTTCAGTAATCATTTGAACCATTTGAAGTTGAATTGGGCACATGGATTTTCAGGAGTTGGTTGACTTCCGGAGAAAACTGAACAGTTCATTTTTAAGTAGTAACAGTGAACTATCGACGTTTTATTCCCCAGCCTGAATCAGGCTAGTTTAAAAGTGATTATTTCCCAAAGAGCTCAACAAGTGGTCTTGGAGAAAGGAGCCCCCTATCAAATGTGTTTGAAAACACTGGCCTTCTGAATATGTAATATACTTCACTGCCCCTCAACAAACACACACTTGGAGATTCACAGTGTGAAACAACAGGTTAAGGGCTCTGAAAAAATGCTGCAGCAAGAAGCTTGTTTTGCTTGGTTTAAGCCTTTATTTCCCAGTAGTATTTGACCAGGGAACCCTCTGAACACAAATTGAGAAATACTATTTTTTCAAGAAAGGGAAAGGGAGTAATAAGTGTGTGTAGTATGTTTAGATTTTTGAAAGCCATTATAAAATCTGTTTTTGAACTTTAGTCACTGTAGAGTTGGGTGCACTGTTTAGATGTGAATCAGAGACTGAATAAGGCTTAAAAATAGCAAGCTCAACGTGGTTAATAAGTGGGCACTACTATGCAGGAAATAATGTTCCCAGATACTTCAGGAGTCTTTACCCAAACAGGAGTTATCATTTAATATCTGGAGAGATAATAGAGGGAATGAGCAAGCACTGATGAGTAAGCAATAAATAAATATTCTGGAATAAATTAATAAAAAATCTATGTTTGTGACTGACATTAAACTATGATTCATGAAATGACAGGACTAAGAATAAAAGAAATATTTTAAGATCTAAAAAGTCTGTATGTGGCAGGTAAATTTTAATGTGAGTATTTAGGTCTAAATATTCAAAATTCATTTAATCAGTACATATTTACTGCATACCTATTATATGCCAGGTAGCATGCTGGGTACTAGAAATAAAACAATGGGGCAAAATCTTTGCTTGCATGGGGCTTATAGTCTATATAGGAAACAGACATAAATTAAAAATCATGAAAGTATGAAGTTGTGTCTGCAATAAGTCCTGTGAAAGGAGAGATTCATGCCCTGATTTCTAATTTGGACAAAAGGATGGGGAACCATGCGTGCTTTATGCACTGTTGTGTCCCTAGCACTGAGCACAGAGCCTGGCACAGAGGAATTGCTCCATAGATACTTGTTGAATTAGTTGGATGAATGAATAAGTGAATGAATGAAGGGCAGTGTACAGTAGAAGGATATGACATAGAGTTGTCAGAGAAGAGAGTCCCCAAATGAAGCTGACTTCTGAAGGATGCTCATCAAGTAGAGGAGGGAGGGAAGACTACGCCAGGAAATACATGTGCAAGAGAGGAAGCATGGCACGACAGTTGGGAGGAAAGGCAGGATGGTTGACTGCGGTTGTCATTAAGAAGGAATGGAGTCATTTGTGCAAGATGGGACAAGGATCGAAGCAGCAGGAGATAGGTCCTCGAAGACCAATTAGGGAGCTTCTATCTTAAGGTCAAAGGGAAAGTACTGAGTACTTTAAGCCAGAAGGAAGCGTAACGTAATCAGATTTGCACTTAAAATTGTTATTTTGCTTATTGAATTGGGGTGGGGAGGAAAGAGCAAAAGGAGATGAGAGTACTACCTGGGAAGCCACTGCAATAATGAGATAATGGTGACTTGGATTATTGTAGTCACCGAAGGGTGGGAGCATTCAAGAGAAATCTAGAAGATGACATCATACATAGAAGGACAGAGAGATAGAGGTATCCAGAAAGGCTCTTGGATTCTTGGCTTGCATAACTGATAGTATGTCACCCCCTGAGTTAGGAAGCAGTGTGAGGCCCGGGTGGCACTGGGACTCAAGGATTGAGTTGAACATATGGAATGAATGGTTGTGAGTGAATAATTAGGGTTCAGGAAAGAGAATCAGAAAATATTCATTTGCCTCATTCTTCCTCATGTCCTAGTGAGCACCTATTTTCAGCCATTTTTAGTCATTGCTCCCTATGGCTACTGGTCTGTGTGTGTCCCTGAATTAAAAAAAAAAAAAAAAGGCCACAAGAAAATAAATATTTGTAACTATCTGTGGCAATGGATATTAACTAAATTTATTTCATTGATCATTTTCCAATATATACATATATCAAATCATTATGTTGTATGCTTTAATACAAAGCTATATGTCAATCCAATCTCAATAAAACGGAGTGGGGAAGTCAACACAGTGCTGGGCATGTTGAGAAATGGTTTTAGGAATCATTATGCCTTCCCTGCACAAAGAAAAACTGTATTTCTATCTTGACATAGTATTTTTAGCATCTTTCTCCTTTTAGCGTGTTTAAGAACTCCATAAAGAACTGGAAAATGACCATAGAAATGCAACTGAAATTTGCTGAGAGTTAGAACAAATCTCCTAAAGGTTTACGTAAAATACTGAAAGCTGAGGAAAGAAAAAGTAAAGTCCAAGGAACAATCAAAGATATATTTATAAATTAGTCTGTGACACCCCCTGAAGTCTGGAGAGAGAAATTTACAACACATAAGAGACAACAGTCTATCTTCATAGAGACGGGCAGAGAGGGGGTGGAGAATGGAGGTGTTATAACCAGCTGCATTTGAGCAGTGCTTCTCAAACTTTTTTATTTTTAATTACGGTATAGTTAACATACAGTGTTATATTAGTTTCAGGTGTACAAATAATGATTCGACACTTCTATATATTACTCAATGCTCATCAAGATAAGCGTACTCTTAATCCCCTTCACCTATTTCTCTCATCCCCATTTGACAAAAGAGGCAAGAATAGACAATGGAAAAAAGACAGTCCCTTCAACAAATGGTGTTGGGAAAACCAGGTAGCGACACGCAAAAAAAAAAAAAAAGAAACTGACCTCTTACACCATACACAAAACTAAACTCAAAGTGAATTAAGGACCTAAACGTGAGACCTGAAGCCATAAGAACCCTAGAAGACAGCACAGGCAGTAACTTCTCTGACATTGGGCATAGCAGCATTTTTCTAGATAGGTCTCCTGAGGAAAGGGAAACAAAAGCAAAAATATATTAGTGGGCTAATCAAAATAAAGAGCTTCTGCACGGCAAAGAAAACTATCAACAAAACTAAAAGACAACCTACAGAATGGGAGAAGATATTTGCAAATGACATATCCAGTAAAGGGTTAGTATCCAAAATATATAAAAAACTTATACAACTCGACACACACACACACACAAAAAAACAAATAATCCAGTTAAAAATGGGCAGAAGACATGAACAGACATTTCTCGAACTTTAATGTGCATTGGAATCCGTTGGTAATTGTTACAATTCCAATGAGAGTTCAGTAGGTCTACGTGGAGCCTAACACTGTGCATCCCTAACAAGCTCCCAGGTGATGCTGGTGCTGAGCACAGCAAGGGTTTAGACTAGCAGAGCTTAACGAGTCAGAAGAAGACTGAGTCCTGGTTCCATTAACCGTGTGCCCCTGGTAAAGCAACTCGACCTCACTAAGCCTCAATTTCTTCGTCTCTAGTAGAGAGTAAAAATAGTACCTTTATAACAGGGTTATCGAGAGAATTAATTGTGATAATTGTGAGCCTATAGCAAGTATTTCCTAAATGTTAACTGCTAGTATTACTAGTACTGCTAAAGTCAGAATTCTAGGAGGTGGTTCAGACTGAAAGCACAAATAATGTGAAGTTTTTAGGTAACTTCATATAGCTGATGGATCCCCATGTATTACATTTATCAAGGTGGATTAGAATGTTTGAAACTGAGGCATATCACTATGGTATATGATTACTGAGTTTAACCTGTCAGGTAAATTTGTATTTTAGGTCCATTGTTTCTCAATAGTCCATTCAACAGCTCCCTGCCCAAATATCAATGCCAATAAAACTGAATTGTACCAATTTCTGGACATAGAGGACTTAAGCTGACAAGGGCATCAACTCCATTTGAGAAAGTCAACCTGAGGACTATCATAACAATATGTTTGTGCCCAAATAATTGCATGCTTCTATAATAATAGAACTTTCCCCTCCATTTCTCTTTTAATGAAATGCTTTTGTGTTCAACATTAGAGAAGCATAAATTACCCAAATTAAAAAGCACATGGAGAGGGGTGGCTGGGTGGTTCAGTCAGTTAAGTGTCCAACTCTTGGTTTTGGCTCGGGTCATGATCTTAGGGTTGTGAGATCGAGCCCCACGTCAGGCTCTGCACTCTGTGCGGAGTCTGCTTGTGATTTTCTCTCTCCCTTTGTCCCTCTCCCCTCTTTCTAAAATAAATAAATAAATCTTTTTTAAAAAACACATGGGGAGAAGAGGATATACTCAGTCTATCTCATTGAATATACAATAGATATAAAGGGAGCTCTGAGTCGTTCTGACAGAGAGTGTCCCACAGGTCCTTCTGGAATCCAAGGGGGATGAAAGGCCTTCAAAAATAATTTACTTATTGACGTCAGTAAGTCTGAAGTAAAACAATTAAGTGCTTTCAATTCGTTTTATCACAAACTATTGTGCATTGAGAATCAGCTATATGCTTGCCATTGTCCTGAGAGTTGTGCAAGGACAAGAAGTTTAAGTCAGGTCCTAACCCCAAGAAGTTTACGATTGATTTTTCGGACAAGTCATACATGCATGAAACACAACACAACATGTGACTGATTACCAAAGAGGCATTCATAAGAGGTACCAAAGGAGAATGAAGATGAGAATGATCAGGGTCAGTAGAAAATATCATCTGAGGAAATAGCACTTGATTTGTGCCTTGAAAAGTAAGTGAATTTGGATAAAGCTAGAAGCTGGAAATTCATTACTGGCAGAAGTAGCAAGAACAAGTTTAGGGTGGGGGTGGTGAAGGGACATGGCATAATTTTGTGTCTGCAGAAAATAATGGAAAATTTAAAAAATATATCCATCCAGTATGGTGGGGCAGTATCATGGGAAGATTTTGACCATCAGTTGAGGAGACTGGAATGGGAGAGGGCAATGCATTAGAGGAATGGATGTGAGTGTGCGGATAGCAATATATGTGCATGTATATGGGTATTTATTTAATAGCTAGAAAAATTATTGAAACTTGCATTTTCAATGTAACACCAGGTAATAATGCTGACACATATACTCTGTATCCATAGCATGTAGCACCTAAACTTTGTCAACACTGAAAGAATTCTGGAGTCAGAGTGGGTGTGCACTCTACCCTTCTATCTAGGAACTCATATATAGAAGGACTCTTTTGACTGGGAACTTTTGTAATATGGTGAAAGGCTTTACTGAGATTTACACTCGGGATTTACATTATCATATAGAAATTTTATGCACTTCAATTTTCTAATTATAAACAATCACCTGTAGAAGACCACCCATGTGTTCTACTAAGCAGCTAGTCGTAAGACCTCATCTGTGTGGCTCGGGGGCTATGAAAACAGATCTGATCCTGTCTGACCTTCTGTGTGTCTGCAGTGTTTGGCCTGGAATGTCCATCTCTTGCTTCCTTGTCCTTATTTCTAAGTCTAGGTCACTGCCCGTGTTGCAGCTGGCTCTAAGTCTCACCTTTATTTCATCTTTATTGATTGAGTTCTTCATAAAGTTCTGCTTCCCTCCAATAGGTTCCTCAAATTCTGACCATGGCTTTGCTGCACTAACTTCTGAGTCTGTCTGCCTTCTCTCGGGCAGCTGTGTTTCCTCTGGGAGAACCGTGGTCTTCGGTCTGCTGTGGCAAGCAACAGTCACTTCTTCTTATAGTGAGAACTGAAACCAGAACCACCATAGGCCATTTCCTGGACACTTCCTATGAAAGTTCCCTTCCCCTCACCCACGGTAGCTGTAGTTTAGTGTTTAGGAGCAATGGTTCTTGGGTTTGAACGTCAGGATTGCAACTTACCAACTGCATACTCTTGGGCATTTAACATTTCTGTACATCAGCTTTCCTTTTTTTAGAATAGGATAATAATAGTGCCAACCCATAGAGTGATCGTGAAGATTAACTAAGTTAATACATGTAAAGGGATTTAGAAGACTGTCTGGCACATAACAAGTACTCGATAAAGGTTGTCTGCTGATGTTTCGTATTATTCTTATGCTTATTATTAAATCTCTTTTGCCCCAGTATCATGTAGATTATATGGCATATCACTCATTTGCGCATTAAATTTCTCCACTTAAAATAGATTCTAAAATTACAATCTTTATCATTATCATTTAACTAGGTATTTGAGTATTTCTATGCATATTTATTTCCTTTTTTTTTAAAAGATTGTATTTATTTATTTGACAGAGGGAGACACAGCGAGAGAGGGAATACAAACAGGGGGAGTGGGAGAGGGAGAAGCAGGCTCCCCACCAATCAGGGAGCCCAATGTGGGGCTCAATCCCAGGACCCCGGGATCATGACCTGAGCCAAAGGCAGGCGCTTAACCGACTGAGCCACTCAGGCAGACCTGCATATTTATTTCTATGTGTCAGTATGAACGACAATACCAAGCCTGAGAGAGTACTACATTACCATTCAGTTTTAACCTTTCTACTGGGGACAAATTTTTACTGAGAATTGAGAAACAATAGAAGTCTTTTAGCACCTGATGCAATTGACAAAAGTGCCTTTTCCAAAGTGAATGAAATCTGATATTCTTAAGTGCTTTTGCTGCTATGCCTTTACAAAACTTCTAAATTTACAGAAGGCCCATCAAGGAGTCCATCAGCTAGTTGACACATCCCTGAGCCTAGACTCCAGGGTGAACTGAAACAATGTAAAACAATGTAATTCTTATTGATGATCTTGTTATAGAGATGAGATTTTTGTATTTGAAAAAATTAAAAAGCAATACAAAATTGAGGGTATTATGGGAGATGAGGAAGGAGTGAGATCAAATGATCAAATAAGCTTAAACTGTAGTGTGAGGGATATAGAATAAATATCAGGAAACATTTATGAACAGTAAATGCTATTAGAATGGGGTCATTACAAACTCCTTCCCCAAGAGCCCTTTAACAAATGTGAATTTAGATGTAATCCTGTTTTAGTTCAATAATTCAGTGCATGCCTTGGCAGCAAAGGGAGTGGATTTGATTATCTTGTTAAGGTTCCTTTGGACCTCTGAAGCTATAATTCTGAGAGGAACTTCTTGTTATTCCTAAATCTCATGTTTCTCAACTAAAAACAGGAGAAAGGCAATGCTAAACTGTGTCTACAGTGTTCTGAGATCTTCGTGCTAAAGATGTTATAAACAGCATGGATACAACAGATTTATTACTAATTGGGGAAATTGGTGACTTGAAGAAAAAGGAGGCAGTCTGTAATTTTTAGATATTTAAGTCTTTCTTGGCGTTTCTTGATTTTAGAAACATTCACCTGTAAACAAAAACATTCTATAATATTCTAAAAACATGATATAGCTATTTCAGTAAAGTTTTCCCTAAAGAAGAATGGCTAAGGGAACAAAAACTAAATTCTTAAGACTGAATCAACAGGTATTTATTTTAAAAGGTACATAATCATCTCTTCGGTAAAGTATAACAGTAGAGACACTGCCCTCCCCCAAGGTAGAGAAGCCAGAAGAAATGTGGATCTGCCACTGACTTACTGAATAGCCCAGCTTTGATTTCTAGTTACACTGTGCACAAATGTCGAAAATCATTAAAGTAATCCTTTATGTATCTTTTCTACTATGACCTTACAGAGAAAATAATTTCCCCTTTATATTCATTTGACAATCATTTATTGAGCCCACAAAATATGCCAGATGCTGTGTTGGACATGACCTAGAGAGAGACAATAAAAAGTAAACAGATAAGCAACTATGTGATAATGTGCTATGGTGAGAACAGAATGATGGGATAGGACTTGTCTGGGGACAAGGGGGACCACTTTAAGTTGGGTAATATGCCCGTCCTCAATCTGATTCCATTCAGATTAATTTCTCCTCAGTGTCCTGCTCTGTTCTATACCACAGTGGGGCTCATCTTGGCAGGTCACAATCCACAGGCTTTTATGTTCGCTAACTTATGGCTGGGCTTAACCAATGAAATCACTGACATGAGACTGGGGCGCTGGAAGAAGGGAGAAATCAGTGTATCTCCCCTACCCCCCCACCCCCACCCCGCTTTGGGCGGTGTCTCCGGCAGAGGATACATCTCCTCCCTGGCTCTCTCTAGTCATGCCTGACGTGGTTCTAGCTTCTGCTGTGGTCCCAGACTTCAGGAAACCTACCTTCTCTTTTTGTCACTCCTGCCAAAGGTTGACTGTGGCTTTCTGCTGTTGCTAATCTCTGGGTTGTTTTATTATCTCCTATTTGACTTCTCAGTATTTCCACCACATAGGTAACCAATACTATGTGTTAAATTTCCTATTTTAAATACGTAGGAGTGGTTTCATTTTCCTGGGTGGACTCTGACTCCTCAGTTTAAAACGAAACTAAAGAAGTAAGAATTAAAATAGGAACTAGAGAGCTAAAAGGATCCAGGTATCTGATGCTCTAGAAGGAGAAGGTCCAGGCTGATAAACATGAAAATCCACAAAGCATGGATATCTTGGGCTCTTCAAGGAGCATAAAGCAAACCAGTGTGGCTGTGCCATCATGTGAGAAGGGAAAATGATCAGTTGAAGCCAGAAAGGTAAATGGATATAGTATCGAATAGTTTCCTGTTCTAAGTATGAGGAAGATAGACAGAGATGCTTTGATTTCAATTTTTGAAAGATTACTCTGCCTACCTTGTGGATAATGCATCCAGTGTTAGATGGGAAGACAGTCCAGAGTAGTAGCTGAGGAGATGGAGAAAAGTTGGCAGGTTCATAAAGAGTTTTATAGACAAGACCCAACTTACTAGTGGTGTCGTCATCAAGGACAAGAGAAAGTGAACCAGGGATGACTTTGTTAAATTTTGAACTGAACAACCAAGTGGACGCTGGTAGTCTCAACGAAGAGAAAGAAAGAGGAAGAAGAAGGTTGAAGGAAGGGAAATAGAAGTAAGAGTTCGGTTTGGGTCCTGTTAGATTGAATTGCTTCTTAGACCTCCAAGTAGAGATGTATAAGAGGCAGTGGGTATATGAGTCTAGAGTTAAGGGGAGAGGTTAGAGGTGGAGACAGACATTTTAGGAATTGTTGGCATGTGAATGGTTTTTAAAACCACAGATCTGGATAACATTGCCTAAGACGAGAATGAAATTGGAAGCAATTTATTACAAGCCATCAGTGATTATTCTAAACACAGGATTTTGAAGGAAAAAGTCATTAGACATAGCTATTTTAAAAAAATAGACTTTGTAAAGCACCAGTAGAAACATTTTGTACATGTGTTAAAAAAATAATCTGAGAATCCAAAGGCTAGCGCTACACAATTAATTTGGTTAATGTAGACAGCTTTTCAAACAATATAGGACCCATGACATTGCCTGAATGGTGTTTGCCATTTACATGGTCTAAGTGAAGCAGATGCTAATTAGGAACTCTTTTCCTTCAAAGACATAAATCTTCCCAGGAAATCAATCATATTTGATGCACTGTCTGAAATGGGTGTATAAATATCAACTGACCCTGAATATTACAAAGCTTTAACAGTTTATCTTTCATTTTCTCCATCCCTACCAGAGCAAGTAATATGTCTTTCAGATACTCTTGTGGATCTACACTGAGAAATCTTTAGCTTTTTACTGTCTTTGACATTCCATGTGCAGTCAATTGACCAAATATAACACTTACCTCATATAGCTCATCTGCTGTTCTTTAGTCTTACTGCTACACTCCTACTAATCTTGTGGTTCTCATTTGCTTTCACCTGGACCACCTTCCTCCTTCTGGGCAGCCCTTCCCATCACCCCTTCGAGTATGCTCTCACTGCCATTCCCCAAGTAACATGTTGTCCTATTACCTGGAATTCCTAGAATGGCTTCCTACTCGTTCCTAATTACATCTATGTGTCTAGTCCTTCAAAAGAGCGTCCACATGGCCTTGCCTGAAAGCCCTGACATCTTCAAAACATCACTAGCTACTTATGCCGATAGGGCCCCAGATGATTTAGTATAAAATAGGTTTGCTGCACTTTGTTCAAATGTGTTCTTAAGCATTCGGAGAATGAAAGATGTAGTCCCCAAATAAAGACTATAGTTTATTTTAAAGATTTAGAATTATAAAAGAGGCTGAATTACAAACTGAGTAGTGGTAGTGTAGAGAAAGGGAAAGTAAACTGTGTCAGTCCTGTGTTTACTGGCTGCTTTCTCCTCATTGGAAAGAAGGCATCTCGGGATTGGAGGATGGCTTTAGCAATATAGAGAGTGGGATTTCTTCCCCCCTATTTTTCTGATCATGAGAAGAAAAAGGAAAAAAAAAAAGAAAGAAAAAAAGAAAGACATTCTAAGCGTGGAGAAGCCATAAATATAAGCTTTCCCAAAGATCATAGGAAAATTATTTCTGAGAGAGAAATATAATTGTTGAGAACTGAGAAACAGGAGAAAACCATCAAGAGGTCTCAAATAACAGCAGATAAAAGCAAAGAAATGTTTCCACTTCATACAGTGCAGCTAGGTACACACAGGTGAAAAGAAATGGGAAAGTCCTGGAAAGGAAAGTTAAAGTGCAGCATGATGAAAAAAAATAATTTTATTATTTTCATATTAATTTTTAAAGTTATATGTACACTTATAACTTTAATTATTACAATTATATACACATATATAATTTTAATAGTGGGCACCTGAATTTCCCTTAAAGAGAAAAACTATCTTCGTCTAGGAAAATACCTTGAGATGTCGCTTTGGGTGGAAGAAAATGAGCCCCCTGCGAAAACATGATGTGTAAAATGGCAATTTTTTTAACAGATTGGATAAGCTGTTCTTCACAAAGACCTAACAGTTATGCAATGACTGGGGTAAGGAAGAAGAGGAAAGAGGGAAGAAAGTTAAGAGGAAAACAGAGGGGCTAAGAAGCATGACAGCTTGCAGAGCCTGTAGAAGCAGGGCTCCAGGACACAGCCTAGAGAATCTAATCAATGGTATTGTAACCGTGTTGTGTGGCGACAGATGGTAGCTACACTGGTGGTGAGCATAGCATAACTACAGGGTTGTGGAATCACTATGTTTTACACCTGAAACTAATGTAACATTGTGTGTCAACTACACTTCCATTTAAAAAAAGAAAAGGAAGGATGCCTGGGTGGCTCAGTCAGTTGAGCGCCCAAGTCTTGGTTTTGGCTCAGGTCATGATCTCAGGGTCGTGAGCTGGAGCCCTGCATGCGCTCTGCTCAGGGTGGAGTCGGCTTGAGATTCTCTTCCTCTTCCCTCTGTCTCTCCCCCTCTGCCCCTCCGCCTTTGTCCCTCCCCCCACCCCACCCTCGCTCAAGCACACACTCTCTCTCTCAAAATAAATAAATAAGTCTTTAAAAAAATTAAAAAGAACAAAAACAAAAAAGCAGGGCTCTATGACAAAGCCCAGGGGTGGGAATGTTGGGGTTCATTTATAAACAGAGTTTTCAATACTCAATTTAAAGTTATCTGTAGTACTGCAAGAGAAATGCCCTGCGTGGCCCTAAACCTTCGGTAAAGTCAGCCAAGGGTTTTAGAAAAATAACAAAGTAACAGGCTTTATTCAAGTTTAGAATGGCCTGGAGCAGATACAAAACAGGAGCTTTAGTTGATTGGGGGTTGGGGAGCATAAAGCCTGTCTCCCACCACGCTACCGATTTCTAGATATATTGGGAGGAACAATAAGAATGTGGAATGAGAATAGAACCACTTTTTATTTAAATCTTAAAGAGAGGACCCCCTTGACATTCGGATTCCAGAAGCATTGATTAACAATACTTAAATTCTTTGGGAGAAATTATTTAATTCCCAATGCAGGTGTTTTCACATCTGGTATTATATCTGTATATTTATAGCTTGCAAAAACAGTAATTCATAATTATCTCTGTTGAAATCCTTACTTTTTTTTTTTTTATTAAAGAGTTGCAATCTCTATAGGGAAAAGAATAAAGCATTGATGGGATTGTGGATGAAATGTTGGGGGAACTCAGCCTTTACATCTTAGAAACAGTTACTTCTTGCTGTCACATTCTTTACCAGGCAGAGAATTTTAGTCAGAGTGCCTAGGAGGAAACAATTACTGATGCCTGTTTCTGGTTGCATGAACTTTTGAAAACCTTTTTTAAACTGTGGATCTTCTCTCCAGATGAAAGATATTCACTCAAATGCAGGAGTCTGCATAAAATCTCAGGGCATTCTTTGCTC
>NC_138375.1:28514378-28541870 GCF_054177405.1 Leptonychotes weddellii | reverse complement strand
GCGGGGCTCGATCCCAGGACCCTGGGATCATGACCTGAGCCGAAGGCAGACGCTTAACCGACTGAGCCACCCAGGCGCCCCGGAAAGTTTTTCAGATAGATAATGGACATGCTTAAAGAGGAAGTCAAGCAGGTTAAATTTACAAAATTAATTTAAATATACATAGAAAGTCTATAAATATGATCATACACATTCAAAATTCCCCAAAAAATGGTTATTAAAATTACCCAAATTTACAAATAGATTAGTAAACCTATAAACTGAATTTAAAAACTTTAGTAGGCTTTTAGATTTTTAACTTTAATAAATTGAATGCTGAATTTTTAAGCGAAAGTAAACCTCTGAATATCTCTTCCACAAACAAAAGCCACTTTTAGGACAAAAATATTCACATTTAATAATTGCCACCCGCATGAGCCCCTCCTCACAATAATTCATTAGGGCTAAGAAATAAAATTTTTAAAAGGAGCTCCTACACATAAATAAGAAGAACCCATTAGAAAAATCAGCTAATTTCTAAGGAAATGAAATATAAACAACCAAAACACATATATGAAAACATACTTAACCTCATTCATAGTTAAAGATAGGGGAAAAAAATCAAAAGTGTGGTCCCATACATTGTCGGTAGAAGCACTAAGACATGGGCATTCCCCAAAGCCGATGAAAAGGTAAACTAGAACTACTGTTTTGAATACAATTTGTCAAAAACTATCATATTTTAAAATGCATATATCTGTGGACTTGATATTTCCACTATCAAGAATTTATCACATATACATATTTGAATGTGTTCAAAAAGGAATTTATCCAAGAATATCCACTAAGTATTGTTTGCATTTAAAAAATTGGAATGGCCATCAGTAGAGGACAGGTTAAGTATGTTATTAAATCCATGCAGTGGCTTCGCATACATCCATTCAAAAGAACTAAGTAGTCGTTTGTGTATGGATATATAAAAAGCTTCAGTTACAGTAATTAAAAAATAAATAAGCCAAGCACAGAGCAGCTTTATGATATACTCCCGATATCTCCTGGAAAAAAACAATATATATATATATATATGTGTGTGCATATGCACAGAAGATTTCTGAAAGAATATAAGCATACTTTTAAAGGTCCTTGACTATAAGGAAGATATATTAGTTTCCTAGGGCTGCTATAACAGAGCTCCACAAAACGAGTGGCTTAACGTAACAGAAATTTATTCTCTCGCAGTTCTGGAGTCAAGAAATCAGAAATCAAAATGGTGGCCAGCTTATTCCGTCTGAGGGCAGTGAAGAATTGGTTCCATGCTTTTCTCTAGAATCCAGTGAAGGCTGGCAATCAATCCTTGCTGTTCCTTGGCTGGTAGATGCGTCTCTTCCGATCCTGTCTCTAACTTCTCATGACACATCTCTAGGTTTTCACATGGCCTGCTTCTTTTAAAGACGATAGTCATATTGGAGTAGGTCCCATGCAACTCCAGTAAGATCTCATCTTAATGAATTTCATCTGCAACAACCTTATTTCCAAATCAGGTCACATTCTGAGGTACTGGGGTTATGACTCCAACATAGCTTTTTGGGGAGACAAATTCAACTCATAACAGAAGGATATGGCCATCAGAGCTTAGAGAAAAACCTAAAAATTGGTTAATAAGACTACTAGTTAAGTGATGCAGGCATGATTAAGTGCTATTATGGTCCTGATCCCTTCTAAGATAAACATTTAGACAACAAATACCATGCTGTATAAATGGATTGTCCAAATCTCAACATTCAGCATTCAGTTAATTTTAATGATGTTTCTCTCCCTCACTCAGACTTCCTTTATGAAAAGGAAGGTCTCTCAGGGCGCCTGGGTGACTCAGTCGTTAAGCGTCTGCCTTCGGCTCAGGTCATGATTCCAGGGTCCTGGGATGGAGCCCCGCATCGGGCTCCCTGCTCGGCGGGAAGCCTGCTTCTCCCTCTCCCACTCCCCCTGCTTGTGTTCCCGCTCTCGCTGTCTCTCTCTCTGTCAAATAAATAAATAAAATCTTTAAAAAAAAAAAAACAACTCAATTTCTCTCAAATGGTATTTTTATTTCCTGGAGTCCCAGAAACGAAAGGGCCTTTAGAGATCTTTTTGTATATGCCTGCTGTGTTTGACCATATCTTCAGCAAAAGGCCAGTCTCTGCTTGAACGTCTGTAGGAAGGACGAACCCACTGCTCCCCAGAGCAGCCCTTTCTGTGGCAGGATATTCTTGATGGTTAGAAAGCAGACACTGAGCCATATTCTGCCTCCCTAAAATTTTCACCATTACGTCTTTGGTCAGCCATCTGAGCTTTGCAAAATTGCATATATATTTAATATTTTATATTTTAAATTATACATACCATATATATGTGTAAGCATATATTTTGTAAAACGTCCTAAAATATATTTTTAAATATATGAAAAATAGATTTATATTCATTTAAGCTACCAAAATATCTGGGGACATCTTTGGGCTCTATTCCACATCTTACCTGAGTGGCAATTATAGCCTAATGTCTTTGAGGTAAATAGCAAAAATCAAAATTATAGAACCAATAATTAGATAAAGGAAAAGTAGTGTGGCCAGCAGAAGCCGACATGAAAGCAAAGGCATTGAGAAATAGCCATCAGCTATTGAGAAAACAATTAGGTGGCCATATTCTCACTGATATCGATTCTTGCAAATACATCTCCCAGGCAAAAATGCCCATCATGTAATTTGATTAACATTTTTATAAGAAAATACCCAATAGAAATATAAATTCAACAAAAATTCAACAGTTTCTTTGAAAACTCAAGTCTTTTTGCCAGGATGTTCCTAAAGAGATATATTCTCCTGGGGAGAATGGGAAAAAACAAGAAAGCAAGTCCATGTACATAAGAAAGAGCTAAAAGCTTTGAAAATAATAGGGGGGATTTTGTGGGAATTTTGCCAAGAAATCTCTTCAAAAACTTAAATGCTTTAGGCAGCTTGGACAAGGCATGGATTCTGCGTATGAAGGGATTCCACAAAATTGTGACAAATTGTTCCATTCACAGTTACTCTGCCAGATTTTGTCACACACTCTGAGAGACGTTAATAAATTTATGTCAGCTTGTCATTCCTTCACAAAATACTCCCTTCACCCAAATAAATAGGCTCGTTTGAGGCTACAATGGCCATCTTTGTCTAAGAAACACTCGCTCAATTTGTAGATACACACTGTTTGCTTGGGGTATCAATTCACACAAAAACCACAATGATGCTTCTTTGGAAATATGAAATATCTCCAGAGTTCCCAGAGGTGCTGCAGGAAAGGGCAATCCTGAGTCACTGGGACTGTCAGCAACTGCCAGAAAATCAAACCTAAGGTACTACTAAGAGGAAGTTCTAATAAGACAAATGGAGCTCAGCATCAAAGTCATCTGGCCACCCAGTTGTGCAGGGAGGTAACTCAGAAAAGTGAGTGTCCAAATGTACCCTCTTTCCTTCATTGATTGTAAAGGATAGCATTTCTTCATTACTTCTTTTTTTAAAAGATTTTATTTATTGATTTGTCAGAGAGAGAGAGAGAAAAAACACAAGTAGGGGGAGGGGCAGAAGGAGAAGCAGGCTCCCCGCTGAACAGGGAGCCCGATGGGGGACTTGATTCCAGGACCCTGGGATCATGACCTGAGCCGAAGGCAGACGCTTAACTGACTGAGTCACTCAGGCGTCCCTCTTCATTACTTCTATAATTTAAAGAATCTCCCCGTGATAATTAAGGCCTTGAAGTGATAACCTCCCAGAAAAAAAAAAAAAAGGATCACTTAAAATATAAAAATCCTACCTTACCAATAATATTTGTGGCTGACTTGTGGTAAAAACTAATGGCGAGGCCATCGGTGAGCACATTAATGATGCAGCTGTCTGGATAAGCAACACAGAGTCACGGGTTTCTTCTGCTGTGCTCCAATAGGATGTTCTTACCAGGAAATAGTTGATTCGGTTCCTGGTGGGGTGAGCAGTTTATTGCCAAAGGTAAATTTACTCAGCGTTAAAAAGAGGCACTATTACTTAGCTCTTTCTAGAATTCACATTTCAAAAAGGGTTTGTGGGTTACTTCCTTGATTTTCCCTTAGCAATGATTTTTGTAGCATTACTCATAGCTGTAATGTTTAGAACAAAATAAAACCCAGAAAGAATGTAAAAGATTGCATACCTTAAAGTCGTGGTGAAAAGAGGGAGTACATGCATCAGGATATCCACTAAATTCTATTTAGAGCCTCCCACAGGACACTACAGTCCGTAGCTGGTGGAAGTCCTATTTATCTGGAGGTATGCACGCTGCATTTGCTCACAAATTGCCAAAACATCTATTTAGCATAATCGTGTCACCAAGATCATTGTAACCTGCCCTTACTAACTTCACTACTGGCTCAAGGGTTGGGTTTTCTCCTCTTGGACTGAACGTTCTGCTGTTCTTCTAAGAAATACTTCCCAGGGACGCCTGGGTGGCTCAGTCAGTTAAGTGTCTGCCTTCGGCTCAGGTCATGATCCCAGGGTCCCGGGATCGAGTCCCGCATCTGGCTCCCTGCTCCGCGGGGAGCCTGCTTCTCCCTCTGCCTCTCTCTCTCTCTCATGAATAAATAAATAAGAAATACTTTCCAAATATTGTCTTTCACTCGATTGTACCCAGCCAGAGTTGGTTTGAGACTGGGTTTTGCAACATCAGGGGTGTTAGCCAACAATGGCTAATTTGGGGTTTGGTGTTGGCGCCGTGGCCTATAAGAACATGGGGTTGCCACTTTTCCAAGTTTTCCTAACTGACTGGTGACGCCTCCTGAAGCAAGAATCCCTGTTTTTCTTTTCAAGAATCACCCCCTCCCACCACTACCACCACCTTCCGGCAGGGTGGCCTGTGAGACTTAATTAAAACCTGTTATTTCCACACTGCCAAACAAGAAGACTTGAAGACTCACCAGTCACCTTTACCACTTACTCTGTCCGAGACCTGGGCAAGCAGATGGGGGTAAGGAGTTTTATCCACCTGCAGCCTATCTTCTTTATTTGGGGAGGGGGGGAAAGGAGCCACAACGTTCCTACACCACTCTCATTCTTCTTCCATGGCTCTGTTCCCTCTTTTCTCGCCATGCCAAGAAACCTTGTAGCTCGAAGTTCTTTCAGTCCTTGCCCCTCATGCTCTGTATGTCTAGCTCAAGACTCCAATTCCATTTTATTCCTTCACGGACTTGGTGTACGTGTTGTATCCATGCTTAATTTACATGAGCCATAATTCATTAACTTGACGACTCCTTTGATTGCAAGATGCACCATTATTTTATCTACCACTGAAAAGAATGAAAATGCTGCCAATTTAAAAATCTATGTGCACCATCATGTATATGATACATTCTAACTTCAGAAATACTGAACTGTGAAAAAAAATATTTATCTTTGAATTGATGAACTATGGTAATTTAAGGCAAAAAGAAAAGAGAAGAGCTTTAAGTATCCTTATAAGGGCATTAATAGAACTTCCAGCTTTCTCCCATTTTGGTTTCCTGATTGTCTATAGTCCTGCCTATCTCTTCCTTCTCTTGATTTCTTTATTAACCAAAAAAAAAAGCCCTACTATGTGCAGGTCCTGCGGTTGGTGTTAGGGCCAGTAAGTAAACAAGAGACGGTATTTGTGCTCAAGATGCTTTTGGTTTGGGGCATGGATACAAAAAGCTGCTAAGAATTATAATAGAGTGACTGTCACTCTACTAGACAGAGCACAGAACCCGAAAGGAGCAGCGAAGGGGGACCTGACCCAGTCCAGCGTAGGTGATGGAGAGCACTCCTGAAATGCAGCATCTGAGCCAAGATCTCAAAAACAAACAAGAACATTTGGCCATTCAAAGGGACAAGGCAGATGAGGAAAGGAGAGATACTCAGGTGAAGAAAGGAGAGATATTCAGGTGAAGAAAACACCCTAGGCAGCAAGAGAGAGGTCAGCATTGTGTTCTGGCAAATGCAAAGTGTTCCAGAAGACTGCAGGACAGGAAGAATGGAGGTGAGCCAGGAGCAGCCCCCTGAATGGCCTTGTCTACTGTGCAGAGGAGATGGAAAATGGTTCTGAGGACATGGTGAACCAGCAAAAGGCTTAAGTTTAAAGTGGCAAGATCAGTGAAACCCTTTCTTTTAACTTGTCTTACCTTCATTTTGTGAGGATCAAATTAATGAGGAATAATAATCTGGATCTTCCCTCTGCCTTGGCTTCTGAAGTTGCACCATGATTGCACTGGATAACCACTTTTGCCTTTTCCTTCTGGAGATGTCTATCTATCCATTTTGGTTCATTTTCTTTAGTACTTTATAATTTTTTCCCTCTAATATCTCTTTCTGAAAGTTTCACCAGTTAGATATTGGCTTCCTAGACTCATCTTCTATGATTTTTATCTTCTTCAAAATTTCCATCTCCTTGTCTTATGGTTCTACTTCTGGGAACATTCCTAGAATTTATCTTTCAACCCTACTACTCATTTTTATGGGAGGAACAGCACTATCATATTTTGAATTTCTAAGAACTCTATTGGGTTTTTTTTCTTTACAGCAATCTGTTATTGCTTATGGACTTAATAGCTTCCCAAGAATAGTCCTCCCAAAGAATATTAATAAACAGTTACAGCATTTGCACGATCCCGGCATTATCTCTATTTTCTTCTTTTTCTCTGTTTCCACCTTATTTACCTTGGTTCCTCTCTCCATGATGAGTATTCCCTTAAATTTCTGGTGACCCAAGGTTGTTTTTTTCACAGTTAAGAGTGGAACTTTCATATCTGAGCGGAAGCTCAGTGCACACATGCAAGGTTAGCGGACTCCCCTTTGGGGAGGTCTTGTAGAGAGCTGGCCATTTCGTCAGGGCTTCCCAACCTCTGGTCTATAGGGGTCTTTCTTCTGGTGACTCAGTTTTTCTAGAAAAGTAACCTTCCAATCTTTTGTCTTTGGGCAGCATCCTAGTCGTATGGGGAAAAAGGGACTGTGGGATCAAACCATTCTAGAAGTTTCTAATAAGAACAGACTTTTATTAGTTCCCTTGTGTTGAGCCATCCATCACCACGCCCAGTGTCATCACTCATCCGTCACCTTCACTCATCCGTCACTAAGCCTGGTGTCTTCAAATCACCAGCCACTCTCATGCAGTTTCTCTAGTTAATAAATGATGCTCAGGTCTCTTGCGGTAATAATGGGCAAAGAGTGGGAGGTGTTGTAGGCATGAATGTTCTGTTCATGGCAGGCCCTGGGGAATTGGAAGAACCTGTTAGGGTTCCATTCCTTGGGGAGAGGACCAACTTAGATAACTTTACCACCCACTCCTCAGTCCTTCCCCATTCCTCAACCCTGCATCTACCACAATGGCTACTTCTGGGAGGTAAGCCTCTCCTGGGTTCTCAGTGTGAACTGCTTTTACCACAGTTACTAAGCTACCTCCATGGGCATGAGGTCTGGATTCCTCTGCCTTAATAAGTCAATGTCCACACCTTCATCTACTTTCTATCCCTCGATGATTTGTTCAAATGGCTTGCCTGCTGAAGCCCTCTTCTGTTCTCTTTGTCCTTTTAGGTTTTTAGCCTTTTATTCATGTAAATTTAGTGGGGGCTTGGGAGAGAGGGGGGATAAACGTGTGAGTTCAATCTGCCTTCTTTAAGTGAATACTGTATTTGCGATTTAAATTTGCAATGTTTTAGCTCAAATAATTCCTTAGGCTCGTGTATGAAATAAACATAGTTTCTGAACCATAAATCAATAAGCGTGATATGAACATTATGCGAGACATTTGAAGTCAGAGCTATCCTGAAAAATTAAAGTCCGGGGTCATAGTTCCTAGCTAACACCTACTCTCTGCTCTCTTCTGTTTTTATACTGTTTTTGGCCTCAGTTAAATTTTCTAAAGTCCTAAGCCAAGATGGAATAATAAGATGTCAGGAAGACTTGACCGCAGGCATCTCTCTCTCGTGCTCCCAACTTTCTCACTTACGATCCCTCAGATACTTTCACCAATACTTCAGGGAATTCACACACACAACTGCAAAGTTTGGCAGATTTTTAATCTAGATGAAGGTCAACGTTTCCACTCTCAGCTCAGAGGACATATCTTTACTACTTTTGTACATTTGGCACAGCACGACTGAACCAACAACTAAGATTTTTTAAAAACCTGCACTTTGCAGTAGGTGCATTTGGTTAATCGGATACTTATATTCTTCTGCTCGATTGTTTGATTCCTTCCTTTTCCTTGGAACCTTCTCAACTAATGCATTCTCCACCAGGTAAGACCTGGAGAGATTCTCAAACACTAAGCATTTAAAAATATATACGTAGGTATCCTCCTTAAGGAGGGAGCTGTTTTATTTAAAATGTCTCGATAAACCTTTGGTGTGGATGAGAACCTGAGGGCATGAAAAAGGCTGGCACCAAAGAAATAAAGATACCTCAGCATGTTGCCAACAAGAATTTAGAAGCTTGCAAAGACAGGAGGGAGCACACAAAAGGGATTTCCAAATCACTCTGCATATGAAAAGAATAGGAATTCGAGGATGGGAAAGAGTACGGCTTCGCAAAGGAGCAAAGAGTAAGACTTTTTTTTTTTAAGAATAAGACTTTTAATTATAGGGGTGTCTAATATTCAAATATGTGTATATGTACATGTCACAATAAATATGCATCTTTAATATTTATTAACATATATAATACAATGTCTATTTGATTAATATATATGTCGAAATAAATCCCATTCATTTCCAAACACCTTCAGAAAAGACACGCAAACGCCTTGATTTAGGTGGATTTCCTAAGGGGGTTAGAGTGAACTGAGCAAGAAAGAATGTTGAGTTTGACATGGTACAAAATAGAGGTGGCAGATGAGGAACAGCAGAGTAAACCAGGAACTGAAGAGAAAAAAAAAGTAGCAGACACAAGAGCTCCAAGCGACCAGTGGCCCGGAAAACTGTAAATCATCTCCCCCCGAAAATCCACGGAGAGACAGGAAGGAACTCAAGGTTCCCACTCTAAATTCATAATACATCAGCTGACATCTGGGTTAGTTTTATGCAATGTCTCAGAGCCTGAAAAAAGGTAAGCATGTAGCTTGCTGAAGGAGGCTGCGTCTTAATACTCTATCTGCTTTTGAGGAGGACCAAATGGAAAAAGTATTTAACCTAAGTAAGGACACAATAGAATGCCTCAGGAAATCCCCTTTGCTGAAAGTGTCCTCGGGGTAAATTGGGGCAGGGAGAAGTGGTAAGGGGGAAGGAATGTAAGTATCAGGTGGGGAGATCGGGCTGGATGGCCCCCAAGGTTCTTTAAGATCCTGAGAGTCTATGGTGCTAGGAGCTAAGCAGACTCAGACCATTCCAATTTTCCCCAAATGTAACTAAAGTCAAACTGATGTTATGTATATGCCTTAAAGCTCTCTTAGTAAAGTTCAGCCACATCACATGGTAGTCCTTATTCTTGTTCAAGCCGCTGGTGGGGAAATGGAGGTCTTGCAAAAACCATTCCAGTACTTCCTGTTGGATAAGTTCTGTCATTCTCTAAAAACACCAAAAGGAGAAATGAACAGAGTCGAAAGTGGAAAAGCTTCCAAAACCAGGAGGAGGTGGACCAGCTTGGAAGAGCAGGATCAGCCTCTTACCCAGAGGTCTCCTCCCGGTCTGGACCGTTTTTGTGTCTGAGGAAGGGGTCGGCATGCTAAATTATCATTTGTATATGTGATACTTTCTCATAAGCTCCCTCTGGAGATTTGCATTTTAATTCAAGATGCTGCTTTATTTTAGGGATAAATCAGTAAAAAGGGTCGGCACTAACCTGTCATTTTCCTCTTCTATTTTAAAGCTCTCTGTGCCTGGGAGTTAACTTCTCCCAAAACAAGCATTTGGAAAATTCCTGGTTAGGCCGCTTGCTTGTTTTGTGAATGATGTTTGTGGTCAGCTCTAACATATATAGCTGCCTTCTTCGTATTGCTGTCTTTTTCATGCATGTTTTTCTTATTTTGGCATTTTTTTTTTATGGAAGTGATTAAATATTATTTGGTTTCAAGCTGGTGTAGAAATTGTAGAGATGTAAAAAATCCTCTCTAGCTGAAATCCAACATATACATACCCTCACAATCATCAACACACACACATATGCATGCAGCATTCTTAAAGTATGCTGGATAGCTTTCCTTCCTTCCTTTCCTCCTCCCTTCCCTCCTCCTTTTCCTTCCTTCCTTCTTTCCTTCCTTCCTTCCTTCTCTTTTCCTCTTTTCTTTCTTTCTTTCTTTCTTTCTTTCTTTCTTTCTTTCTTTCTTTCTTTCTTTCTTTCTTTCTTCTTTCTTTCTTTCTTTCTTTCTAGTGTTGAGGGAGGGAAATGAAAGAAAATATGATTTCATGTTTGGCTTGCTTTCTGATAGAAGCAGCATTGTTTGGGTGCCCAGGCCTCCAGCTTTTACCTGGAGTTCAATGTAGAAATGCTGTTTCGAGTCTTATTCAGAATGACTGAAATATTTTTGCAGTGTCACCTTCCAAATTTTCATTAACGTTTACAGGTTTCAATAGCAAGTTGGAGTGGTATAGGAACTCTTAAAGGGATATTCTTTCCCCACCCTACCTTCCAAAAAATAAAATTGAATTAAGCTGAAGAGAAAGTAAATCCTGGTATTTTTAGATCAAAAATTCGGGACAGACTGCGTAGTATTTAGTAAGTTCCAAAAAGTATCCCCAAGAAGCAGAATGTTTTTTATTCTATTAAATCAGTTGTGTATAATGTTGTATGATAAAATCTAACAATTTTAGGAGAAACTCTGTATTTTGTTATTAGAAAATTCAACTTATTGACACTGAGAGAAGGCGATACGAAAAAGTAAAATCGGGACTCATGCCAGAATAAATTTTTTGTGAGAAATTCTTCAGCTATCAGAAGACTTAAATCTATTCTGTATTCAATATCACCTGTAGATTTAATGAGAGAAAAAAATCTATTCCATTTAATTACTTCTTAGAAGGTTTAATTGGAATATTGGCTTCATTGCTATATAATTCAGTAGTTGGATCTGCATATATTTATGTTATAACTAAAAGATATATATTTTGATATATTTTTTAAATACTCAATTTATATATGTTATTATAATAATGATTGGAGGCATGTTCAAAAAATTTCTTTACCTATCCATATTATTTAGTTGCTAGGAGACAAATATGAAGCATCTAATATTATTATTAAATAGGTTATAATCCACTTTTAATTTCACAATAACAATTGCTTTTGGATGTGTATTTATTCAGACTCTGTAGATATATACTCAGTGCAAATAACAACATCTTTCTCTGCCTGGTTTTTATTTGTAATTTGGAGAAGGGTTAATAAACATGAATCTTACTAACTAAGCAGGTTGAGGCTCCCCTAAAAAAGTAAGATGATCTCCAACTCAGAGCAAGGTCAAATTATTTGCAACGTAAAATATATTATGATTTATATAAATCAATTGAAAGCAAAATGTTTATGTTTAATTTTCTTTTTTGTATCAAAAATGCATAATGATAGTATTTTATATAACATTTCTATCATGATCGATTTTATCTCTTTTATCATAATACGCAGGGCAGGTAATTTTCAAATTGAAGAATGCTGCACACGGAGAGTAGTTATTTGCCACAGGACAGAAAGTAGTGGCTGTGCCCATATTAGCCACAAGGTCAACTATACCCTGGCCCAGTATACCCTCTGTTGGAGTGGAAAAAGGACCTTTTCTACTGAGGAATCTCAAACTTGAAGCTTCCTTACTTTAAATAAATTATCTTATGATTTTTATGTCCTCATTAACATTTGTATTTGACTATCTTCCATTATATTTTAAGAAGACCCATTCAGATAAATACCTTTACTTACTTCTTTAACCAACATAATACTTTTATGGTTTTAAAAAAATCTTTTTGTTGAGTCCAGACTTAGTGGCAATTCAGTGTGGGGACTATTCAATAACAATGAATAATTTTTGAATAGTGACTAATTCTTCCAGGAGATTATTTCAGCCTCGGACGTTTCCCAATCCAAAGAATGAGTTTTTCACCTGATTCATTTCAGGTTTTAGGGTTTTTTTGTGAGTAGCACTTTGTTGCCAATTCTACCTTTATTCTCCCCCTATTCCCTCACATCGTTTCCTTTGCTTAGATTGAAGGTTCTATCTCTCCCTATGAGCTTTCCTCAGGACTGCCCTAACTGGTGAGCATTCCTCAGCTAAAAAGAACCAGATGGCCAGGAGATGTTAATGTTTCCCTCACATGTCCTCTGGGCAATCCTTCTTCGCAGGGGACAGGTGTGCTGACTTAACCACTACTCTGAGACTTACACTAATCCAAATAACAAAGGACTGTTGTCCTATCTTGATGGCAGACACAAGGCAGAAGAATCCTACCTTTATGGAGCAAAAAATCAACTGTTTTGGAGAACAACCTGTTTGGAGAAAGCCCTGAGTTGTCTTACATATTATATATATAGTGCCATTTATTATATATACAATAGTACCAAAAGAATTTTCTGATTCAACTAAAATATTTTAAGCAAAAGAGAAGTAAAATGCATTATGATTTTACATTATAGTGCTCAAAGATACTCGGAGATTAAAAAGTGTATGCATCTAGGGTTGTCTGGGTATCTCAGTTGGTTGAGCGTCTGCTTTTGGCTCAGGTCATGATCTCAGGGTCCTGGGATGGAGCCCAGAGTCCAGGCTCCCAGCTCATCGGGAAGTCGGCTTCTCCCTCTCTCTCTGCCCCTCCCCCTGCTCGTGCTTTCCCTCTCTCAAATAAGTAAATAAAATCTTAAAAAAAAAAAGTGTATGCATCTAGCAAAATAAAATAAAAACATAGGTAAAGTCATAGTATCTGTGCTAAGAGAGACATTAGGGATAATTTAAAACTCAAATATCTATATCCTTCTTCCTTCTCCTTCATCAAATTAAGAGCTCATTCAGAGTAGTTGAAAGGTCACTGGGCAGGGTAATGAGAAGAATTGGTTTGAATCTTGGCACCTTCACAAGCACTTGAAGGAGTTGCCTGATTCTCTGAGACCCATTTTTATCACCCTTAAAGTGGGGACAATTGTACTGCTCTAATTTACAACAAGGATATGAGGATCAAATGAGAATATTTTTGCAAGTTTTTTTAAAGTTGCATGCAAAAATGCACAATCAACATCGTCTTCATGAAGGTCAAAGTTCTATCCCATTCCTTTTCTGCTCTCTGGTTAGAGGTGCCACTCGTGCTTGAGCAACAGAAGAATAAGGAAGAGAAGTGATGTCCCCCCTCCCCCCACCCTCAGGAGATCAGCAGTACCTTCACAAGAAAGAATTGCCTCTTGCTGCTATATTCTGACTACCAAAGACACCTCCAAAAGAAAATCTACATAAAACTTTGTAGATTAATTCCCAAACTTTATCAAGCCAGGAAAAAGAAAAAACAAACTCTGGAACATCTCAGCAGACAAGCACATGACAGCAATATAGGCCTCCTTCTAGGGCTCAGAGACCAGACTTTGTACCTGTTTGTTCTCCTCGCCCCCGTGGTGTGAAGCAGACAGGAAAGGCAGGTCATTTTGCAAATCATCTGACTCCATCCTGAAATCAGTAACCCAGAGAAAAAGCACTTGGGAGCATAGGGATATCAAAGAGGGGGCCAGGCCCGGGCCTTCTGATAAGGCGTAATGTTGAGTGGAGAGTGGCTAATAGGACCGCATTGGCCCTTGATCCCGAAGGCGCTCCTCCAGCACGCACAGATGTCTGCGTCTACTTGGGGTGGGGGGTGGGGGAGGACTAGGGAAACAAAGCCATTCACTTAGTCATGGGGCACCATGATATCCGGAATCTGAATTCTGGGCTTCTCAATGCTGAAAGCATATTGGTTTTCCTATAAAATAGCTCCAGGTAGGAAGCTCTCTGAGCTGAAGCATGGAATCCTAGGGAGTGAAGCCATGGCTTGTTTATCTACAGGACTCAACTGGTGAACCAGCAGTAACTAGCTTATGGAAAATGTTGGGTGAATGAATGAGTGAAGGAATGATGAACAAATGAACTCCATGAAATACCTAATGGTAACGGTGGTCTTTAATTTTTTGTATCGCAGAAATTTTTGAATGTAAACAAAAATATAAAGAATTATATACCCATCACTCTGCTTCAACAATTGTGTTTTGGGGCACCTGAGTAGCTCAGTCAGTTAAGCGTCCAGCTCTCGATTTCGGCTCTGGTCATGATTTCAGGGTCGTAAGATCCAGCCCCGCATTGGGTGCCATGCTGGGCATAGAGCCTGCTTATGATTCTCTCTCCCTCTCCCTTTGCCCCTCCCTGCATCCCATTTGTGCATGCTCTCTCTCTCTCTAAAAAACAAAAAACAATTTTGTTTTGTCTATCCCCCCTCAATTTGAGGAATGGAGTATGTTATTTTAAAGAAAATCCAAGATATTGTCATTTCATCCATAGGTACTCTACATCTCTAACATATAAGGATAATGCATTTACACACTTGACAAAATTAAGAATAATTTCTTAATATCTTGTAAAAATCCCAATTTCTCTGCCTCAAAAATCTCTTTTAGTGTATTATTTGTTAGACTCATAATCCAAACAAGACTCATAAAATTGCATAGTTTGTCTTTTAAAGTCTCTATAATAGCGGTTCTTCCCACTCCACGCCACTCTATATTGTTAACACCATTGACTTGTTGGAGAAAGCAGGCCATTTATCCAGTATAATGTACCACATTATGGATTTGGTTGACATGCCTGCTGGTGTCATTTAATTCGATCTTTTATCTATATTTCCCCTAAACTGGTAGATATATCTAGAGGCTTGATTGGATTCAGCCTACTTCACATACACTTCACCGTTAGCTGTGTACTTCCTACAGTAAGCGATCCTTAAAAAGCACCAAACAGTGGGACCTGTTTATATGCCAAATATAGAACATAATAGGTTCATATTCTGGACCTACTAGAAATCACATCCTCAAATTAAACAATATATACCCTCTCTTTTTGGTTTTACTTCTGTGGATGGATCTGTATCCATGCAGTAACTAACTACGTGCAGCTATTTCCTTGAACCTTGAACAAGAGGAACAGTAGAAGTCAGACCAGTTTAGTGGGCATTCCCCTCACTGAAGAAAGGATGTCCTACAGGTAAGGATAAACATTTCCAGTTTGCGAGGGAAGGTGAGAAGGGAAAGCTAAATCATGCTTGGAGATTACAATGATTTGCTGATAGTTACTATCAATGAAACATATTGCTTAAGGGAAGTTAGGAATCATCAGGCTCCTTTGGGATCGGTGCTACAGGGAAAGTATAAATTTGAGAAGAGGGAATAAGGATAAGGTAGTAGGGCAGCAACTTAAAATTGATTGGTTTCATTATTTTTCTAAGGCTGCTGTAACAAACTCTCAAGACCTAGGTGGTTTGGGGAGCCTGGGTGGCTCATTTGGTTAGGTGTCCTACTCTTGATTTCAGCTCAGGTCATGATCTCAGGGTCACGAGATCAAGCCCTGCATTGGGCTCCGTGCTGGGTGTGGAACCTACTTAAGATTTTCTCTCTCTCTCTCTGCCTCTGCCTCTCCTCTTTCACTTGCATGTGTGAGCACTCTCTAGCTCTCTCTGTCTCTCTCAAAAACACCCCCCAAAACAAGAAAACCTAGGTGGTTTAAAACAAGAGAAATTTATTCTCTTACAGTTCTGGAGGTTAGAAGTTTGAAATCAAGGAGGTGTCAGGGCCCTGCATCTTCCAAAGACTCCAAGGAAGAATCCATTCCATGTTTCTCTCCTCACTTCTGTTAACAATCTCAGTCCTCCGTGTACCTTGGCTAGTAGCTGCATCATTCAGACCTCTGCCTCCATCTTTATGTCATCTTCTTCCCTGTGTGTCTGTGTCCAATTTCCCTTTTCTTATAAGGACACCAATTGTTGGATTTAGGGCCCATCCTAACCCAATAGGACTTCATCTTAACTTCATTACATCTGTAAAAACCCTATTTCCAAATAAAGTCACATTCACAAGTTCTCGGTGGACATGAATTTTTGAAGGACCCTACCCAACCCGATACAACGGTCAAAAACCTCTCCGTGAGAAGGTGATATTTGAGCAACTAAAGTGGTTAGAGAGCTAAACAGCCATGAATCTGGAGAAAGACAGTCCAGGCAAAGAGTAGCCAAATGTGAAAGTCTGAGATGCGAATGGAGCTGGTGTGTGAAGTGGGTGAGGGGAAGATCAGTAACAGCAACATTGACAAAGGTATTGGGGTGGAGGGCAGAGCAGCACAGCCTTGGAAGCCATTTCTAAGGACGATGGCTTTGACTCTGATGGAGATAGGAATTATCGAAGGCTTCTAAACAAAAGTGTGATATTGTTGGACATTTTCATGAGAACCGCTAGCTGCTATATTGACTAGACTGTGGGAGAGATAAGGGCAGAAGCACTTAGAGGTTAATTTCAGTGACCCATGGGAGAAATTTGATGATGGTTTGGACCACACTATAGCAGTGTAAGTAGTTAGAAGCTATCAGATAATAAGAATAACACATAAAAATGGTCCAGATTTTTCCCCATTAATACTTCTCTCTTTTATTATCAAGTGTTTTGTGACCTGTTCATATTCATTCCCAGAGGATGGAGGCAAGCACCAAAAGTTTAAGAATTGGTTTTATAAGAAAATCTTAAAATGAGAAGAATTGAGCATTTCCTTTTTCCTGCAGTTCACATCGATAGCTACCATAGGGCCTGCTATGTACCAAGAATTTGTTATTTTACATCCATTCCTGTATCGTTTAATCCTCGAAATAAGCCTGCACTACATGCCTTGTTTTCCATTTCACAAGTAAGAAATGGAAAGTTTAGAGAAGTTAAGCAGTTTGTCCAATCATATGAATAGTTAAGGACAGAACCGGGATTCTAATTTATGTTTGCTGAATCTCGATCCCATGTGATTCTCATTGTACTACAGGGTGAATAAGGAAAACAAAGTAATTATTCTATTTAAGTATCTAATCATTGTGGTCCAGATCTTTAAACACCATGTTCCAGAGAGACTTTACTTGGTGTTCTTCATTTGTAGGTAGTTGATTAATCAATTTGACTGATTATTATTGACCAGGAATATTGTGAAAAGAGACCCTTCCATAGTCAACATATTAGGAAAGAACATGGCAGTCTATACCTTATCATGGAGCTGAATGTGCAAATTTCTTTCCATCTCCACATTCAATGACATCACGTGATGCCTTGAAATAAGCCATGCCAGGGTAGTTACTCCATGGAAATCAGCAAGCACAGTAAATCAGAGCTTTTTTATTCAGAGACCTGGTTTACCAAAAAATTATTGCCTATAACTCAAATTCAATCACAACAAAATATAAAGGTGTGTGTGTGTGAGAGAGAGAGAGAGAGACAGAGGTGAGAGAGAGAGAGGGAGGGAGAAAGAGAGGGAGAGAGAAGGGAAAGGGAAAGAGAGATGAGACAGTGTTATCAAATTACTGAGTGTAGTTAATGTCTAACATTAGTTTAAAAACTGCCTCAATATAAACCAAAATAACGAATGTGTCCACTGGACAGATAAACACATTTAAAGTTTGTGATTACACATTTCCTGGTTGGTCTCGGCAACAGGACTTTAGGACTTAAGCATTTTCAGCAACAACTGCACAGTTCTGGACCGGTTTTTCATCCATCCAAACCCACACCCAGCCTAGCCTTCCCAGGTGGTGTTTCTTCAGCAAACACACTTTTGGTGAGCTCAGTTCTTCCACAGAAGACTGAAGCGACAGCAATCCGGGGAGAGGCCCGCTGATGGGTTTCAGGAGCTTTGGCTTCTCTCCCAACAGAAGCTGGTGATGAGGTTTCTTTCCCTGAGCTGGCCTGAGAAATGTTCTTTTACCAAAGATAGATTGAGGAGGAGAATCCATCTCAATATTAACCAGAACAACTATGCTTTCCCTGTCATGGGGCGGGGGTGGGGGTGGGGGATCAGGGTAGCTCCATTTAGAGGGAGCGACAATGTCTGAAAGCCAGGTAGAAATTGTTTCAAGGATTATTGGTTATTTGGGATCATCCCCACAATTTGTATCTTTCACCAGTATCTCTTTTAAAAAAATAGTGGTTTATCTATTGAACCAACACACATATGTGCCCACCCCCACACACAAACACATAAACTCACATACATCTGCTACCACCTCTACTTCTACCCAATCTTCCTCTCTCTTTTTTTTAAGATTTATTTATTTATTTGGGAGAGAAAGAGAGTGGGAGGGGCAGAGGGAGAGGGAGAGAGAAACTTTAGTGGACTCTTCACCTGACACGGGACTTGATCTCAAGACCCTGATATCACAACCTGAGTGGAAACCAAGAGTCAGATGCTTAACTGATGGCACCACCCAGGGACCCCTACCCAATCTCTCTTAAAACCTTCCTCAGAGAAACATTCTTTTTTCAGCAGCTCTTCGCTCCTGTGCTCAGCTGTAGTGTAGACTTCCCATTTTCTCTCTCTCAGGGCCAGACCCAGGGTCAGGACAGAACTTTCTCCTTATGGTCTAAGTCTAGACACCAGGGACAGACGTCCTGGAAAGGGTGCTGAGGTCATGATCAAAGCCAGAAAAATGAGTCCAAATGAGTCCATTGATCCCGGGAGGGCAGAAGAACATCAGGAGCTGAGGTACAAGGCCAAAGTGGGACAGAGAAGGACAAGGCGTCCGGAGGCAGGGCCGTCACAGGCACAAGCTGGAAGAATACCATCAGCGGGCATTCCAAAGCTGTGTTGGAGAGTTAATGTCACTTACAGCCTTTTTGTTTCTTTATAAAATTCTAATCAGAGTCAGCATTGCATAGGGGTTAAGCCACAAACCCTGGAAACAGACTACCTGGATTTAAAGCCTGGCTCTGTCCTTTACTAATTCTGTGACTTTAATCAGTTTCCATAGTTTCTTCATCTGTAAAATGGAGGTAATAATAGGTTTTAACTCACAGCACTGTTGTGAGGGTTAAATAAATTAATATCTATAAAGTGCTTAGAAAAACATCTGTATAAAAAGATGTTAAACAAAACAATATTTGCCCAAGCCTTAAGAAAAAAATTACCAGTTTTACTGGTAATAAATAAAATAAATGTATTTATTCTTCTTCCTTCTCTCAGAGGAAACCATCATCTTGAATTTGTGATTTGTCATTCTTTTTTTTTTTCTTAAAGATTTATTTATTTATTTGAGAGAGAGAGAGAGCAGGGGGAGGGGCAGAGGGAGAGAGAGAGACAGACAGACAGAATCTCAAGCAGACGCCCCGCTAAGCATGGAGCCTGACGCAGGGCTCAATCCCAGGGCCCTGAGATCATGACCAGAGCTGAAATCAAGAATCAGATGCTCAGTTGACTAAACCACCCAGGGTGCCCCTGTGATTTATCATTCTTGCACATCTTTATATTCATTTGTATGAATAGTTGTATCTCTCAGTATAATTTTATTTTTCATATTTTAAGCCATATATAAATGGCATCATGCTTGCTGTATTCATCTGTAATTTGTTCTTCTTACTCAATTCATCTGTGTTGATATAAGCAGTTCTGGGTCATACATTCATGTCATTCCTGTTATTGTTAGAGTATTCCCAGTGAATACATGCACCACAATTTATTTGTCTGTTCTCCTGTTGATGGACACTTGAGTTGTTTCTAATTTTTGCTATCGTAAGCATTCTGAGGCATATTTCTTGGGAAATGCATGGAAGTTCCTCTAAGCTGACTTAGAAGTGAAATCTCTGAGGTTTAGGGTAAGCTTATTTTCAAATGTACTTAATATTTTAAAAATTATTCTTTTAAGATATTCAGACAAATTCGCATTATCATCAGTGCTCTACCATGTGCTAACTGCTGCTTGAAGTCCTTTAGACAGATGAACTTATTCAATCCTCAGAATGGCACTATGAAGGAAATGCTATTATTTCCCTCACTTTATAGAAGAGAAATTCAGTAGCTTTCCTCAGATCACACAGCTGGTAAGCTATGGAGCTCGGATTCACGCTTGGAGACATACTTGTTCCAGAGTCGTGTGAACTGCAAAGTAGGATATAACAAAAAGTCAAAATATCCTGACCAAAAAGCATCACAAGGCAAATAAAAAGACTTCACTGAAGGAGGTAAGGTCTCATTAAATCCAGTATTTCCTCATCTTAACTAATTACATGTGCATAGATAGACCTTATTTCCAAATAAGGCCTAGTCTGAGGTTCCATGCGGACAGGAATCTTGGCGAGGAGAGACACTGTTCAACCCAGCACAGGATCCCCTTCTACATCTGTGGCCCAAGAGAGGAGGCTACTCTACTTCCCACAGGACAAGTCTTTGGATATTTGGGAAGAGCTCTGCTATTCATAGATCTCTCTCCCTATCCCACCTCATATGCCCAAGGAGTCTCTTGCCTTCGCCACACATGCTCAATTCAGTCAGGTCACACTGGCAGGGCCCCCAGTAGTTCTCAGTTCCCAGGAAATTCCCTCACTGTCCAAGGGACCCTGTTCTGGGTGTCCTTCCATTTGCCAGTGTCTCCTGCAGATGAAGGAGTATCCACAACTCAACAATAGACACTCTTTTCCAGGTGTGGACAGATCCAGACAGCATACAGTGAACCCTAAGAGTTGCCAGCAACCCCTATAATACTGTTTGGGCCCTGATTGCATGAGCCATACCTTCTAGATCATTCAGGAGAGCTGAGTAATAGTTCTAGCTCTGTCCCTAGCTCTATAAATAGAAACAAATCAAAGTTTCTACACTTACATTTCTTAACCTTTAGGAAAAGTAATACTTGCCCTAACCTGTTTGACAATAATGTTGTGAGGATAAATATCAGATTGGTACAAAAGACTCAGATAAAATCCTCAGATAAAAATGGATGGGAAGAATGTGGCTGTGCACCCATAGCACAGTGGAATGTAACCTTGTTTTATGGCACGGGGTCCTTTAATAATCCAGTGAAATCTACAGTTCCCTGCCTCTGAAAAAGCCATAAGCATGGGCACACACACATATAAGCTTCCAAATAACTGGGGAGTTAAATTACCCTGGAGTCCAGACACGGATTCTCCCCCTTCTCTAATTAAGAAGTGATTTTGAGCCTGAGCGTTAAGTGACTACGGAAAATAGTATTCCTTCCTGATTCCCAGATGGCTGTTCTGGTTTAGAACTGAGGCTGTTTGGCCAGCCTCAGCACAGCACGTGGCCATAGTTGGAGCAGAGTAGAAATATTTTTGGATTGAATTCAGTGTCTGTGGACAGCGAGGCACCTTCTCGGTAGTAGCAACAGAGCTCCAAAGTACAAGAGGCTGGGCTTCAGTCCCCCTTTTCCAATTTTCTGTCTTTCCCCCCTTTTAATGTCCCCATTTCAGCAGAAATTGACTCAGCTCTCTTTGAAAGGATGAAATTGATCCATTACAGTGATCCTCACAAATCTGCTAGAAAATCAGCGTCCAGGACTGTTCCACATGAGAAGTCAGCCTTAAGAAAGTCCACCACAGCCACAGGAGCATAGTTACCTAACACATGATTTACTAGACAGTATTTCTTCTCTTGCTGATAGAAATAATTTAGGACAAGAACACCTTTCTAGTAATGTATTTTTTCCATAATTTAAACATAATTTACAGTATTCATATAGTCTCAAATTCTTCAAACTCTTCTCATTGAATATGATTTCCTTTGTTTTCTACCAAAAACCAAAACAAAAATCGAAGACAGGGAATGCCCATTTGATAGATGAGGAAACTGAGCCCTTGAGAAGTTAGGCCACTTGCCCTAAATCTTGCAGTTAGTAAGAGATGGAGCCAGGACTTTCACCCAGATCTGATCCTAAATCCCACTTTCCTTTGCTATATCATAAAAGTAAACATATACATAATATCCAATTTCAGTTTTCCAATGGCCCCTTTGAAGCCAAGGTCTAGTATGACTTCAGGGATAGGGTAGAGGGTCATCCCAGGAGCTGGAAGTCACATAATTCTTCTCTCTTTCTGGGTAACCTTAAGCTGGGTGCATGGTGGAGTTGACAATTGCCTCCAACTGATCACAAATAGGAAAAAGATCTGTCCCTATTCTTACTGATGACTGAGATCTCTTTAACAAAAACGTGTGGCTATTGTGCCTCAGTAAGATACAGGATTGGAAATGCAAATACCTGTGTATAGGTCAGTGCAAATGGCTGATATCAGATCTTTCTCTGAAAACAAGTCTTGACAGGGGAGAGGGTAGGGAGAGAGTCACCATCAAAGCCAGGACACTGCCTGAAGCTGCAGAGAGCCAATGGGAGAGAAAAGCCAATGTCTAAAGACCAATGGCACTTGCCTCCTATCATCCTTGAGCTGCTCCCTCCCCACTGAGCTCTTCTCACTCAGAGAAAAACAGAATAAGTATGCTCTTGACTGCAGGAGAACTCAGTGTTTCCCAAAGTGCGGTCCCCAGGACTACAGCATCTGAATCACCCAGAAGTGCTGGTTAAGCACATAGATTCCCAGGCACTTCACGCCCCTCTCCCCCACCTACACACCTTTCCAGTCCAGGTCTCGGGCTGGGGCCAGGAATTCGCCCTTGTAGCAAGCTCCCAGAATGTCTGCTGTGAGCATGAATGTTTGAGAACTATTGTTCTAGCGGCCGAATTAGATCATGAGAACACTGATGAATACTCACTTTTGAACGATCTTGAGGAAAACACCTCAGTGAAAGCTATTTTATGGATTTCTTTTATAACTCTTCTCTTCCCTTATCTTAAAATCAATTGGTGTATTTTTTAAAAATTATGCAAGCCTGTGCATATACCATTTCAATTAGATACACAATTACGATCTCTATATATCTGCATACAGAATATTTTAATTTCTTTTCCTTTTTTGTACAGCTCTTACCCCCTTCCCTCTCCTGTGTATTCTCATCTCCATGAGGTTCCCAGTAATCTCTAGTCTCCCTTATAATTATGCACACACACTCACACACACACACACACTCAAACTTATATGGATAGGTGTTGCTTTTCGTATTACCAAAACAGAACCATATTTTACATGTTTTTCTGTATCTGGTTTTTCTCAAGAATCTATCCCTAGAAATCCTTCCATATTACAAGGCTTAACTCTAATTTATTCTTTTAAATGATTGCATATGATTTCACAGTGCAGATGAATCATAACTTATTCAATCATTCTCCTATTGACAGACAAAATTTATTCCCAGGTTCCTACTCTATGGACAATGCAGTGATTAGCATCTTTGCTTTATTTCTAGGGATAGATTCTTATTCATAGGATATAGAACTATGTAAGTGTTGGCTACAATAATAATTAATATTGATATTTTGTAGGTTTATATGTATTTTTATTTTTAACCACTCTTTTCAAATTGCTTTCCAAATAAGATGTTTTAACCAGTAGTTCATATGAGTATTCTTTTTCCCCTTTACAACTTCTCATTATAAAAGTTTGTATTGGTAGCAAAATGCAATTACTTATATAAATTTTCCATATTGAATTTTTAAATGTCCTTCACTTCAAATATCCCAATTTTCGAAGTACCGTTTGAGTTTTACTAATACACATCACTAGCAAATAGTAAGTATTGAGTTCTGAGGTGCTTTGCAGGTGCAACCAACAAAACAAAAGAAAAACAGCCTGCCTTCAATAAGACTACCCTCCAAATATTTTAGATAGATGGATTAGATAGATAGGAAAAACCTCCAATATTTGTCATGCCTTGCCAACAGCCAAATCCGACAGGGTCAGTTTTTCTGTGTCTGTAAATATGGTAAGTCAAGATCAAAGAACATTTTCTGGGAACAAGAGCTATTTTCTTCATTTATTTTTATGACACTGAGGAGGAAGAAGAAAAGCTGCGACCTTGCTAGATCCACAAAGGTGAACCAGTCCTTGTTTGATGAGAACATCTGGAAGTGTCCAGCAAGGCATCAAGGTGCACAGAGAGTCCCCTAGGACCACATCCGAAGTGCCCTTTACAGTTCATGGGAAATGGCAGGATTCAGAATGGGATGTTTAAGGGAGACAGGAGCCGTAGGGAGGGGGACAGAAGAAGGGCTGGAGAAGGGAGAGAGAACACTTTAGGTCTGTGAGCTAAAGGGGGGAAAACCAGCTTAATTATGGAAGAAAAGACACACACATAGGATAGCTCGCACAGGCAGAGTTGCTGTGGAAGCACATTCCAGGAAAATCTTAAGAGATTACTTTAATAATAAACCATGCATTCTTCAGCAAACCATCACGGGATTAACTACCCTTTTCCTGGGCTGGGAACACAGTCGTCAGTTTTTTTTGTTGTTTTTTTGTGTTTTTTTTTTTTTTCCTTCCTCACAGGCAGGTTTTGTGCAAGAGAAAGTCATGCAAGGACCATAGTTTTTCAAACATTGCATTGAATTTTCCTCACCTTAATGTGCTAAACATTAATTTCAATGGTGATAAGAAAAGACCTCTTAGGCAGGGTTAATGTCTGGGTGGGCTTGGGTGTGATTCTCCAACTGCAACGATGTTCACTTTAGACCTCCTGAAAAGTGAACAACTTCTATGGGACAGGAAACTGTGTTCCATCAGAGATAAAAAGAGTTAAATTTCTTTTCATGCTTCTTTTTTTTTTTTTTTCTTAATGTGAGCAGGACACTGAATTACTGCCAGAAGCAATATCAGCACCCTAGAGATATAAAAACACTCTTCAAATCAGAGTTCTCCGCTGTCGACTCTTAAGATTTCTGTGTAAAATGACAGAGCTGTCTATTTTAAGCTGTATGTGTGAGCCCACTGCTCATAAATGGACTGTTTTCATCAAAGTCTTCTCTTGAAACTCCAGCTCATTGCAGATGAAATCATTTTCTCCCTCTGGCTCCTTAGATATATCCCTTCCATGTGGTAGAGCAAACATATGTTAACATTTCTAGTAACAGTCTTTTGATTAAAAAATAAATAGGTTTGGGTGGTCACTTCTGAGGTGAGAAAATACTACCTATTGAGGTTAAAAGAGAAACCCCCTTTTTTCCCCCAAATTGCCAATGCCTCTATTTGCCTGAAATCAGCTGTCATTTGTCCAGCTTCTCAGCCTTTGGAAGTGCAACCATCCTTCTGGACTCCTGGGTCTTAGAAATAAAGCAGTATGTCCTAAAATGTACCAGAATTAAAGTTCTCTGCATAAATGTTATAAATACTGTCCTAAGATTAAAGTCTACATACCTCTTATCATTCACAGGAAGTCTTTTTTTTTTTTTTTGATAATAGCAAATTACCTCAGAGGAACATTGAAAACTGTCAGCGCCACCGTCCCCACCCCAGCACCCTCAGGTGTGAGGGGATGAGACAGGTGGCAGAAATCGGAGAGGCCAGGAGAGGTGGCACTCTCCATCACAGGGTTGTGCTACTCTGCGCCCCGGCTCCCAGGCAGTCCCAAGCCTGACCTACTTGAGAGCGGGGACTGCCACTCACACTGAGCTGCCCCAAATTACACAGTGGCTTTGCAGTTGGGCTAGGCTTGGGACCACAAAATGCATCCTCGGTGTCCCATGAGCCTGATTTGAACCCTCCGTTTCCAGAGGTAAAATGCAAATCTGCTGTGTGTTGCTTACTCAATAAAATCAATAACCCCTTCTCATCCAAGTCATAATTTGGCAGGTTCACGTTTAGTACACACTGTCTCCAACTTCAAAAAAAAAAAAATAAAAGGAACATAGACATGCTTTTCGCAAAGTAATTTCAAAATTCTTTAAAAGTGACAGAGTTTCTGGGGATATTGTACAATCGTTCATGATTTTAAAATATGGAGAAAATGAATTCCCAGTTTGTGAAGGTTCACGAAGCTGTGCTATGGAGTGCCTTCTGCTGAGCCCTGCGTGTCAATATTTTCAAATATTTTATTTCTCATGTTGCCTATTTCTCCTAGAGGTGGAGGGAACACTGTGGAAATCAGTGTACATAGTCATGTTGTGTGTCTACACAGGGATGTACACACCGGAGGGGAAGTCAGTACATAATCTTTGTACCAGAGGCACGGCTTATTTAGATAGGTTATATAGGGGTGAATGTTTTTGTTTACATCGATTTCAGAGTATTGTTTTATATCTGTGTATCAGGATTTTATTTCGTCCATAAATACAGTATGTTTTACATGTACACACACAGAGTTCCCACCAAGTTAAGTGCACCCGCATCAGCAACGCCTGCAAAGGGGCAATCCCACTTTCCACTGGAGAAACAGCAGATCCGAGCTGGGATCCGTTGCCTCTTGCCAGAAAAGTCAGGAGTAAAGGCAGCCCTTTGTTCCGAGGGCCCCAACGGGTTAGGATGACTTTCGTGTGCCACATCACTGAAGTGGCAATCCAGGGAAGGAATTTGTGAAATGAAGGTCGGGTGGATCCCACCCCTTTCCTGCGGAGTTTCCTTTTCCTGTCCTTATTTGCCCCCTCCCCTGTCCCGCGTCCCCAGCTCGCGGCGGCCGGGGCTCCGACGGGCACCCTCCCTCGTCCCTCCTCCGCGGGGCCGGCGGGCGGGGTGGGGGGGGGAACCCGGCCCTGCGATCGCCCCCCGCTGGCGGGGCTCGCGAGCGAGGGGAGCCGGGCGCTCTGCGTGGCTGCGGCTCGGGTTAATAAACAGTTAAGTTTGGAAGACTCAGCAGACACGTTGAGGGGGAGTTACCAAGCCCAGGCAGCAAAAACATCCCGGCGCATTCCTGGGGAGTCCTCGGCTGCCAGCATCTGATTAGAACCATATCTCGCCGGGAGTGGCCGCGCGGCTCCGAGGCTCCCCGGCTCCCCGGCCGGCGGCTATTTAAGCGCGGCCCGCCGTGTCGGCTGCGCGGCAGCCTGGAGGCTCGGCAGCGGGAAGTCATGCTCGCTTCGCGGAGGCGCTAGCTAGCCGTGAGTCGCTTTCCCGTCCTTCCTCCCCTTGGCTCCATTTTTCGCCACCTCCTCCCCTCTTGGCTTTTTCCCCCTTGGGGTGCAGCGCTGGGACCGCGGCGGGGGGCGCGAATCTTAGAAAGGAGACTGTACTTGGGGAAACCGCGGTTTTGTGGCCTGACATCCGAGGAATGCTTCCAGGGACTGCATTTACCTCTGGGGTCGGGCGGCAGATGTCCAGCTTGTGACATTTCACAAGCGCCTCCCTTTGTGTGTGTGTGTGTGTGTGTGTGTGTGCGCGCGCGCGCCCGCTTGTTTAAAAGCTCTGCGGGCGACCCTGGTAGGACGCTGGTGTGGCTGCTGACCGCCTAATTAACTCCTCCAGGGGTGTTTATTTTTGCCGTGTGACAAAGGCTGGGGACCCGGTTTGTGCCCCTGAGAAGCTTTTTTCCTGGTGACTGACAACATGTGGCATGAAAATGTGAACTTTGTCTTACACCCGCATTCTTAAAAAAGTATCTGCCCAAGAGACTGAACAAACTTGTCTTAAATCCCTGGAGCGTTTAAAAGGTGTTGGCCTGCTCGCTCTAAACTGGGTGGAAAGATTAAGTGAGAAT
>NC_138375.1:28490814-28514278 GCF_054177405.1 Leptonychotes weddellii | reverse complement strand
GACTTAAAAATTATGGAGGGGAGACTTCATGAATAGTAAATGTTATTACACTCTAAAGTGACTTAATGAAAAAAATTTCTGGCCCTAATCAGGCAGAGCAGGGGAGTGGGGGAGAAGGAGGTAAGACAGAACTAACTCAAACAGAAGTAATGGTTGAAGAAAGAAGGCAGCTACAAAAATGCCTTCAAAATGTCTGATAAGGCTCTCGGAATGGCTTTGATGGGATATAGAATTGATCTTCCTTACAGGCTTGAGGTTAGCTCCCCGCACAGGAGCATCTACTGGCTGTTGAGGAAGGAGGAACTAGCTGGGAATGGGGGAGCATTGCAGCTACCAAATGGCTTATCTCCCGGGTCTATAACAACTCCATGCGTGCTTCTTACACCCACAGTCAGACCATGATTAGGGTGCTTTTCCCCTGGCCTGGTGCCCCTCCCACCCTAGGTTCTGTCTCTCTCTCCTTGAAGGGAAACAGGCCTCAATGACACCGTAGGAAAGTTTATTGTCTTGAGAATTCAGAAGCATTTGGGACTGAGCTCTCTTTAACCTTTGGGGGAAGGACCTTTTCGGTGAAGCAATAAACAGTGCCACACTTCATACAACACGGAGTGTGCGATGTGGACAGTCTGCTGGAGAAAGCACGGAGGAGCTCTAGTAGCCTTTTCCAATGTGTATTTCCGGGACTGATTACTTGTTCTAAATTCCTCATCAGTCTGCCCCTGAGGCAGACTGGATTCTTTTCCCTGTTGGTGAATAACTTAACTTCCCCTTTCCCTGCCCACTCTTTGCTCTGTCCCTTCTTATCCAAACAACTGCCCTGGAAACCAGTTCTTCTTTAAGCTGTACCCTCCTACACATTTTTACTGGATGGCCAGAACCAATTGATCTTAGTGGAATGTCCTCCGCCTTTGAATCATGACACCTATCTTTTTTTTTTTTTAATTTTGTTTATTCATTTGAGATACAGAGAGAGAGAGAGCATGAGCAGGGAGAGAGGCAGAGGGAGAAGGAGAAGCAGGCTCCATCCCAGGACCCTGGGATCATGACCTGAGCCGAAGGCAGACGCTTAACCGACTGAGCCACCCAGGCTCCCCCATGACACCTATCTTGTTGGCATTCTGGTTTTGGACACAATTGGATCTTTACCTGAGGATGTTAGGAGAGGGAAGGGAGCCGTGCATGGCACTTGTTAAAAGCCTTATCTAATCTTTTGAGGGAGAGTCTGCATTTCCACTCAAGACTTTTGACAGTTTTAGATTCAACTAAAAGTCCAAATTCCTGTGCATTAGGTTTATCTCTTGTCTTACTCAAAAGGTTGACTGGATCTTAGTCACCTTGTTTGGATTGAGGGAATTGCTTTTAAGACACTTGTTGGCATGAAGGTGGTACAGGGACTTCTAGAAACTTCTGACCAGATGGTTGGAGGTGATATTTATTGGCCTGCTTGGCCATGCCTCAATTATCTGAAGATTGAGAAAGCAGGAAGACATATGCCTTGCTGGGTGTCTCCTGGCCAGCAGGAGGCTTTGTGGATACATGGGCTCTCGGTGGCACAGCAAGTATATGCTGCTTCATTTCTAGTTCTACGGTGAGCCTAAGCTTGCTACCATTGATGTTTTTTATCTGAATGGTTTTGAAGGCATCATGTGTTTCTGTCCCTCAATCTTTCCTGCCTTGGAGATTTAATTGATGCTTTTCTCAAAGACAAGTGAAGATGCTGAAACGCTCGAGCAGGCTGCTGAAGACTGAGCTCTCCCATGTGTCCACTTGCCCTCATGGGCATCAGAACATGCCTCCCCCCCATGGAAAGGCTTGAGAGCAGATTGGCGGGGGAGTGTCCCTTAACAGACCGAACACGTCAGGTTTTCTGTCCTCCTCAAGGAATCAAAACGAGACATACACTGGCAATAAGAAACACCTGAGTAATAGGGTGTGGTATTTTAAAATTCTCCCCGGTGCTGCGTGTACTTCTAAAGTTGAAGCCATGCCACTGAATTGCACAGAGGTGGGCCAAAGTCCCCTCTAGGTGAGCTAGCTGCAACAGCAGTTCGGTGTGCTTCACAGACACCTCACTCACGGTAACGTAGCCTGACTGCATCGTGTGAATCAGAGAGGGGGCCATCAGTCTCCTCTTCTACAAAAACCATGCTTATTTTTGATGAAGGGAACAGGTGATGCCGAGGATGGACACAAAGGGCTAGAATTCATGCCAGTTTCTGCCTCCCACCTGGGACAACCAGGTAGTGGGGTGAGTCCTACCGCCTTGACTCAAATCCCAGCTAGACCACTGTTGCTTACGTTACCTCGGGCAAATTGCGTAACCCCTCTGTTCTTAAGCTTCCTTATCTGGAGAGAATAAGAGTACCTAGCCCAAGTTTGTTGGGGAGATTGTTAATCTAATATGCTTAGAATACTCTGTTGTCTCTGACCTAGAAATGTAGGTGTTTTGTTTTATTTTTGCCCCCTGAACAACTGAATTATGTGTCTTTGTGAAAACTGAAGGCAGAGTTGAGAATTTCTTCATCAAAATTGGGCACTGCTCATCTACCTGAAAACTGCTAATCATTCAAGCACTTAGTATTAACAACGCCAGGGTGTTTGCTGTGCTCACGCTAGAACAGACAAGGAGTTACTCTGTGTCCTCCGCCTGGAAGCCTGTAGTTTGCTTTGGTCAAGCTGACCTCCTCTGGTCTCACTGAAGTCTCCACCCCCTCTCCGCCGCTCTACGGAGTGGGAGCCATTCTTCCCCAAGTCAGCATTATAGTAGAAGGAAGTGGGAAAGGAGGGACCACCCATACTAAACTGAGTGACTGGGCTAGAAATAAAGTCTTCCAAGTGCGTGCGGCCCCGTCCTATGCTTGCCCACGTAGCTGGGCAGGTTGCCATGGTTACTCCCCTTCCCGCATCCTTCTACACTGGAAGGAAGCCTGCCACTCTAGAGTGAGCAAAATCTGAACAAATTGCTTCCTGATCTAAAAATGGAAGTTACTTTTTTATTGAGGTAGAATCTCCTGTCTACCTACCTCATCCTTTTCCTCTTCTCAACTTATTTTAATCTTAACACTTAATTGTCTAACTCTTGCTATTTCTTAGAACATGAAGGCTTATGAAATTTCAGGAACACAGAAGCTATTACCTCAATATTAAAGAAGCCTGGCAGTTTTTCTCTGCTACTGTAACTTATACAAGCTAGCTAGAGGCAAGTGACCTTTAACTGCCTTAAACCAGTAAGAATTCTGAGTGAACCCAGCAGGCTGAGTGTTCAGCTGTAAGGAAGTTACCAGAATGTATGGTGATTAACATAACAATAAAAATTAAAAAAAAAAAAAGAATGCAGGAGGGCTGTCACTTAAATTTTCAGGTAACCACAGAGTAAGGGAGCAGGTAGAATAGAACAATCCTGGAAAAGTGAGATTTAAAACACTGTTCAGGGGCGCCTGGGTGGCGTCTGCCTTCAGCTCAGGTCATGATCCCAGAGTCTTGGGATGGAGCCCCGCACTGGGGTCCCTTGCTTCTCCCTCTCCCCCTTCCCCTGCTTGTGTTTCCTCTCTCGCTGTGTCTCTCTCTGTCAAATAAATAAATAAAATCTTTAAAAAAAAATACTGTTCAACCTGGAATAAATTTGGGGGAGGGATATGTGGTTTCACATTTTCTCTGGGTAAAAAGCTACCCTATTTCTCCCTGATGCACAGTGTTTCTCTGAAATAGACTGAAATCTTTATGTGACAGAGGAAACACATAAGCTCTCATTTCACAATCAAATTCATTCAGTCTTTCAAGACTGGACACTTAGTTACTTTCAGGTGTATTTCACAGCTAGAGAGAATTCATCTAAAATAGTGGTTCTCAGAGTGTGGTCCCCAGACTAGCAACACTGGTATCATCTGGGAACTTGTTAGAAATGCAAATTCTTGGTCCCCATCTCAGATCCACTGAGCCCAAACTCCAGCAGTGGGACTCATCCAGCTGTATTTCAACAAGCCCTCCACATGATCTAAGAGTAGCTTTCACAATTCATTTGTTTTATAATTCAGTTGTTCAGTGGAAAGCAAAACAAAATACGTACGTTCCTACAGTCATGGAAATAATAAAGCAAAGTATTTAAACATAGCTCAGTTTAACTGGATCTTAGGATGCAAAAGATGAAAAAGCACAGACCTTGACATTTTTCCTACTATCTCAAGTATTGTTTTCTTGATCCAAGGAAAACCGATATACTCCTTATTTTGTATTATCACCTTACTTCCAAATCCTTTCTCCTCTTTTAGGTTTTTTAAGAGCTTAATTAATCTCCATTTATTAGGAGACTGTCCCAGTTACTTCTTTTAAAAAAGATTCTAGTAAACTAGAACCCATGAACCAGATGGTTTTCTCTAACCTATAAAACTTTTTATTTTGTTTTTCATGTAATGCCCAGAGTGCAGTTGAAACCTTCTCCTTATTGGTAAATGAATCTACTACACTTGGTTCTTATAGAGCTTTATGGTTTATAAAGTACCATTCCATTCTCCCATTTATCTTTCACTTTAAATAACTGAAGATGGAAAAATATCTCCATTTCTTAGCTCAAACATGATCATTACATATCAGCTTGCTCAAGGTCATGTCGTTAGATGGGAGAGCCAGGATTCAAGCATGAATCTTTATGATTTGAATCTTGGTGTTTATCTGAATATTTAGTAAGTACCTATTATGTGGATTATGTAGCTAGCCTGGCAATGGAAGAACGCCTAGTGAGTGGAATCTAGAAGAAAGTCTACATCACGTGAAACAAAGAATGTAGACTCTGGACCTGCATTGGGATGACAGCTGTGCCATTTCTTAGGCATGCTGCTCAACGTCCCTGACCCTTAATTGCCTCACGCACCTTGCAAAACACTCCTAAGAATGGCTGATGTTAATCAGAGACTGATGTTTAGCAGAGATCACACCTTAGACTGAAAAATACAAGGGTGTGATCCAGAATTAGAGAATTGGAATTCTGGTTTCGAGGAGGTGACATAGGTTAGTGGTTAAGAGCTTAGACTCTTACCTGCAAATGACTGTGTCCACAACTCACTTTGCCATTTAAGACAAGAGATACTGTGTCTGAGCTTCATTTTCTCCATCAGTAAAACGAGTTGCCTCCAAGTTACAGTTAAGGGTGAAACCATAAAAAAATGCTTTCTCTTTCTCAGAGCTGCTCCTTCAGAAATGCACCTGCTTTAGAACTACAATTCTCAATGTAACAATTAGTCTGATATTTGGAAAAGGCTCTTGCTTTAATTGTTTGTGAGCTTTCAGCAAGCTGAAATCTAGAGAGGAACACATCTCAGCTAAAAAATTAGAAGACCTTCTTTCTTGCACACCTTGAAACTATTAAATGTGAGGGTCAAGCAGGAGAATGTGGCAATGCTTCATAAACCAGTACAGGCACACAGATATTAACTCTTAAAGTACCACTTAAATCTCGTCTGGGCAGGACAATTCAGTCCTCCTAAGATCTAGAGTTCATCCCTACTCAAAGAACTGGAAAGTGATGAAAGCTTCACTAAATGTGTCCATATTGGATATAGCTGCTCTCCTTGTTCTAAACATTTCACACAATTGACCTCACTTATTTTCCATATTTTAAGTGTCCTATTAGGGGTCCAAACCTGTTTTGATCTTCTATGATATGCAATGCAGATGCTAAAGCGCTTTCCATTATCATTTAGTTGTCATATGCTCCAACACCTGTCAGAGGGCTAGCAAGGTTATAAGAAGAATGCTGAGCCAGTCTGGCTTTGGGACACAATGTTAATCCAGATGGGAAACATACAACTGACCTCTAGATCAGAGGATCAGAAGTGGGAATGGTATGCTTCTGAGTAGTTGCTCAAATATTTGTCCTTTAAAAGAAAGTCTCAGCTGTGCTTTAATTACATTAACACTGGCTGGTAGTGGTGGTATTTTTTGTTTTTGTGTTTGGGTTTTTTTCTTTTAAACCTTTGCTTCTAAAGGTAAACATCGTAAGTGCAATCCCATTTTTGAAGTAGAAAACAAATATATAACTGATCCAATAGGTTCTTCCATCCACAGCTGGTTGATAATAAGGAGATTTAATATTGATTTCTGCTTGGACCAAGGTTCAGCTATAACTGAAGCTTTTCAGAAACATCATACTGGCAATTGACAAACAACTGAAAAGCTGATTTTATTCAATGTTGAAGCTGTCTTTGGAAGGGTCTCTTGTTACATAGATGCTTGTTTAACTGCCTGTTAACTTGTTCTTTGGGATTTCTGATTTATTCAGCTTGTCTAAAATTCTCAATGACGAAAGTTGTCTGTAATTGAAAGTTGGATGATAATATTGACCTGACACCTGCTAGCAGACACGTAAATGCCAACCATCACTGCCTATAAGAAATTTAGAGAAAATGACATCTACTCAACTAACATAAGGTTTTATTATAATGAAGTGGTGTGGGTAGGGTCCAGAAAAGGACACCAGTGTGATAATGGACTTAGCTTTTAAAAGACTGGTGGAAGTCAGATAGAAGAAAAATGCATCCTTAGGCAGAAACATATAAGTAAATTATGCAGGTGCACGTTCAAAGATACAGACTGGCCAGTTTGACCAAGAGAAAGTACAGATGGCAGAGAGGGAAGACACGGATTTGGAAAGGAGAGATGGATTGCACTGAGACTTGGATATAAGGACAAGAACTTTAATCTGTATTTGTTATGCAGTAGATCTCTTTGTTAAATCAGGAAAACAAAATTCTGACTCAGATAAATTCTCCTAGCTCTATTGGCAGGATGAATTTGAGCAGAGACCGTTTAACAGTTGAAGAAAAACCTGTATTCCATGACAAATCAGCAACATAGAGAAAAGATTTGCCTAAGCCAATATTACAGAGCAAATGGAAAATATATGTTACCCCTAATGCTGTAAGTGCACTACTCTTTACCAAACTATGTGGGTATCAAAAAGTAGGACCTGACCTCAAAATTTCATTGAGCTGGGGAAGAGTTCTATATGAATCAGAGGGCAACAATAGGTCGTGGCAAGAGTAGAAAAACGGTAGGCTGGTGAGAGGTCAGTGAAGACTCCCCTAAGGCAACACACCTTGAGTGGACTTTGAATGACGGGAAGGAATTCACGTAGGCGAAAGCAGTAAGTATTACAGCCTAGGGTCGCAACACAAGAAGGCACAGTGTGTGTGTGTGTGTGTGTGTGTGTGTGTGTGTGTCCAGGGCAAATGGAAAAGATTAGCCTCTCTAGGGAAAGGGTTTCGGTCTCTCTCTCTCTCTCTAAATATACATAGATAGGCAGATAGATAGATAGATAGATAGATAGATAGATAGATAGATAGACCTGATTAATATAAAATCAGGAAGGCCATGAAGTCTGATAGGGCACTCCCACAAGAATTCAACCATAGAAGTAGGTCAGTTACAACTAGTTTCTTACAACTCAGATTCTCATTGGACCTTTTTGAAAAGGTGAAGGAAAAATTCTCCCACAAAGTTTCTTTACTTCAAGTATTCTAAATATCTTAAAAAGTACTTATGTTATGTGTACAGAAAATACCAAAATAACACTGTAATATGAGTTGGCGAATCATGAAGGACAAGATACATGATACAAGAAAGTATCACTTTTTTGAAAACAGGAACTTGGGGTGGCGATGAGGCAAGATTAGGGAGGAATACTAAAAATAATTTTTAAAAATTTTTGGTGGAGAGAGAGGTGTGGACGTAAAGGATAGTTCTAGAAAATAGAGGGTCACAGGTTTGCCAGATTCGGTAGACATGTGAACAGTCTATGATAAAATCTTAGTTTATGCTAAACTACAGACAGTACTGTTATTGATCTTTTAGACATATCCATGTACCAAAAACATTCTGTAGTTCTGTTTCCAGATAGCGTATAGAGACACAAATGTGCAGCTTTGTAACAATGGAGGCAACCCTGTTCTGTTTTAGGATCTGGACTCTTTATACTTCATGCAGCCAACACTTGTTTAAGGGCTTCCTATTTGCAGTGATAATAAAGTCCAATTTTTTAAAGACTGACATTAACCAGGTGCTATTGGATACTCCCTTTCTAATGCTCTTGTAAGTAGGCCATGTCACTTAAATACCAATGCCATCTTGGGGAGTGGCCCTGGTTACATTTTCATAATATTGCTTCATTAAAATCTGTGATTCAGTAGTTTTGCTTGATCTGAAAGTGGCACCATTGTACTCAGAAGATCTGATAAGTAAGAGTGCCACAGAACGTGTTTGGTTCTAGAATACCGAGGTTCATGTCATCTCTGAATTGCTTGCCCTTCTGAAGCGATAAAACTGCGAACGCCAAGTGAGCATAGCATTTCTTTCTGGTGTTTATGATATAACGTTGATTCAGAAATTTGGAAAACTTTTCAGGAATCATCATTGACGTTCTTTAATAACCGAATCTATCACAAGATGCTCTTCCAGATTGTACTATGGTTATAGAAGACTCCCAAACATTGAACGTAAATATCCTTCATCTAATTAGTGATTTAAGTAAATGTCATAATTTTAAAACTGTCTGTTGAAGAGGGTGATTAAGGCCTTAAGACAAAATTTGCATCTTTTCATGGTTGATAAAAATAAGAAAGCAATTAATATAGGATTCCTTGAAGTAGTACTAATTTTGCTCTTATTAAACATTATTAATGGCAATGAGGCTTTCTACCCTAAGCAGAAACATTTCCTCTAAACAACTTCGCACTGATTGTGACTATTACGTGCTTGTTCTCTCTCCCCTGCCTGTGTCATAAGCCCCTTGAGAACAGAGGCCATCTCTTTCTGCACTGTATATATAGCATAGCACGGCACTTGGCACACAGTAGGTGTTCAAGAACCAGTAACCAGATGGCCAAGTGAATGAGTGACAAGCTGCTCTCATTTGCAACATTGATTGTAATTTATTATAGAGTGGGCAAAATGGGAAGCTTCAGTTCACCTTATCATCCATTGATATAAGTAAAACAGTTGTGAGTCCTTTTTTTTAACTTTAAGGTTATTTATAATCAGTAACATCCATATGTTCCTCTAGTTTATATCTGCTCAGGGCCTGAGAAAGGCAGGCAAGCTGTTACTGAAACTCTCCAGAAGGTGTGGTCTTTTCAAGTCCTTGGGTTAACTTCTACCAATGGAGTATTCATCATAGCTCATACATCGATCTAACCCGATGGGTATAATCACCTGGCTAGTAATTATCGTAGTGGTGAATAGTTTTCAACCTGATACTTCACCCAAGGACAACTTCTTATTCTCCTTCTCTTTCTTTTTTTAAAAGTTGCCACTAAACTGTTTCCTTAAAAAAAACTAATAAAAATGGAAGAAATAAATGAAAACTTCGGCTCAAGCACTGGATAATTAAGGTTATCCCTTTGACTTAACACAATTTCTGCCAAAATCAAAAGAAACCTGTTTTTTTTTTTAATTAGCATAATGCCACTGTAATATGGGTAAGGATGTGATATCCATTAGGCTTTTTAAATGCCTAAATTGGGTTGCCAATTCATTAGTGTTCCACAGACCCCATTGGGTCCAAGGAAAACAGCCTAAAAACCAACAACAGACCATACAGTGACCAAGTTTTAAAAAACCAGCATTAAAGATTTTTTTCAAATCCTAGTGACCATTTGATCTAAACTTACTGTTCATTTTTTAATATATCAGGAGTTTTTCTCAATAACTTTGGAGAGGTAAGTATCAATGAATGATGTCCAAGTCAATAGTTCAAAGTTTACAGTGAGCAGCATTCTATATGTTTTAGACATGTGCGTGTTCACTTTGTGAGTTCTCTTAGCTTTTGAGTTTAATTTCACATGACTGAATTCTAAAGCACCCTCATGATTCTATCTCTAGCCCAAGGTAGACTGTAGATTTACCTACATTTTAAATATTGCTATCTGGCAAATTAGCTTGTCTCTAAGGAACTTAATTTAAAAAATGCAGAAAGGCACATGTCACCCTAATATCACTATTCTAAATGCATAAAAAGCAGAAATCTCTCCCCCTGCTCGTTCCCTTCTTAACCAGCATTTCCTTGGTACTGACCTTCCTAGTCTTTCAAGTTATATGGAGAACGTATATAAAATGGGGAAATGCTATATATTTTGCTTCAAACAAGGAGCTATAACGATGTGGACTATTTTAGTCGGTAGCTGCCTTTTATAAAGGATATTCCTTTAGGTGGTCATATTTCAAAATACCAATTCACTTACATCAGCTTTTAGAAAACTCACATTATGGAAATTCTGTGTTTAGGGTAAAATGGATCTTCTTAGAATGAAGGTTATAAGACATAATGGCCTTTGATTTTTTTTTTTTTTAAGCCACCTTTGGAACACTTGGTTTTTTGAAGTTTGAGGGTCACCGGGCATCATAGTTTCACAAGATTAGATAACCTTGGATCTGACATTTGAGATTGTTAGACCTTAACCTTTCAATTAAAAGGCTTTGTTTCCAAAAGATTAGCCAAGTATTTAAATGAAAAACCCAGCAGTGTTGAATCACTCCAAGTGGCAAGTTCATGCAATGATCATACTACAAAGCGATGTGACTCTTTGATGCCATGGTCCATACTCAGATTTGTCACCACCCCAGCCTCCACACCATTGCTCAAAACCTCAAAGTCTGCCCAGTACCGTCTAGACAAAATGTACCTCTGAAAATTCACTCTAATCCAGTTTGACCCAACTTTCCTCCTTTTCCCCTCGTATCACCCAGCAAGGTCCTGTATTCTAGCCAAGCTGACATAAATATCCTTTACTCACTGCTATCAATTCCTCTTTCCTGAAAGTGTTTTCTGGCTAATTCCCATTCGTCCAATCTGAAGAACTGAGTTTAATTCTCTCTTTTTGCTTGTATAATTCTTTAAAAAGGAGTTAAGAGCGTATGTATTAGACCTGTGGGATTTTTAGTGGGTTGGTTGACTTTTGTACTTCACCTTCTCTCCCGTCAGGTAGGGATGATGATACTTCCCCCAGAGAATTAAATGAAAGAGGTTTAGCATCATACATCACACATCACACCTGGCATATAATAAACATCCAATAAATTTAACTCATAAAAATATGGTATTCCTTCTGTGTTCCTAAGAAACCTGTTTAAGCCATCACCAACCCTGCACTTTCAATCCACTCTGCTCTCTTTTTATCCAGGACATTTATCACCTTCTGAAAGACTGTAATCCCTTTATGTGTTTCCCTGCTAGAGGGCAAACCCTACATAGGAATAGATCTTTATTTTGCTCACTGACAAGCTCTAGAAGAGTGCCTGGCACATGGTAGGGACATAGATTTGTTACATGAATTAGCTTGCATTCGGGGGTAAACTTCGTTTTCAGTCTCTAAATTACAGTGGTTTTGAACAGAGATTAATCACCAAACCCCATATGCTCTGAATAAAATAAGAAGAAGGAGAAGGAGAAGAAATTTTCAAAAAAGCTGTCAGTATTCAAAAGCCTTCTTAATCTTCTAATAGCATGATTTCAGGGCAAAATCTAGGGTAGCCAATGACTTCCCCTTTGTGTAGTCACTCTGGCTAGGCACGGTGTGAGATAGATGACAGGCTTTTCAGAGACAAAAGGAAAGGCATTTGTTTTTACCTTTTTAAAAAAGGGACTTTCTTAGATGAAGGTGCAAATGTAGAATGGAACTTAGGGAAGGGAACCTCAACACTGAAGAGATTGACCCTCAGAAATTTCAATCGCATCCACTTCTGATAGCCCTAAAAGTAGAACTTTGCTTATGTTAGTGGGACTAAGAAAATTTAGTCCCTTGGTGTTGTTTCTCTTACTATTTTCTTTGGTGGATTCATTATCTGCATGTTTCTATAGTTCGTTAACGAGTGCATCCTAGTTTAAAAAACAAAACAAAAACGTTACAACTATAAACATTCCTAATTTCAGACTTTGCTGCACTAGAAGGCATCTGTGGGGTGTAGAAGGGCTTGATCATTAGTTTTTTGAGGATTTGTTTTAACCTCCTTGTCTACAATATTGAGTCTTTTTAATAAAGATTGGATTAGGAACTTAATAGTGGCTTTCAAAGAAGACTTGTCTTTGCACAGGGCTATAGAGTTCAGCTGAGGAAATGAATGATCTAATTACATTCTCTGATGCTAAAAATGCCTACTATTCTAAGACCAGAAAATAGCAGATGCCACCATGAATCTGTCCAAAGCTTCTAGGACCGGCTTGAGTTACATTTATTTAATGTCTATAATAGGGATAATAAAGAGAGGCTACACATGGAGCACCAATCTAATCACTTATATCCATCCCACGGTTGCCGTAGTATTTAAGTGTCAATTACTTAGCAGGCACAGAATTTTGCAACAGGTCATTACTAGTTCAGAGACTAGACGAGATTGCTCTAAAAGCTAATGAAACATGTTGCTTAAATACTACATTTCTTATGAACCAGGGAAACTTCCTTTACAGTGAGTCATTGATGTTGACATTCCTGTGTAGGCTAACCAGAAGCCTTTTTGTAGTTCAATAAAAATAGGAATATCTCATAATGGACTGGGAGGTCTCGGTGAAAGCCCAGCAAAGTGGCGTGTGATAAGCAATCATTGCTACTAGTTCATCTTATGCTAGAACTATAGACGCAAGTAGCACGCCCATGTTTTATCATCTTAAAAAATGCCAAATACAGATGGTGTGCATTTAAGAGGCCTGGGAGAAGGAAGAATTCTCATTCCATCTGCTCATTCTGGGAAAGTCTCCTGTGGTAAGTCAGATTTTTGTGTGTTTTTTTTTTTACCAACTTCTTGCTTTAAAAAAAAAGGTTTAAAGGATCCTTGGGTCTCTGAGTGCTAGGCAGGTATATGAGTTATAACTTAATGCAAAGGAAAAACACTTGACACAATGTCTAGTCAAAGCTCTGATAAATTGAAAACAGAATATACTTCAGAAGTTTTTAGCATAACTATTAGATAGTAGTAATCTCGCTCTTAACTTAAATCATATTCATTTAACATGGCAGGAGTAGAGGGTTAACCAGCATTAGATTCACACGGAAGCTATCTGCAGCTGGAAATGATTTTGAATAACACATTTTAAAGGACACAGAGATAGATCCAATAAATGAGTCTTTATAGTCTAGAAAACCAGAAAAACTAGATTGTCCTAGTATATAAATTTATCATCTCAAATAAGTTAAGCCCCTTTGGGGAAGTAGCAATTCCTTTGGCACTATATGAATTGATGACTTGTTTAGTTAATTTATTTATTGCCTTTTAAAATACCCAAACTGAGTTGTTTATCAGGCTAGCAGTAGAGGTTTATAAGAAACAGCATATTACATTGACTATTACTTCACATAAATATAAAGTTAAGACACTAATTACTTCTTCAATCTTGTATTTCAATACAATAACTAGATCAATAGTATCTAAAATACTAACTAGATCAAATAATAACTAGATCAAAAGTGAAACAAACAAACAAAATCATACTGTGTTTGGGGAAAAAATAGCACTTTTCTAAGGTTCCTCGAAGTCAGGGGTTAATGCCTCCTCAGGAGCTTATCTTAAAAAGAAAAAAAAAAGTAAATGAAATATTCAAGACTCAAGCATTTGGAAATGTTGTCTAATGACATAACCAGGATAACTTTCTTAGGTATCCTGTTTTTATGCAGCAAATCAAAACAACTTGATTTTTTGTCCCTTCCCCCAGCCCTGTAATGATTTAAATGTCAGAAAAGATGATGTAAGAAAGCAACCCAGTAGAATATGTAAGCTAGAAAATCTTCAAAGTCACTTTTTAATTCCTAGAATAAACTTTTCTTTAAATCTGTAGATTAAGGTGATATTCGAGGTCTTTTCCTTGTGTTCTTTGATTACTATAACTAAGGAAGAAGATGAGTAAGTTGTATCTTCATTTTGTAAGTACACTTAGTTCTCTGAAACACCACCATCCATTTTAATCTTATTGGTGGAAGTCACTTCAATGACTTGCCAAAGGTAGTATGGAAATTGACTGTCTGAAGCCTTCTTGGATTGGGAACATTGTTTAATGTTTGGGACCACATAGGGGTGGCTTTTTCCCGAAGGTTCTAGTAGATACAAGACTCCTTGAATTACTTTTCCAAACTTGCTGATTGTGCTTCATGATTCCTAAGGTAGCTATCTAGCTGCGTTTGTGGAAGGGAGGTGATGACTTACATGATTCTAACAGGCATAATTTTGGTTACATTTACTTAGATTTATAGAGTTCATGAAACAAAACCTGTCTCACGTGCTTAGACTTTATAAGCAAAAGTCTGACATTAAGCGGTAGGCTTTCTAATTGCAATTGGAACTTCCTATGCTCATCTATCTGTGCTGCGCAAAGACCTTATGCAGATATTTCAATACAGTGGGATCATTTATTGTTTGATGTAGTTGCTTCAACTGTGCAGCAGCTAAAATCCCAAATCTGCCTCCTTTAGCATGGGTTAATGTACTACCTTAAAATGCACTTATTTATTAGCACTACTTACTTGGTCCAATACCATTTCCGAAAAGATAAAAGAATAATGACAGAGTGCGAACTTTAGCTCGACGGTACGTGTGCATTTTTGCCGTCTTGTGCTTACTCTGTAGCAGCTTCTTGGAGTATTTGTAGATATACACAGTTTCCAAGCAGGTAGTCTAGCTATTTCAGGACCTTTTTTGGATCCTGCCACCTAAATTTTCCACACTTGGGTAGTTTTAGTATATCACCTCAAGAAGCGAGAAAACAAGTTGGCAGATTCACCTTTCTCCTTGTCTACCAGAAACTGAAGTTACCTAGGGATTTCTTATCTGTTAACCTATCTAATTTGGTCAGCAACCAAGAAATAAGCAAATGAGCCTGTATTCTTATTTCTCCCAGAAGAGTTCCCTGGCCTTTTAGATAGCATTCTGGAACTTTGTAAACTTCGGTGTGGTAGAGCACTGGTATCCAGAGGGGAGAGGGCTGGTTATCAGGTTGCTGGTACTATGCAGACCTGAAATTTGACAAATAAATAGAAAGTCTCTTTTTATTTTGTAATTGACTCTTTTTGTCTCCATCTTATTTAAAAGCAACCAAGTCTTTTCTAAGGGAAATCAGCTAAGTTATGAAGAACCACCCATAAAATGGTAATTGATATATCAAGCACACAGATAACAAAAAGTAGTTTTAAAAACGTATATATTCTTAACCATGGAGGTTAGCAAGGCCACCATCATTCTTAGAGATGAAGCGCAAATGCCCTGTCGGAGGTGGATATCTGGCCCAACTAGAAAAGATCCTATCAGACGTGGAAATGTGAGCCAATGGCAGGTTTCTCGTGGAAGGTTAATGCCAACTCTAAGGGTGTGTTGGACCCTAAAACAAAGGATATATTCTCTTGGAAAGGCCACCTAGAACCCAGAGATAACATATTAGGGTAAGATAACTTAAACTGATCTTGTGTTGTGTCTACATAGCTATATGAACTTTTTTTCATAGTTTTGTCTATGTACAGACACAGAAAAAGAAGTCCCGCCTGTCCATATACAATTATGACACACACCACGGTTTGACTCTTCTGTGCTGATGGTACAAGGCAGCTGGATTCTCGTTCCTTTAAGCTCTTCAAAACACAGCTTGTCTCTGAAACATGAGTTGTGGAAAGGTACAGAAACACTCAAACACTGGCTTTGAGGATTATATAAATGTGGGCCTCTGCCTGAAAAGGAAAACCACATTGGGATTTAATATAATTCAGCCAGGCTATTAAAGAAGAAACCGAATATCAGGCAATGTTTCTTGCCTTGGAAGAGGAAAAGTTTAAGATTACCTGCTTGCTTTTAAAGTGCTCTGCTGTAGTAGATCATAAAATAATTCTACTAGAGTCCGTGGCTCTTCATTCTTACTTATGTTTAAAATGCAGATGGTTCTAAATAACATGCCTTCTTTAGCTCTTCTAACATCCACGTAGACTTTCAAGATGACTATTAAAACGGTACTAGAGTAGAAAGTGGACTGTGTTTAACGATTAGGATTTATATGCGTAAGTATCATAGGTGAAGGGCTCAAATGAAAAAAAAAACTATTGTATCCTGATGTCCACATGCTAGATATGCTGTACACCCATTTTGACTTAATTCAGGATTATTTCATATGGGAACAAGAAAGCACAACTTGATGTGTGTTCTAGGACACAAACTAAGATTCATTTCTATGGTTTATTTTAAAATTGGCTTTCATTTCGGTAGCTAACCTAACTCGGGAAGACTAGACTTGAAAAAAATGAAATACTTGCTGGTCAGTTTGGGTAAGTATACGTATATGTGAGGGAAGACTGTTGAAAAAGGTATGAATAGTGTCAGTGTATTGGCCTAGGAATCAAATGGTACAATGACAGTCCTTTTCCCTCACCCCAGTTCATTAGCTTTTGGGCTACTTTTTTCCTGCAAGGGTCAAGCATAATACCTGTTATACATTTAAATGCCAAATTCAAAGTAAAAATCATATGTTTACTGTGTTTTTGTACCAGTTCCATAATGCTTCTCCTCAAATCACTGCCCCAAAGGCTCTGAAATAGAAAATTTCTAGAGGCTTCCATGTTAGCAGTGGTATTTTTTTTATATTTAAAACCCTAAAATTGTTCATGTAAGTTGTTTGTTCTTTAGAATACCCTCTTCCTTTGGCTTTAGGATGAGAGGAAAGCAGACTGAAATATAGTATCCTACTTTCCCATTTAATAGTACACAACTGAGTTCTTCTAAATTCAAATTTTAAAGCTCATTTATTCCATTTGCCCATTCCAATTATCTATCAACACTTCACCTTTTAAAAATCTTATTCCTTCCACATGTTTTTTCAGCATACTTTCTGGTTACTATCACTTCATAACTTAAAATAGCAAACTCCGCAACGGTCCCTTTCTGTCACTGTCACTTCAGCATGGTGTCCCCAGCCTTATGACAGCACCTTGGTGCAGGCTACTGTGCCACCACCAAAACATGCCGGGTTTTCTCCACTGAAGCAAGCCCTTGGTGTGGAAGTATCTTCTTGGCTGGGTTAGGTGGGAACCCTGACATTTCAGCCCAGGTCTTTAGTGTAGACTACTCACTGAATACGCATTCCTCAGCCATAAAGAGTTTTCCCTTCATCCCTACCCCCAAACACACACATCTGCCCCATGTTGACCACTTTGGTCCATTGGCCATTTCCCAAAAATGTCTTGGCTTGCTCTACAGATTGGCCCACCATACTGCCAGCTACCTTTGAGCCTAAAGCCCAAGGTGTATGGCCCCCACAAAAAGCCATATTATTCTCTCTCCCAGAACAATGAATTCCAAATAGATTTGCCTCAGAATGAATGGGAATCACTCATGGCTTCTTCCATAGGTGACTTGATAGCTCTCTAATAGAAAAAGCAACAGCTAATAAGGTGGTTCAAGTTGGTACTTAATATTATAAACTTGACTCAAGGATGCAGTCATTACCTTGCCCATCTCTCTCCCCCACATGGCTCCTGAGGTGTAAGTACAAATGAGACAAGAGCAGATAAGGAAACAAATACCACATTGTTAGGGGAACCAGGGCCCAGGAATCCCCAAATGCGGCGCTCTGATAAATGCAGGCTGAAGCACACTGTACACTAGACCAGAAATCTCCCATTCTCTTTTCCATGTCAAGTTGTGTCTGCTGCATTGCCCTGCCCAGCTCACTTGAGATATACAGAGCACATGTAACATAGCTAGTTGAGCCATGTCCAGATGGTTACTGGGGCCAAGGGCACCATGGTAGAGTATAACCCAAATGATCCAATGCCAGCAATGTAAAACAATGGCAGAAACATGATTTTCAAATCTCTGAACTTTCAATGTCACTTCCTTCCCTTTGTAGAAGTGAGTTAAAGGATAAAGTCAGATTCCCGTTTTTCCTCTGTGTTCGGTCTAAGCTAGAGGAGGTGATGCTCAAGAACTGGGGTGGAAGGATTGACTGGGATGTTACAGTTGAGATAGGTATACTCTCTAATGTCAATTAACGCAGTTCCAAGCCTTGTTTGTCCATGTGCACAAGGATTCCACATGGTCAAAAGACCACAGGGATATTCCAACACTATAGTCTTTTTTAGAGTTGAAGAAGTGTAAAGAAAGGTCTAGACTCAGCGCTCTGTGCATGTCTTTGTTCATGCCAGCATACTAACTTGTACCCAGCCTTCCCAAGAGGCAAGAGCATACTTTGATTATGAATTCACACTTTCTTCTTTTCCTGACTCTAAAGACTTAAGTACTCTGAGTAGTCATTGTACTGAAACAACTGAGTAATATGATTGTAAAATTGAGCGTAAACTTAATACTTCAGTTCAACTTGTGAACAATTTCAGACATTCCTAGTGAACAGCTTGCATTGCCCAGTCTAGAGAATGGACCCTCATCTGGATAGCATTAAGCTCTCTTTTAAAGCTTAAGCTCTCCCAAACGCTATTTATTATGATGACTATTTTTTAGGCTCCAGTAGGAGATATTCCTAATAACTTATTTTAAAAACAAAATGGGTGTGGTGGGTACAAAAATTAAGAGAGGGCATAATGAGTCAAAAATATTGAAAGTTGCCAACCCAAGAAGTCAAACTTCCTGTCATGCTTAAAAAAAAAAAAAAAAAAAAAAAAGGAAAAGAAAAGGCCACACACTGAACAGTAGAGAATGTACTAAAATGAATTTGAATTCTTTGATCTGTGAGCTGCAGCTCAAGCCTAGCCAAATACTTTCTTCCAAGCAGCCAAATCAACATTAATAAGCCAGTTTGACCAAAAAGGACTCCAGCTTCCTAGGTAAAAAAGAATCCAGTGACAATATGTGATTAGATCACATAAAGTCCTTTTTCTGTTTTGGTTCAGAAAACATCTATAAAATGAAATTCTGCTAGGCTATCTTCCTGTTCTGTGCTTGCTCTGTCTACTACATGGAACGTACTCTTGGTTCAGTCTGTACATAATGGGTTTAGCACAGTCTTCTTAAAAAATGGTTTTTAAAAAGTGACACATATAATCTCTAGGAAGAGGACAGTAGAGCCTCATGTTAGGATCTAGATTTCTCTTGACACCAGCTCCATCCCAACCAGCTGTTTAATGATAGACAAGTTATACATTCTTTCTTGCCCTCAGTTTCCTAATCTTTAGTAATGAAAGGGTGTGACTGATGATTCCCTAGGCTTCTTCCAGCTCAAAGTCTAACCACTTGGTATTTCTTTAAGGGGACAAAGGGTCATCATGGAAGTAGATGGTTGGAACTCAGACTTGTTGGTACATTAGAATTACCTGGGAATCTTTAAGATATATTGGAGTCTGTGTCTCTTGCTCCAGAGATTTGGATCTAATCGATCTGCGTGTAGCATGGACATCTTTTTAGGAGCTCTCCAGTAAAAAATTCCCCAGGTGATATGAGGTAGACCCTCTAAACTGCCAATGGTAATGATGTAGGCTTGGATTTGACTCAGAGTCTCTGGGTGGCTCGGAGTAGATTCAGAAGCCAGAGTTGAATAGGAGGGGCTCTATCACTGGCAAACACTCTCACTTTTTCACCTGGGCCTTATTGGTTAAAGCACTACATCCTTCTCTGTGTGTCCTTGCTAGCTGTTTACTTGTTGGTCCTCATTGTTCTGAAATTGTTTAAACAGTTGCTGTGGAAAAGCAATGTTGGATGCAACATAAGACCACACAGGACACAGCGTGTGAGACACAGCTTTGATTTCATCACAGCTACCTTTCATTGAGCACTTTCTATACAGTAGGCTGTGAGGCTTCTGGTAACAACTCTGCAAACTGTATTCCCATTTTACATACGTGACTATTAGATAAGTTGCCTTGAGGTGCAGAGCTAGAAAATGGCAAGTGTGTAAGACCCGCCCAAGCCTCAACCCTTAGCAGTTCTGCTGTCCTACGTCTACCTAAAATTAACTGTTTGGGGCACTCTTGGTCTGACTTGGTTCCAAAGACAGGGAAAAGCTTCTCGATTCAGTCCTCTAGGTCCTAGAGCATGCTTTCCAAGGGTTCATAGCAATGAAGAACGCTCTCTGTCAATGCATAACTGGTGTAGATCTCCTTGACTCAGGCATGTTTTGTTCCTGAGGCCCCCACCTTTTCTTTTAAGTGCTGACACTTACAAGAAAATCTCCTAAGGATTCCTTTTTAAGGGTGCATTAACATGGTCTCATTTCCCCAATTAAACAGGTTGCAAAAATCTTCCTGTCTGTTGCACTGGGCCTTTGCTGAATAGAGTAAGCCTTCCCTAAAAGCATAAGATTCCAAACAGTTTAGAGGAGAAAGGCTTTACACCAAGTATCAGAAAGTTTAATTTCGCTGTATCATTTCTGGCAACATCCCTTATTCTCAAAAGGTTACTTGGGAAATAGTGGTGAAGGCAGCTTGCTGCCCTCTTGGACTCCGACATCTGCCTTAGAGGTTAATATTTCACGTGTCCTAATGCAGTACCTCAACTGAGACAGACATAAAGTTCCAAAGGACAAGGGAACATATTTTCTGACAAGTACAAAGTACTGGACACTCTAGCAAAGATGTTTATGTTGCTTTGTTCATGACTCTTCTTATCACTCTTTCCTGTGTCCATTTTATGTGACTCTTTCTGAAAAGTTAACTGGTATGTTCAAGTCAGTGGGATGAGGACTTTAAAAGCAGCTTAGAAAACACAGGTTAGAATCAGTGTGATTTTTTTCAAAAAGATAAGAGCCACCAGCTTCTATAGGAGACAAGGGAACGCAGATCATGTTTAATTTTGAGCCTAACGACTTATTAATGACTGATTTGATTTTGTCTTACTGAGTCCCTTAACTTACTCATAAAATAGACCCATTTTATTTCACAGAGCTGTCAAGATAAGTGTTTCAAGGGCTTGGTAGGTAAAGTGTTTGTCCCCTCCTCCTTAGCATAATAACAGATTCTCTACCATTTGTGGAATGGGGCTACCATTAAGTAAGTCCTTAAGTTACTCCTTTTACCAGCATTTTGAGACTGACCAAGCAAATTTCTCTCTGCTGTGTATAATATGGGTAGGAAGATTGCCTGGGAGAGAGGGGGGACACTTCTGTCAGGATATTGTTGAGAACCCTGGAATCATTAAATACTAGCACTGCTGATACCCACACAATCCTACTGAAGGAAAGGGTGCCAGCAAGAATAAGGAGGTGCCAGCCAAACTTCTCCCTATACACATTAATCCCTATACTTGGCATATTCCAGGTTCTAAATACTAGATGTCTTGCATGAATCCACTTTAAGGGCTAAACAAACTAGCAGATTTTTTTTTTCTTGTGCAAGGGATATACTTGTCATAAGATGACTCAAGCAGTCCTCTGGTATACATTTCTCAGAACCTTCTCAGAAACTGAAAAAAAGATGTTGCAAGCGCCAAAATCTCTTCTAGTCATCTGATTCTTGTGCCATGGAAAGGGAAAGTTCCTGCATTCTTTCAGGGAGGTTTGTGTTAAGTCCAGAATCCAAGTTATGTATCTGTGCTCAAAGGGGAGCTAATTTTCTTGACTTAGCAAAGTTTCTTTCCCAACTTGTTGTTCTATATTAGGCCTTAAGAAAGAGTCAAGAATCTACAATAGCTTCAGAGCTTCCTCTCTTTCCAGCTGTGCCTTCTTATTCCTCTCCTTGAGTTTCTGACACAGGAAACAGCCCACCACTAGGAAGAAGAACCAGCTAGGTTTAGATGGGGAGCTGTTTATGTGACCCTTTGAATATGTTTTTGAGCTTTAATTTGTAATCCCTGCTTTATGAAAACACCCCTTTCGTGTGTTTCCTGATTAATTTTGTGGTTTTTGGTCAGGAGAGTTAATGTGACTAAACCCAAGGAATAAGAAGGCTTTCTGGATGTCCTACATCCACTTCTCCCGCCTTATGAACACCTTTTACCTTACTAGAACTTTAAAACAGAACACAGAGATTAATGCAATCTAGATAATTTTTTTTTTAAAACTGCCCCTAATTTGGGAAAGTAATCAAAGAAAATAATAGGGCACCTTTTGGCCCCCAGATCCCTTTTCCAGGTCCAAACCCTTTCCAAAAACAATTTATTATAAAACCTGCTGAAGGTTTTATGAGAACAATGGATAATTCTGTAACACTGTTAGAAGAATTATGCATTTGAGCTTTCACATGTTTAAGTTGATTATTCTCTACAGAGGAACCTGAGTCTAGAAGCTAGACTTCCTCCATCTACTGTATGTCAGATGGTAGCTTGGACATTTGGAAAGTCTGTGATGGGGAAGATTTGCTCTTTTAACCTTGGGAGAAAGGTAAATGTTTATCAGTCTGGTATATGGGATACTGGAAGAATGCTTTTACTAAAATCTTTCAAAAAACCTCTTTAACATTTCTTTATAAAGGAGTTTATCTCTGAGTCTTGGGGCTTTTGAGGAGAGTCTACTCTCTGATCATTTCAGAGAACAAGGATACGTTTTAAATGGCATGGCCTGCAGTGCAGACCTACCTTTGGTTGTTGCAACCTGATATAGATGTGCATTTTCTTCAGGGAATTTATGCTAAAGAAACATTTTCTCTCTATTATTTTTTTTTTCTTCCTTGCCCCTTATAACTGCTCATTCCTAAACAGTGGAAGGATATAATTAAGGGATACCAAATACCTTTAAAACAATTCCAATGGCATATTTGAAAAGGTAAAGAGTCAAAAAGCAAATAATGCTCTGAAAGAAATGAAAAACTTGAGGTTGCTATACAAAAGTGAAAGGAAAGAAGATTGAAGATAAGAAGGGGCAGAATATTTAAGAATCTCACAAACAAAACAAAAAACATCTAAATCTTTGTCCTAACTCAAGGGAAACCACCACAAGACCAAGCAGGAAAGCTTCAATGTTATTCTAAAATTTAGAAGAACTTCATCATTAAAAAAAAGAATCCAGATCATTCCAATACAGAAAACACAAGCCATGGACGGGAGCATCGAGTTTGTTATGGGAGCAAAAGGTAGGGAGGGAAAAGGCTCATGAAAGGGGATAGGTGTCTGATGCATGCAGCCAAATAACCCCAAAAGGCTGACCAGTAAAGTAATTGGATTTGGTCAGGACACCCATCAGCAGTTGTAGTTGAGTTTCTGAGAGTAGTGTTGAGATGAACAAGTCCTTTGAGAGGAAGGGAATATGAAAAAGGAGAGGGTAGCAGACTGTCAAGTTTAAATGTTTAATCATGAAATGATCATGAGATGATGATTAGAGGGTTATAGGGAAGTGTTTTCCTTATTTCTGAGATGAGATCTGAGCAACTTATAAAGGAGAGGGCCCAGTGGAGAGAAGGTGAGGATGCAGGAGGATGCATGTCCTTGTATCTCCTTAGGTCAGAGCTTAGTGTCACCTCCTGATGTTGTTAACATGGGCAAATATCCTCTAAAATTGGAATAAATTCTCTGAAATTAAGAAAATAATTATTAGCTTACTGAAATTGGAAGTGTGGCTATGACTAGGAGATTTATC
>NC_138375.1:28471342-28490714 GCF_054177405.1 Leptonychotes weddellii | reverse complement strand
TCGACTTCAAACACAGAAACCTATTCTCTCTCAGTCTTGAGGTCAGAAGCCCAAAATCAAGATGTCAATAGTGTTTGTTCCTTCTGGAGGCTCTGAGGGAGAACCTGTTCTGTGCTTCTCTCCCAGCTTCTGGTGGACATTTGCAATCCTTGGCATTCCCGGTTTGTAGATATGTCAATCCAGTTTTCACTTGTGTATTCACATTACCTTCTCCTTTGTGTGGCTCTTTGTCTCAAATCTCCCTTTGCCCTTCTTTTATAAGGACATCTGTTATAGGATTTAGGACCCTCCCAAACCCAGGATGACCCCAACTCAAGATCCTTAATGACAATTACAAAAACCTTTTTCCCAAATAAGGCCACATTCAAAGGTTCAAGGTTTAGAATTTTGGACATATATTTTTAATGGTGACTATATGTGTGTAATAGAGCATCTCTGTAGCTAGTATGAGGTTTCTCAGAGGAGATCCATCAGTGTAACATGTGAGAAACTCTGGCTTGGGGCCAGACAGCCTGGGTTAGACCAGGTTTTACCACTTAGCAGCTGTATAATTTAAAACCCCTGTGCCTTGGCTTTCCCTCTGAAAAACTGAAATAATACTAATCATAATACTCGTGGGGTTACTCTGAATTTTTTGTAGTTAAAACACATAAAAGGCTACTAGCACCTGGCACCCAACTAAATCTTGAGTAAATAGGGCTTTGAGTCCTCTGCTGCATAAGACTTTCACCTGTAAAGAGACTGTCTCCCTGGCTGTCTACCAGTCAGGTGTCTTTGAGCACAATTAACTACTAAATCTCCAAATTAAATAATTCAGATAATAATAATCATACATAAATTTCTGTATATATGTGTTTTTCAAGACTATTAAGACTATAAAGACCATTTAAAGACTCACGGGGGGAGATATAAAGTATGCAACTTGAGGAAAGCATGTTGACATTTACGAAGCCAGGAAGGTGCAATGTAAGCTGACAGAAGCAAAAAATGTTAAGACTTACTTTTTACACTTTACATATCTAGATAATAACATACATTTCCATGTGGCAGACTTGATCCTTGGATTTAAAAAGCTCAAATAGGGAGCCTGGGTGGCTCAGTCGATTAAGCATCTGCCTTCGGCTCAGGTCATGATCTCAGGGTCCTAGGATCAAGCCCCACATCGGGCTCCCTGCTCAGTGGGGAGTCTGCTTGTCCCTCTCCCTCTGCCACCCACCCCCACACTTGTGCTCTCTCTCTCTCTTAAATAAATAAATAAAATCTTAAAAAAATAAAAAGTTCAAATAAATGGGTGCTTTAAAAAGAGAATTAAGAGAGTTTTTTGGGGTGGAAGGAGTATGCCAGTCCATGGGTGGTCTTAACAGGTTTATAAAACTATGAATGCCTGCTTCCCTCTGGTCTTCAGTCCATGTAGACAGTTAACGCTCTCTCAGAAGCTGTGTAGAAACTTTGACTCCTGGGAGGTGAAAGAACATTTTTGAAACATTAGTTCACTTCTGTGTGCTTACAGTGACTCTAAGTTTTTCCCTTTTTACCTGCCATGATACATAAGGGAGTCTTATGAGAACACATGGCACCACTGCCTTGAGGAGAATAATACTCAATAATAGCCTAAAAGTATTTCCACTCAATGAATTGCACCACAGACATCCCATAAACTCATTCTTCCCCTGATACCTGTAAATGTTAATGTCAAAAATCGTTGTCCTGTATAGGGCTTAGATAGCCCTGGAAATCATATGCAGAATCACAACATGTCAAAAATATATATTTGTCAATGGGAATAAGATAAAATTTTTAACTCTATTCTTGACACTGCCTTTACAATTAAATGAGTTTTTGAAGCAGAATTTATAATGTCCAATTTCAGATGCCAATCACGATCATCTCAGACTCAGCATCCAATGTATTTGTATTTTGCTAGGAAATCTTATTTTTGTATCTGTGACATGTTTTGATCCCTACCTTTAACACTAGATTTTTATGCCACAATTCCAATACAAACTACTTAGGTAGGTAATCATTAAATGTCACCAGATATCAATTCTTAAAGAAAAACCTCGTAAACATCCACTTTCCCTTTTGGAAACTACAGAGGAAACAGTCCTACCCGCTCCTCTTCAGAGTTCAGTCCAATAGGGGAGAAATAACAAAATTAGTCTGCAAATCACGAGTCGCAAGCCTAGTGGCCTACCGTCTGGGTCTGCTGTGTTACGATCTCATGATGCCTCTAAACTCTGCCCACAGGTGTCTGTCGTAGGTTATGTTCATTTGAGACCTCGGGGATCTCCTGGTGTCACTCCGTGTCTGCTGGTGCTGGAGTTCGCTGTCTGCCTTCTTGTCATGTCTAACGAAGTAGAGGCAAGCACAACTAATGGGCAGCCTGACCCACAGGCTGCACCGAAAGCACCATCAAAGAAGGAAAAAAAGAAAGGTATGGAGACATCCTCTGGAGGCCACTGAGGGGAGCGAGTGTTGCTTACCTCTGAAGAAATGTGAGGTTTGAGGTGAACGAAGTAAGAGCTGGCCCTTGCCTCACTTCAGCCTCAGCCAACTCTCAAGTTCTCCTCAACAGGGAAGTTGGACTTTGGTAGAGATTAGCTTGCTCCACTTATAATAAGACATGTCTCTGAATCCTGTGATTGCACCAACTGGATCCCACTGGGAAGCGTTCACGGTAGCTTGTTTAGTTGATAAACACCACTCTCAATTATTAGATGATTATCTTTCAGTAACCTGTTTACCACTTTGCTTTACTGAAGTAGCTGTTTTTCAAAAACTGACATCTTTATTTTACTAGACCTTGTTCTCCTGACCTGAAGTACCACTAGAAAGTGCCAGAGTCCTTAATCATTCATAGTTTGAGACTATGCCGTGGCTTGCCTGCCTTTTACTATTCTACTTTAGCTATGGAATGAGATGACTGCAGTCTTTTTAAGGAAAGCAAAAGAGATTATAAAGATGAGATAAGTATCTTAATGATTTTCAAAGGAATTTATTCATAATTTTCTTCTGCCTTATTGGCAGTTTAAAATGTTAGTAAAGAGTGTAGTAGTTTATTTTTCTTTCATCAAAAAAAGCACTATCCTCCTTATTTTCTCTTAAAAATATTTTTTAAATTATGGTGAAGAATATCCCCAAATCCCACCTCACACAGGCCCATAAGTTTCCCATAATTCAGTCCATTTTGCACCTTTAAGAGTTCATTTTCTCTCCACCCCAACACCATATACAGTATTACAGAATACAATTTTACTCAGAGGAAGTAAGAATAAAGATAGAATATTGCATATTTGAGCAACTGTAATATAACCAATATGTATACTACTCAGATTTGTAGATTCTGGAACGTATTTGGTCATACCTGGGGATGATATTTAAAGACATTTATAAATTTTATCCTATTTTTCTTTTTTTTTTCCCCTCAGGCTCTGAAAAGACAGATGAGTATCTTTTGGCCAGATTCAAAGGTGATGGTGTAAAATACAAGGCCAAGCTAATTGGCATTGATGATGTGCCCGACGCAAGAGGGGATAAAATGAGCCAAGATTCTATGATGAAACTAAAGGTCAGAAGGGAAAGCATGCTTTGTCTCTATCTCAAGCAAATATCCAACAGCGGGAATTATATTAGAAGCTTATGTTTACCTTTATCTCCATTATTTGAAAGAAAAACTTTTCTAATCACATAATTGATCCAGCGATACCTCATTTTCTGAGTCTTGAGTTTGTTTGCACATTGTGAATGCTGTTCTAGAGACTGGGCTTAATCATGTAGTGCAGGACAGTAGATGCCTTTTCTTTTGGGCACATCAAGTTTTAGACCCTGGAAGTATTCAGGTAAAATTCAGGTCTCTATTTGGAACCTGTAGCTCTTTCGTGTTAGCCCTTTGGGCTTTTTTAAAATTTTTAAACTCTAGTACTGTCACTATGTGAAACTAATTAAATAAATAAAAATTGTTAAGTAAGACCAGATCTAGAAGGAACATCTTTGAAGATCTTAACCAGTCTTCTTGTCTCTACCAATGACTATTCTGACACCAACAGAATTAGAATGACTTGTCCAAGTTCACACAGCTAATTCATGATGTCCTGGCTCAATGTCTTCTATTTCATTCTGCCATCTATTATGAAAGGTGCCTAATCCTTTCGTAGATGGTAAACCAAGCTGAAAATAAAGCTATCTTTTAAATGTTTTAGTATCAAAAGCATCATAGGGTAGTTTTAACTGGATTTTTCTTGTTTTCCCAATCTCATCAGGGAATGGCGGCAGCTGGTCGGTCTCAGGGACAACACAAACAAAGGATCTGGGTCAACATTTCCCTTTCTGGGATAAAAATAATTGATGAGAAAACTGGGGTAAGAATTCACTTTCACTGACACCTTTCTGACCACCTGAGTCTAACAAACAATTTGACATAAATCTCAGCTCCTGTTTTCCTTTTCAAAAGTCTGTAGGAAAAAAATAGTATATATTACTTCTCCAGAAGTAATAGGCATGAAAACAGATAGGGTAGGAGGTGAGGAGTCAAGATACTTTATTGAAATTTATTTTCTGTAATGGATGTGAACCTCCAGTCTATAAACAGAGATGTGCAATAAATACCACTTCAGTATTTTTTTGGACTCCAGGTACACAGAACAAGATTAACCCTAACCCCTGGTTTCTGATGCTGCCATAGATCTATGCCTGGATCTCATTAATAGATTAGCTACATGCAAACTTACTGGCTAACCTGAAGCTAGAATATTACCTTTGACACGTCTATCTTTTCTTTCTTCTCTCTTTTCCCTTCCTCTTCACCCTACAGATATAACCTTGCTCATTTTTTGTGGTTGCTGTTATTCTGCATAGGAACAGTCTTACTTATTTTGTTTATTTTTTTGTAACCTTATCAAAAGACGATCAGATCATACTTCAGGTTCCTGGAACTTTATTTTCTCTACTCAACATTGTAAGATTCATTTACTTAAGATGTTGTTTGTAGCTCATTTTCATTGCTGTCAAATACTCTGTTGTCTCGAGGTACTGTGGGGAGACCTCCAGTTATTATCCATGCTTTCCTAGAGATGGCCATTATCTATTACGTAAAATCCAGTGGTCACATAGAGAGCCCTGGAACCCTGGCACCTGCTCATTCACCCTGCTGGTCCTCATCCACTGCTGTTTCCATTTTCCCTCATCTCTCAAGTCTTATTTTCCCAAGCCCATCAGAGAATGGTGACAAGTTTCCTTAAAGTGTTCTCTTGTTCCCCAAATCTTCAAAGATACCCAATATAAACTTTCCAGTGGCATTAGGCATTTGGAAACAAAAACCAAGACACATTATGACCACCTACAAATATCCCTAAAGAGTTGAGCCCTGCCATGTGCTTGAAAGGATCAAGAGAAAGGGGAGAGGGGGAAGAGAGGAGAAGGCACTACTGAAACCCCTGCCCCATGTAACTCCTCAATAGTGGTGTGAACATGGGAAATACTGGATGCCAGCATTTGGTAACTTCCAGAATGTTCTGTGGATAATTGTTCCGATAGTACTTAGGATGGTTTTCTGACCACTCAGAGCCATTGTCAAAGGATCCCCGTGAACACTGTTCTAGCTTAGTTATGCTTTTCACCTGAGTCTGACTTTTAGTTGGGAAAGTCGACCCACTTGGATGGTTTAGCAGTGTAATACCCCATCTTAGCTTTAGAAATTCTTGGTCTCCTGATCCTCAATCCTTTCTTGCTATGTGGTGTCACATCTTTGGGATGAAGACAATCAAGTATCAATATTCTAAGAAGTATTTTTCGCACTTCTGTTTTCTACTCTTTGTTCCTTTTGGAGCCCTTACTAGCAAGGATAAATGTAGCTCTAAACCAGAGGCAATAGTTTCTTCCTTCAAATGTTTTGGCCTTTTCATATATGCCTAGGTATCTGATGTTTCATTGTGCTACCATACAGATTCTAGGTTTTATCAATAAGTCATTTTTTTATGTTTCTTTTTCAGGTAATAGAGCATGAACATCCAGTAAATAAGATTTCTTTCATTGCCCGTGATGTGACAGACAACCGGGCATTTGGCTATGTGTGTGGAGGAGAAGGCCAGCATCAGTTTTTTGCCATAAAAACAGGGCAACAGGTATGCTTCAAGCCTTGAGGTATACCTGGAGGGGGACTTAGGTCAATGTTATTTTAGAACAATAGTGAATTATTCCCCCAAATCCTGAAGGGACTTGGAAAATTATCATGGTCCTTCTTGTTTTGTTAAATACTTATTTACTCTGTTGCCCTTTATGTATCTGGTGGTGGTGGGGGGGGGTGGTGATCCCCCATAAACCAGGGGAGGATAGTAAAGAGCTTTAAGAGAAAGGAGGAAAACAGTACTAATCAGAACTGATGGGGGACAAAAAGAAGAAAATAGTAATATTAAAATACTCATAAAGATGCTTTTTCTTCCTTTAGGCTGAGCCATTAGTCATTGATCTTAAAGACCTCTTTCAAGTTATCTATAATGTAAAGAAAAAGGAAGAAGAAAAGAAAAAGGCAAGTACTACCCAATATTGACTCTATTAAACTTAAGACTATATTCAGGACCATGTTCGAACGTTATGTAAACATATGGCCTGTCTGGAGAGTTGGCTTCTTTGTGGCTCTTTCAAGTATAGAAATTTTAGAAATATATCGTCTCTTCTTCTCAGTAGAGCAATGGATGGATGTTACAGTTAGATGCATCGGATTTTCAGTCCCTGACTCTTGTCTTCTCTCCCCACAAGCTTCACATTGGTTCCAAAGGATGAGCAAGTTTAAGTTCAGAAACTATTCAAATCTAGTATTGATATGAAAAGGGCAGGGGAATGTAGGGCAGAAATAATATGCAAGACTCTCTCTTGCCTTGTGCTCATGAACCCATAGGTATATAGAGAGATATATAGATATACAGATATTTAATTCCCTTTTAACTGTAGTTGTTAAGATCACTGAATTTGTGTCTTTCTTTTTAGATGGAAGAAGCCAACAAAGCAGTAGAGGTAAAACTGCACCTTTACTTCTTATGAATTGCACACGTGATGTGTAGAAGTCCTTGTTTGCTACCTGTCCAGGCATGCTCCCCTCCTAGCTTATGATTATGTGTTCATGATCTCTCTGGCCATCGAAGATGTATAGTTGAATTATCAGTACCAAAATCATAACTGCTTAGCAAGCCAATACACTAGGAAATTACATTCTATAAGAAAACTCACCAGCTAAACCCTTAAATATTTGCCGTCTTTTCAGAATGGGAGTGAGACCCTACTGACCCTTGATGACCAAACTAACAAACTGAAATTGGTATGTATGTGATTTTTTATAATTCTTATTTAACTGAACATGGGTTTACTTCCTATAGATGTTGCTAATACCAAATCTGCATTGAATCTGTATGGAAGTCCAGTTATGACAACTATTGCCCTAAACATTAATATAACATTTATGTCAAGATAGAAAGTAATCTTTTTAGTAAACACATCTGAATCTAATCTACAAAATTTTTTTAAGAGTGTGGACTAGATGGATTTGTTTGGGGACATGTCTACGCTTCCAGGCCTAAATAGCCTAATAGTAAATCTGTATTAGTTAAATGAAAATCAAGTTGTGACAATATTCCTAAACCTTAGTTTAGGAAACAATTACAACAATATACAAAGTAATACTTTTTAATAGACACATCTGAATCTAATCCAAATACTTTTTTAAGGGTGTTGACCAGATGGATTTGTTTGGGGACATGTCTACACCTCCTGACCTAAATAGTCCAACAGTAAGTGCCTGTTTTTAAATTTGCAATGTAATGAAAATGACATCTATAACTCAAATTGGCAATTAACCAGAAATCTTGAGCATCTCGTTGAAACTTGGAAGGTAACTGCAGATTTTTCCACATAAAGTATAACTGGCTACTAGAATAAATTTGCATCTTAACTTACCATGGGAACATATCAGCACCAATTCAGATACATTAATTTTGCTTGGTGGTTAGATCTGAGCAGAGGACAGGCGGTGCAATCCTTCTTGATATTACTTAGGATCAGAAAAGGACCTGAATAATAATCCTTGGCATAAGTCCCACCAGAAGGAAGTGTTTGCGAGATGATTAATTGTAAAACCACCTAGCCTCTTCAGTATTTTTCTATTTTTTCCATTGTGACTTAATAGCATAAGCTTGGTGTGAAGTAAGACTTAAAACAAATAAGATGTTCAGTTATGTTTAACCAAGGACCATCCTTGTTTTAAAAAGTTGTTCATTCTTTGAAGGACACTATAGCGTATCAAGTTTTCTAAATACTGATTGATCGGTAACAACTCTGTGAGAATGGAGCAATATTTTCCTTTATAGGTAAGGATGTGGTGATTCAGAAAAAAAAAAAAACTCATTCACCCAAGAAAGAGCTTAAGCACACATCTCAGACCTTCCAAAACAGGCCTCTAGTTAAACTACCCATGTAATTTTGAATGACTTCTTTTAACTATTATTTTTTAAACAGTTTCTTGAGTACCTGCCATTCACAAGGCACAGAAGTGAGTGAGAGGTACAGTGTCAATGACATCATGGAGTTTACTTTCAAGCAGGGAGACCAGCATTAAAACTAATCACAAAGCCTATTAATTGATGCTAATTACATGGTATTTGTCTAGTTTAGAGGTTCATGTAATGCCTCAAAGTAAATGAGTTTCTGGACTTGACCATAAAAGATGAGAAGGCAATAACCAGACAAAAAGAGCCATCAGTCTAGAATGAGTGGGAATGTCTGTCTAGGAGTCTCTTATATCAGGGAATTATCAAGCAAGTCTACATGACCAAGAAGGTCATAGGACTTAAAGCAGCAGCAGATAAAGGACAGGGTAAGTCTCACCTGCCAGAGTATTGCAGAGAATGGCCGTCCATGAACTTTCACATAAGATGCCCAGGCCCATGAGATGGGAAGCGGCAGGGGCTGCATACTCTCTTCTTTGTCCCCGACCCTATGAGATTCACGATGCATAACAGAATTTCAGAGGCCCTAAAAAGCCTACGATAGAGAAGAAGCCTGTTTAATGTTCTTTTCAGCAGTGAGCCCTGACTCACTTGTCTGTGGAACCTTTTATTCTTCGTAATGTTTGTTACCATCCCAAGGATACACTTGTTAAGAGACAACATTAGATGATCCTGAAATGTTTATCCCAGCCCTGAGGTCCTTTTGATTCCTAGACAACTTTGTCCCCTCCTCCACAGTAACCCCCTTCCCAAAGTGAATTGATATCTGAATGATCTACTTTCCAAGTGTAACTGACATTCAAACATGGATATTGAAAGAGATCAAAGCACTCAAGCTGTGAAATAGAATTCCAGTGGGATAGGCAAGGAAGCACTGACTGTTTAATCTGCTTCTGTAGACTTCTAGAAAGTTCTGAAAGAGGAAATGAAAGCAATATGAGTAATCCTGAGTCTTAGTTATATTAGACTTAATGCATTCTAAGAATTTTTGGTTTATAGAAATAAAAGTGCATTTTAAACTAACAGTAAATTAAGGTAATAAATACCATCAAAGTAGATGGTATCTGATAAGTAAGAGAATGCTAATGGCACTAATTATGTGCTGGTTGGATTTTGCCCACGTGTTTTTGCATATTGACTCCATATTCATAGGTCACAAAACAAATTTATTTCTACTTGATAAAACCAGAATGTTTAAAAATATTCACAATCTTAGAACGGTTGCTCTGGAGGAGATGAAGAGAAAAAGAAATCTAAATTACCTGGACTTTATTACTGGTTCCCTGACCCATCTGTCCCTCCCCCAGCATTCATACAGAACAGTTTTATGCATTTCAAATAAAACTCATGTTACAAACTAAGTGGCATCCCTTAGAACATAATTTTTATTGGAAAATAACTGAATAATATTCTTCCATACTGCCACTCAAAAGAAAAAGAAGGAAAGAAAAAACCCAAAAGACATGTTCTCAGACTTTAAAAATGACCATTTGAAAGCACAGTTATTATGAGAAGAACATAAGGTATGAAGGAGGTTAAGTCTGGTACAGGGATGGGATCAGGGCCCAAAGCACAGTGTCATGCATATATAAGAGGCCATGGGTGGGCACAGGTGATGCTGAAGTAGAAAGATCCATGGGAAAAGGCTTTGTAAAGAATCTGAACTTGAGTTGGGTCTTTGAAGTGTGTAGGAACATAGGGAGCAGTTAGGCTAAAAATAAACTGGGTCCTATTGTAGGTCATTTTGAAAGGCTGGCTAATGAGGCTTATTTTAACATAGGGGATAGCAGGAAGCCCCTGAAAGCTTTGAGCTGGGAAGTTCAGGGATTCAGCAGGCTGAAATGGTTGGGAGAGATCAGCTTCCTGGAGAAAGCTAGGCTGTGGAACTCAGTATATAAGAGCTCACCTTCGTGCAGACACCTCTGTGGCTGCCTGCTTCCTCCTCCTCCTGGAGCTCCTTACGAGCCAGGACTGCATTTCACCTTCATTTATCAGTGCTTATCTCTCAGGTGGTCAGATGATGGCCGAGTGGATGCAGTGTTTGATGATCCAACAAAGAATTAATGAAGTTCTGACCTAGGGGGCAGATGAGGAGTCTCACATCATCCCACTGTAGTCTATGAACTAGACTCTTAATCCTGGATTAACAACAAACCCAACCTGAGGAGAGCCTTATACATTTTACTTATAGGGTGACTATTCAGAAGTCTAACATTGTGGCTCCAGTTTGGTGTCCTAAGAACTTCTTCTGAAGTATTTGAAAAGGAGAACTCTACCAGCTGTGAACACCCAACTGTTCTAACCCAGAGGTGGCTCATCATAAATGAATAAATATTGAAATCACAAGCTTTTGTAATACATTTTGTCCTATCTTTTGATTGTTAAAGATCCCTACATTAAGAGATCTTCCAATCCATTTCTTTGATTTAAAAAAATTTTTTTTAATTATAAGCTCTTTCTTCTGACAAATTCTTCTGGTTATAAAAAGAAAAACTGGCTTTTAAAAATTGTGTTTTTATACCTAACAGTAAAGGAAGCCAAAGAGAGAAGACCAATTAAGACCTAAACTTTCAAAAAATTTGTTCTTTTAAAGCCAAGGAGGCCTATTTAGCCCCCCTTTTTACTTACTAGTTTGAGAATTTCATATTCCCTTGAGGTTGTTTTTGTCCCAGTGATCAAAAATATTTAGTAAGGTGCTCGGGGTAATGCTAGACCTCTAACTTCCATCTCAGCTAGACATTGTTGATTGTTTATATTCTTCTGTGGCTAGCATAGATGAGTAGTTAATGGATCAAAGTCAGTCAGAAGGAAGGTGTGTCAGTTTTTGACAGCCCTATCCCAAGGTGAGCCCAAATTAGTTATGTCACTGAACTGAATAAAGACATGTCAGATTTTTCAAATTTGCTGATTTTCTGTTGAGAGGGTATCTTATCTAACAATGGAGAATGCAAGTAATTAAGATAGGGAGGGACTAGACTTTGTAGAGTTAAGTATTTGGTATGTTTTTCAAATTAATTCTAAACCCACATCTCTACTTCATACATGAATTAAAGATTACATTGTACATAAATTAAAGATAAATTAAAGATTACTTGAATTTATCCACCAAATAGATGAGATTACTGTCACGACGCAGGCAACTCTAAGCTGTATTATGAAAAAATGCACAAATACGAGAGGTTAATATGATGTTAGAATGTATCAGGATTTTGAGTATCACTTTCTTCTTTCTAGAAGGACACAGACAAAAGGATGTGTCCAGAGGAGACTAGGATGAGAGATCCAACTTGACTAGCACCTTCAAAAAGATCCTTAAATATTTAAAGGGGCATACCTGACAGGCCGTGTGATGTGGTGGGAAAATCTGTTTTTGCCTCTTAGAGGAAAGACCAATTATAGGGAAATATATTTGACCTTAAACTTTGTCTCAACCAGAACTATAAAATATTAGCCAATGAATTCGCTCATTTAGAGAGATGCTGTTACATGACTCTGAGGGTACAACGGATGGGACTGTGCCTCAGGTGGGAGGCTGAGTTAGGCTTCAGAGATCTTTTCTTACATTCACGCTCAATATGCTTAGATAATTGCTTAGAGTGACTTACAGTCGATTCCCTTGAGGCCTTGCAGAGGCAGGAATGGGAACAAGGAGGATCGTGAATGCAGCCAGTCTACAAGGGTGAGCAGACACATGACTAGAGCAGACAGTACAGTTTCATTTTAATGAAGGGCCAACAAAGTTGAGAACTAAATAAAGGGGCAACAGGTGGGGAGGGACAGGGAGGACCTATTCAACCGTAGTAAAGAAATGCACTCAGGGAGGCGATGGGAGGAGGTAATGGTCAACCGATCTGTCAAGCCCAAACCTTAATGGGAATTTTGATGATCCTGATCATCTTATGTAGCTTTCTCATTTGAAGTCATGAAGACATGGACTAACACTTTCTTTTCTCTCTCTTTTTTTTTTCTTCCCGAATGTGATAGGAAAGCAAAGATATCCTGTTAGTGGATCTAAACTCTGAAATCGACACCAATCAGAATTCTTTAAGAGAAAATCCATTCTTAACAAATGGCATTACCTCCTGTTCTCTTCCACGACCAAAGCCTCAGGCATCTTTCTTGCCTGAAAATGCCTTTTCTGCCAATCTCAACTTCTTTCCCACCCCTAATCCTGATCCTTTCCGTGATGATCCTTTTGCACAGCCAGATCAATCGATACCCTCTTCGTTTGATTCTCTCAAATCTTCAGATCAGAAGAAAGAGAATTTGAGTAGCTTGCCTACTCCACTGAGTAATGGGCCCCTGAATGGGGATGTTGATTACTTTGGTCAGCAGTTTGACCAAATCTCTAACCGGACTGGCAAACAGGAAGCTCAGGCAGGCCCATGGCCCTTTTCAAGTACGCAAACACAGCCAACAGTGAGAACTCAAAATGGGGTATCTGAAAGAGAACAGAACGGCTTCCATATCAAATCCTCCCCGAACCCTTTTGTGGGAAGCCCTCCCAAAGGACTGTCCGTACTGAATGGCGTAAAGCAGGACTTGGAAAGCTCTGTCCAGTCCTCACCACATGACTCCATAGCCATTATCCCACCTCCACAAAGTACCAAACCAGGAAGAGGCAGAAGGACTGCTAAGGTGAATTGTCTTCTCCACATATCCATTGGCAGAATGCATGTTCGGTACCAAAGGGTGGTGTGATGCAAGCTCTCTTTCCTGCTGCTCTTGTAGCTTCCTGTGTGGCTGTGAAATAGAAGGTGGGATAAGGCACATCTTTCTCCAGGAATACCTTCCTCTGATGGCCGCCCTTTCTAAGCTTCTCACTCAGCAGTGTTTTCACACCCTGCTTTCCGTTTGCATGTCTTGTCACTTATTATTAACTAAACACCAGTTTTTCCATTTTTAATGCTGCTATGCTTCTGTACCTCTGGTAAGTTCGATCGTCATGTTCTGGAAGGGGAGGGCAAGGGTTCTTTGTGATGCCTTGTGTACCTTCCCCACACTAACACATGCCCCCCACACTCCTCCTATTGCACTAATGTCCAAGGTGGTGGTGGAAAATTCTTGAGTTTGCCTCTTCTATTCAATGCTGGCTGAATGATCCATTGCTTTAAAAGACACTTAAATATTTACTAGTACCACTTCATTCAAAAGCAATTTAAAATGTGGTTTCTGTAAATATCTTTTTAAAAATCTCATTAGAATATGCAGGCTGGCCTAATAATTAGACTATAATATCACCTTTAGGCAGACTGATTTAAACCCAGTAGAATAATCAAAAATATGTAGGTTACTTATTTATTTATAGTTGTCCTTTCTTTCCCAGCTTCAAGCTTTTAGCTGACAAGGAGACCTGATGGATACAAATGTGTAAATGAGTAAAATAGATTTCACCTTGAGAGTCCTCTTTACATCAGTTACCAAGACCAAATATTCTGTCCATTGCAGGGATCTGTCTTTTTTTTGGCGGGGGGGGGAGCTTTGGCTTTTTGTAGTTTACCAGTAAGAGGAATAAGTTTTTCTTTTTGTGGTTCCCAAATTTGAGGTACAGAATAGGAGACAGAATAAAGCTGTTTTTCACTATTACTGAGTAACTCTTGTATCTCCCTCTCTGCCCTGTTAGTCTCCAGCAAAAGACTTGCTTGCATCAGACATCTTTACCCCTCCCGCCTCAGAACCTCCAGGCCAGACATCACCTACAGGACAATCTGCAACCCTACAGACCAACCCTCTGGATCTCTTCAAAACAAATGCTTCTGCCCCAGTGGGACCCCTTGCGGGTCTAGGTAGGTGCTTAGAGATTGAGTTAGATTTGCCTCTGTTGCTTTCACTCATAAGATTATAATGCACAGGAGGAAGGCACTTCATATCCATAGAGGTTCCAGGGACATAAGATCTGAGCATCCCAGGGAACCTTTCTCCCACTTTTACTTCCATAGACCCCCGCCCTCATTTGGTACTCTTGACTTGCAACTGAAATTTGGCTCCTGAAGTTGGCATGTGGAAAGAAAACCGTTTTCTTTTTTTTTTCAATTTTTAAAAAAGATTTTATTTATTTATTTGAGAGAGAGAGAGAGAGAGAGCATGAGAAGGGGAGGGTCAGAGGGAAAAGCAGACTCCCTGCTCAGCAGGGAGCCCGATGTGGGCCTCTATCCTGGGACTCCAGGATCATGACCTGAGCTGAAGGCAGTCGCTTAACCAACTGAGCCACCCAGACACCGAAGAAAACCATTTTCAATATCGTGCTTACCCGAGCCAACTGGCAATGGCTTACGGAAGACAACTGTAAGGGATTCTGATGCTCAGACCAGATTCATTGGAGAAATGAGGTAGAGCTGAGAGAGTCTTGTCTATCATCTGTATTGGAAAAACTGATGACATGCATGCCTGCCATGTAATTTGCCATTATTAGACGAAGCCCTATCTCCTAGTAAACTGATTTGCTTCTTGGATAGGGTATCCTGTCCTATCCCCGAGAGGGATATAAGTTAAGTCCAAAGCAAGTGTAAGTCATACAATGCAAGTCTTAGGTTCTCAGCCCAGCTCTGTTCCTAGGCATATGATGGGTATGAGACAGGCATATATCCCGATCGGTCTCTGAATACTTAAGCCTTAGCTGCTCCCTGCCAATATTTTGGGTATCTGAGTGTCTTAATAGAGTTAGAAAACAAATGCTAGAAACCTGAAGTCAAAAAGAACACAGAGAAAAGGGAAGAGATGGGATTTTACCAGATGCCCAGGATGTGCCAGTGCTCATTCATAAATGTGTCGAGCTCACATGAGCCACTGAGCCTCTCTGTAGCAGGACACTGCGGAAGGCCACTTGGCTGAGGACTAGCCCTGCTATTGTTTGCCCACAGCCTCCAGTTCCTTTCTGCCTCCATGGGACAGTCTTCAGCAACCCCGACAACAGTCTTTGCTGTCCTGCTGGGGACTCTCTTTATTTTTCTGCTTCTTGGCACCTCTACAAGTTCCCAACAGACTCTGTCTTGGGAGGCAGTTGGGGGGAGTTATGGATGAAGAGGGACTCTCTTCCCCCATTTTGTAAAATTTGACCAGGGCTCTTGGTTTTCTCTGCCTCCTGTGGAGTCAGTCATCAGGACCCTATTTTTTGTTTCCCCCGATGCTTTCCTTCAAAGGAAAGCATTTTCATTTTGGCATATTAAATCTGTTTAATCATATCTGGAGTATGGTGGCAAGAGGGGCTTGTCACCCAACCGCTGAGTGGCTGAAATCAATGTGGGTGTGGGAAGCCAACTTGTTCCAGGTCTCTGCTTGCATTTACACCGTCAAGACTCTCCCTGAACACTTCGTGTCCCTGGCGGGCTTCCCCTTTTGTGCATCGCTCCTTTTCCTGCCCCCTTAAGTGGAGCTGGTGGGTGCTTTTCCTTGCAGAAGGGTTGAGAGCTTGCGTGCGCTGCTTGTGACTAGATCACATCCCAGAGCTTGACAGTCTAATATCAATGCCTCGAAGAATTTTTACAGCCAATATTTAACAAGTCAGCTCGAAAATACAGCTGGACCCTATAACTGTTAATTTATTCAGACGAAGTGAAGCTTTTTGGCTAGGTGCCTCTGTTGAGGCCTTGGGGTATACAACTGCAGAATACTGATGATCCTTCCAAGTTTGGACATGGGACTCAAACTGAGCTCTACAGTATAGTCCCTGTCCACTAGCAGGGATCCTCAGCCAAACCATGGAAGGTTGTAGGTCTGGCTTCCGCTAGACCCAGCTGGGGGACTGTCTCTTCTGGAGAACTGGGGGTGGGGAGAGGTATTGTAGAAAGCTGAGCCTTCAGCTTCGACTGGCTTCCCTGTGTTTTAATCTAGCATCAGAAGGTGATAAAATTAACTTCTTACACCCACACTTTCTTTTTCCTTACCCCTTGCCTCCACTTTCTCCAGCAGAGCCTGAACTATCTTGGAAATGCAATGCATGAAATCCATCAGATGGGAATGAAGGCTGGCATAAGCATATACTGAGAAAGCCTTTAATTCCTGGCAGATAGAATATTTTTCTTTAACTACCACCACTCCCTCTAATACCATCTATGACTAAAGCCATACATTTTCCTAAGGGAAGGCAAGTCATCCAACATGAAAAATGATAAGATTCTACCCAATTTGCACTCTGAAAAACAAACTGAGGGTTCTAGAGGGGAGGGGGGTGGGAGGATGGGTTAGCCTGGTGGTGGGTATTGAGGAGGGCACATTCTGCATGGAGCACTGGGTGTTATGCACAAACAACGAATCATGGAACACTACATCTAAAACTAATGATGTAATGTAGGGGATTAACATAAGAATAAAAAAAAATTAAAAAAAAAAAGATTCTACCCAATTTGCACATCCAGTTGGCATAAATTATCAGTGAGTGACTTTGGCTTTGGTTAACAAAATTTAAATAAATTTGTTTTAAAGTGCTGCAATCACTTCACTCAAACTCATTAGTTGTGAATAGAGTATGTATGCTCTTTAGTGTAAATCAAGTCTAATTTCTGTAACTACAAAATAAGTATGTGAATTAATTTCCATTAAAAAAAAATAGTCCTATCCCTTGATGCCAAGGAGGCAGAACAGGAGAATAGGGCACTGGATTTGGAGCTGGTATGCCTGAGTTTTAGTCTCTATTGTCACAGACTGTGAGCTTCCCAATTTTAATAATTAATATTCTTGTACCCAGTTCCCTAACCTCCAAAACAAGCATGTTAATTTAGTAAGATGACCTTTTCTGAAACCTACCACTGTCTCTGGCACACCATGCATCTTCACGGCTAGATGGTTAGCCTTCATGATGATACAGTTGAGTCAAGTAACATCAATCTCCAATACTAAGAAAATTTAAGATAGAATATCTTGCTACATCAGCCCCTGAACATCACTTTCAAAATATTTCTCACACTGGAAACAAAAACATTCCTAACGCAAGTTAGAAGTTTGGAGGCCTTTTCTTAGTTCAGCTAGAAAACTTTCATAGCTAAAGAATGCTTTTATTCTAAAGCTCAAGGCAAGCAGATTTTGAGAGCAGAGCATCGTTCATGAATACGTATGAGGCTGAATTTAGGTTTTTTGTTTGTGGAGGCAGTTTGACGGGGTCATTAATGTATTTGGGAAGAGGCAGGAGAGAAAATGTCCTATGTATGAGAACAAGATGTAGGGAATGAGCTTCTCAAGAAGAGGGGGAAAAACACTGGAGAGACATGTATTTTAGTAATTTCATCAATTCTTAATCAACATGACAAAGATACAGGTGATAGAGCCATTCCTCTACAGAGATCAGATGCCCAGACCCAGGCAGTTAGCTACCTCGGAAGGTTTTGTTGTTTTTGTTCGTTTGTTTGTTTGTTTTGGGGGGCGGGGTTTGCTTCATGCTGTCTTCTCTCCCTCCCTTCCTCTTTTAAATATTGTGCTCTGACTTATGGCAAGGTTTGGTGAGTGACACATGGCAGGAAGCACTTTTATTTGAAACAGCTCTCCCAGGATAACCAGGCTTTCCTCCATTTACATGTATAAAAGTCTAAAACTATCTTGGCATCAACCAAATTTTATCATCCTTTTATATAGCTGTGTCAACCTTGGCAGCATTTAAAAGCAAGGAAACTGAAATGGTTTCTTCAGGATGCAAGCATGCTGAGGCCTCATATACATGCGTTATAGCTGGTTTCCATAAGACACCAGACAGGAGCCAGCTGCCAACTGAAAAGATCAAATCAGTGAATCAGAGTACCCAATGGATTATCTTAATTAACTACTTCGTAATCAGTATGGTTTGTTTATGTAAATGCATTCACTCAACAAATGCATTCATGCTATCAACAGGCTCTGTCCTAGCTGTTTGAAATGTATCAGTGTGGTAAGCACTCATTTTTTTCATGACTAGGTCCTTATGGAGTGTATTAGCCTTCTAATGAGAAAAGTTTAAAAATCTGTGGTAGAAAGAAAGGCTTTCAAAATGCAACCAACATTTGAATGCCAGCTATTCTGTATTAGCTAGTTAATCTTTAGAGTGATTTAATCTCTCTGGGCCTTTTTTCCATATCAGCCTTAAGGCTTAAGGAAGGTGTGTGCCACGTAGATGCTTGGTAAATACCCTCCCCCTCCCCCACCACTGAGAGTTGTGCTTTCCGAAACTCAAGAATCCTCTTCAAGCTTGTGTCCTGATAAGTCCTTTCTCCTGCTTCCTTCAGGTGGTATACCAGTTAGCCCCGCTCAGGCAGGACCATGGAACCCAACATCTTTAGTCTTCAATCAGTCCACTTCAGTGGTCCCAGGAGCCATGATGAGTAGTCAGCCTTCAGGATTCGGTCAGCCAGTAGTTTTTACCACAAGCCCAGCTGTTCCAGGTTGGAACCAGCCTTCATCCTTTGCAGTCTCAACTTCCCCTCCAGCCCCTGTTGTTTGGGGCCCATCAGCATCTGTGGCACCCAATACTTGGTCCTCAACAAGCCCTTTAGGGAACCCTTTCCAGAGCAATATTTTTCCAGCTTCTTCTGTGTCTACCCAGTCCCCTTCTATGCTCTCCTCTCTTCTGGTCGCTCCTCCTCAACCACCTCCCAGAACTGGCCCTCCGAAGGACATCTCCAGTGATGCCTTCACTGCCTTGGACCCACTTGGGGATAAAGAAGTCAAAGAAGTGAAAGAAATGTTTAAGGACTTCCAGCTGCGGCAGCCACCTGCTGTGCCTGCAAGGAAGGGAGAACAGACTTCCTCTGGGACTTCAAGTGCCTTCTCCAGTTATTTCAACAGCAAAGTTGGCATTCCTCAGGAGAATGCAGACCATGATGACTTTGATGCTAATCAACTGTTGAAAAAGATCAATGGTAAGCTACCCACTTCTCTGTCTACCATACCGACGAGTATTTCCCCTGTCGTATGGGCCC
>NC_138375.1:28431434-28470842 GCF_054177405.1 Leptonychotes weddellii | reverse complement strand
GCTACAAAATAGTAATATACCCATGAGGATATGGATTTCTATCATAGCCTATGGTTTTGATATTTCAAAATAACATTTTTGCATAACAATAAAACTTATATAACACACAATAGGTTTCTAGTTGTTTTGTTTTGTTTTTTTACCTTCATACTGAAGTTGACTGCAAAGCATCCTAGTAGTTACTTGGTTTCCTATAGAAGGTTCGAAAACTGAAGACCTTTTGAAGCTATAGAACAGATCAGCTGAACAGATGCTGCCTCCCAAATCAATTTATTTCTCTGTGAGTGGTCTCAAAGTTAGTCTAAAATAGTCTGAGGGTATTAAATCCAAAAGTGCTGATAGCTGCCCATATCCCCTTCAAAAGCAAAACATGGGCAGATGAGGCAGCAGGTTGATCTCACTAGTGTATTTTATCCTAGGTAGGTTGTTAGGTGTAACTGCCTTAGACTGAGACCCTGGGAGGGCTCAGCGGGACCCTTTCTTTTTCAACAGTGAGTAGAAGCAACTTTGTCTGATTCAGAAGATTGAAATTAGTGGAGGACAGAAGCCTTGGCTGCATTTTAGAGGAGGAAGGGCATAGCTGGTAGGGGAGAACAATAAAAAGAATGAAAGGAACCAAACCCATTATTTTCAGTCTTGCCCCATCCAGGTGGGACTCCTACTAAACTCTGTCTTGACCCACCTAGAATTTAATTATTTTAAATAGATTAATATCTGAAGTCTGACATGAACAGTAAGACTGACTTTATTTGCAATTTGGACTGTTGTCCCTCACTTGACTTCTAGAATTACAGTGTTTCTTAAAGTGCTTTTCTGTAAAGTCTGCTTCAGAGAACAGGCTGAGATTATTGAAAAGGCAAGTTCTCGGGCCCGACTCTAGCCCTAAGAAGTCCCCCTCTGGTGCTGAGGAAAAGCTCCAGGTTACAAGCAGCCTGGCGATTTCTAACGCTGATAGAGCAGTGTAATATACTGAAGGTCTAGGAGTCTTAACAGAGACTCATACTCGCCCTTGTCTCCAAGGGAGGCAAACATGGACAAATAGAAAGGAATAAACTGCATCCAGAGTCTTGGAGGATTGTTTGCACTCAACTGAATTGACAAGAGGTCTCCTTGGAGGCCCTTTCTTTCTTAGGTCATGAAGGTAGGATTATTTTGGTGAACTTGCTAAACTTACAGATTGGGGTTGGAGGTGGGGGAGCATGATCATGAGAGAAAATAGCTAACATTGAACATTTGTGTTAATCACTTTATTTCAGGTTCTGTACTTATCTTATTTAAGCCTCTCACATCAGCCCTAGGAGACACTATTATTGAGGTTTTAAATGATGACTTGATATTTAATACACTGATATTTAACCCAAAAATTCTAACCATGGGTTTTGTTTTGTTTTTTTCTCTACACTTCTCTAGGAACTTGATATGCTGACTATCCAGAGGAACAAAAAGGTTGGCCTTAGTTGTCAAGGACAAAGTTAATAGTCAGACACGTCCTGACCTCTGCTCTCATTCCAGCTTTGACATATTATCTGTTACCTTATTGCTTGCTGCCTCTTCCACTTGTAAAATGCCTTTCACTTTTCTGTTTAGATTAAAGCTAAACTGAATTTATGGCTTTAAATAAATTAAGAATCTAAATTCTCTAGCTTAAATGTAAATAAAGTAGTTTCCCTACTTGAACCATTGCCTAGTGTGTTCTAGAACCTTCTAGAACACTACCATGTACCCTCTGCTTGAGAGATGCAGCCACCACAACTCCTCAGATGACACTGTTTTGAATAAATTTTAAAATCCTTACTGTTCAGAGTTGTTTGGGGCTTCTATTTTATAGCACAAAACCTAAAGGTTATAGTATAACAAGGCACCTTCTTAAATCTTGCTTCATATCAACATTTATAGAGAATTTTTAAAGTAAAATTGAAGCAAGTCCAACTTCTCCCTAGACAACTGGGAATCTGATACACTTAAGGACCTTTTTAAAAATATAATTTCTCTTTCTGAAGATTATTTTCTCTCAAGGGCAAGATTGTTGTTGTTGTTTTTTTTCCAATCTCTTGCTAGATAGTGCAAATGAGGGAAAAACATTATTTGTCTCTCCTCTCCTCTTCCCTCTGATTCTTTTTTTCAGTCAGTTTTGCTCCCAGGTTCATATAACATTACTTCCCTTCCACAAGCAACAGAGTTTTATGGGGCAAAAAAAAAAAAAATCTAAGGATTCATGGATCTGAAACATCTCTGCCTTCTCAGTAATCGCTAAATCCCGTAACGAATCGCAAATGGACACAACCTTTATCCTTTCTATGGAATAGGAGGCCATCCTCTTGAGCTGAAGTTCCAGAAGAGCAGTTCATGTTGAAGAAGATGAAAGAAAAACTGAAGAAAAACTGAACTCAACTCAGCAATGAAGGACTGTATTCTGAAGAGCCAACACATCAGAAAGTTCAATGTGATTGTGCCAAATATATTAGGTGCTTATATGGGGTCATACTAGACCTTTATCAAGTAACTGGAAAACTTGCTTGAAGCCACAATCTCATAGTTAGTTGGAAGATAAATGGTGAGGGGGTGGGAGGAGAGAAGCTGTAGAACAAGTATTTGGTGTTATCATTGAAAAATCTAATGTCTGCAGTATTTTTCTCCTCATAACCTTGGAAACTCTCCCAGTTCATTTCCAGTCATATTGTTAGCACAGTTCTGAAGGATTTGTTCTTGCCAAAATGAGTTTCATTTTGTTATGTTTATGTTGGGTTTTTAAATGTTGTCTCTTGACCCTTAGTGCTCAGGTTCTTGTGGGTGTTAATCAACCATACAACGTTACCTTTAGGTAGAAGAGGAGGATGACTGCTCAGGATCTAAACAAGATGGTGGCCTCACGAACCTTTATTGATTAGTCCCACGTAGTCCAAGCTAAAGTCTTGTGGTTTTATGTTTAATGGTAATAGCTGATCATGTATGGCATGATTTTCCATCTGGCTTCCTACTCAGTCATTATAAACACAGACTTAAAAATAGTATTTTATATGTCCCAATACCTGAATGTGCTCAACTGGAGGCAATTATTTCTAGATAGTTGAAATTTTGAAAGTAGACAAATTTTGAAAAGGATGATCAGCCACACAACTGTTTTGTACATACTTATTTTCTTGTGCACTTTTCTGTATGCAAATAAAGCTATAAATTTACTCATTTCAATAAACTGGAATGGCAGAATCTCATGTGTTAGCATCAGTTTATTCTTATAGTTGGCCCCCACTTTGAGATTATGTGTCACAGTCAAGGTATAAATTATATCAGTCCAAGGTGAGCAAATATTAGTACATTCTGGATTGTCACAAAGATGAAGAGAAAATGGAAATCTGTGAAATAAGACCATGAGTAAACTATTGTCTGATATCTTTTAATGCCTTATTTTCCTCTCCCTGACCTACACATATTCCCTGCCTGGGAGTTTAATGGGAGTGCAGGTGGATAAGACCTGTATCAGAACAACCTCTACTGACATCTAGTATAAAAATCATTTATTAATGAACTCTTGGTTCACAACTTCTACCCGTTGCCTCTCCTTGTTCTTGATTCAACCATGTTTGACGTCACCAAGACACAACTGTGTGGACTGATCCAGGCTGGTGTAGGCCACTCGGGAGAACTTCTGTGTGAGGTGGGCAGGCCCAGGATCAGACATCTTTAGCACGAGGACACTCTTAAATACTCTCCCCTCGTATAAAAGTTCAAGGCTCTCATTTTTTTCAAAAAGACCTAGATCTCCTGGGGGGATGACCCTGAGGCAGGCCTTGCTTCAGTACAAAAGTCTTGATCTTAAACTTTTCTAAGGATTAGGACAAACTTGGGAGCAGGTGAGTGTCATTGACGGGTATTTATGATTATAGGTCATTCATTATTACTGCCTTACCTTTCCCCTTAATTGAAACAGTTGGTCCCTTTTTGCCAACAATGAGCAGAATATAGAAAAACAGACTCCACACAAAGGCAGCTTCCAGTAAGCCACAGATGTGCTGGAGAAGGCTGCTGATAAGAACATGTTGCACAAATTATCTGGCTTATCCAGATGCTCTGAAGTGTGTCTAACCCACTGAGCCTGTATGCTGTTTCCATGTGGCTTAATCTGTAAGATCTTGCCAGAGGTTAACCCTTGCTCATATGTACAAGGGGAGGACATTCATTTCAGTGCAGTAGGAACTACTGTTGGCCAAGCAGGGAGAGGTGCTTCCAGAAGTGTCTCTGCAAAGTAGAAGCAGACCTCTTCTTTATAAGTCTATTTAGTAAGAATACTAGTCACACCCGTATGTTGGAAGTTCAGCTTTTATGGTAACCCTATTATACCTGCAGGCGGGTTTCTTTGGGGCATCAAATAGATCTAAGCTAAAAGTTGAATTTGAAGAGCCACCATGCCCCCAAATTCCTCACATAAAGGCAATACAAAGGGAGAAGTTATTGATTTTCTCAAGATAATCTTGCATCTATGAAGCGCTTTCCCATTTACACAACATAACTTCATTCTATAGATACTATAATCCTGTGGGGTGGGATCTGTCGCTGTTCCATCTCATCTGAGAATGGCATCATGCTTTAAAATCCCTCCAACTCTTCAGTGATTTCTGTGGTATTTTATTGTAAAACTGCATTGCGGTAGGGATATCCTTTCAGCCCGTGATTTCAAACTGCTCCACCAAAATGTTAACCATGGAGTCTAGAGATAGCCAAACACAGCAAATTCTGTGTCTTTCCTGTGCTGAAAGCAGGGAGGGGAAAGAACAGAGGATGGAGCTAACTCAGAAGTTTGGTTGACCTGCAATAAACTGATGAGTGAGGACTCTGACCCATGTTCCCGGAATAGGTTCAATACAAAGTCTTCTAGTAAAAGACAGGAGCTCCCTAAAAGTCCCTGGTAAATATTTAAGCTATTACCAGTGGAGGAAATTGCTAAATAGTAAAACATCTAATTCTTGCTGGAAAATGTTGTTTTAACTAACTTTCTTCTATTAAAAATAACTAAGACCCAGTTCTAAATTAATATGTCAAACTTAGACACATACAAGGCTGGGTAACGGCAGCCTTGTTAACATGCCCTAATTACAGCCAGGCTAATGGCCGAGGGCCAGCCATGTGTCATCTCACCTAATGAGGGCCTGAGCCCCTTGTTTTCCCTTGCTTTTCTGGAATTATGTACTTAATTACTAAACCTCTATTGTGTGTTGAAATCATGTGAGTGCCAGGCTCCTAGGAGATGACAGTGTGGGCTACTCGGTGGCAAAGAAACTGGGTTTCTGTCTTGACCAAAGTTGAGGTAGTTATAAAAGAAGGAAAAACACCTGACTCTGAAAGTCTCCATGACTAAGTTTTCTTCTGATGTTACTTATGGAGTTTTCTGTCCATTCTTTTTTCATTTGGTTAACTTCAATCACTATTATTTTACCTTAATTGTAAGAAAGTGAAATTATTGCCATTATAAAAGGTACATGATGACCTGACTGGGCTAAGGCTGAGCTGTGGATGGTTCTGGGATGTGTCTGAAGCTACTTCTACCAGATGCCTACCAACACTGATTGATCATCACAGAGCCTTTTGTGTGGGGGCCACTAAGAGGAGTGTTGGAACACAGGAGCTAATGGAGAGGGAGGGGAGGGGAATGGAAAGCTGATATGATGTTTGCCTCCCCACCTTCCTCACTAGCCTGAGAGACTGGCCTAGAGATTGATGATGGAAATGACAGAGCTAGAAGCAGGAGGAATTGTCCTTTTTTTGATGAAAAACCCTGGGAACAGGCTGGCACGTTATAGCCCACATGTCCACTGGTAATGAATGGACTACATCAATGGAAAGGCTCACAGTGTTTAAAAATAGTAGCGGGTTATTTTTCTCACATAAAAAGTCCAGATTGATGGCTGCTGGTATTGGCTGAGTAGCTCAACGAGGCCCTCAAGGACGTAGACTCTATTTTAGCTTTTCACCCCAACTTTTGTAGCCTTTTGGCGCCCTATTCTCATGTTTATTGCCTAATGGTCACAAGATGGCTGCACAGCCCCAAATATGATGTTAGTGTTCAAGGAGGGCAGCATGGGAAAGAGCAGCTCAATCAAGGCCTTCTCCTTGCACCAGGCATTTCAGTTTTCTCCAAGGCTTCCCAATTACTTCACTATGTCTCATTGGCCAGAATTTGGTCACATGGCCACTGCTCAGTGCAAAAGAGGACGGGAAATCAAGCTTTTAGCTTTGTCAACCTCTATAGTGAAAGTAGTTAAGGAAGAGACATGGTTGGCTAAATAATTTCTGGGGCCTAGGGCAAAATAAAAATAGAGGATCCATTATTCATAAACCAGGGGGTAAAGTGCCATTAAAGACATTGATGCGCGAACATATCCTTTCTTCTGCAAACTTTTTCTTATTATGACATATTTTATTTGCTATTTAATGTTGTTCTAAGTAAAAAAGAAATGAAATTTTAAAGTTTTCGTGTGAATTTTATTGCTAATCTTTAGCTGGTAAGTGGAATCACTGAAATTATACAACTTGTATTTCATAACTCATACATGCATATATATTTAACATATGTATTTCATTCCTACAAGAACAGTAGAAACAGTACAAAACTAACTCAACTGTTTTTAATTCACTTCTTGATACATGAATATTCTACCAGTACATTCTACCTTTAGTTCACTGATGAGTACAGAAAAATGGTGGAAAGAAGAAATATGGGTGGCTCTATATTTTTGTTTCCTTTTATATTATTATTTTCAGCATAAGTAGATGGCTAATGCAGAGAAGTAATACACTAGTAAGAAAGATCTGATAGTGTTTCTTGGTCATTTGTGTTTCTTCTTGTACTAGAAGTCAGCTCTGGTTCAAATGGAGAGTGTGACCTCTCAGGGCTGTCACTTACACAGTGCTAGGCATAATACATCAACCGTATACTCACTTTTGCTTTGACTCATTGAACTCCCACACATCATGGGTCCACCTGAATTCCACGTTCATGGGGCAACATATGCATTCTGTGCAAATGTGGTAGGTAGCATGGAGGAAGGGACACAGTGTACATTTCCTCTGCTCATGTGCGTGTTCCATTTTCCCATCAAACTTGCTTTCAAAACAAAATCCAAACACAAAATTAAGAACTTCAAGGTGGTACTAATAGAGCATGAAACCAATCGTGGGGCCTTTCCGAGGGCTTGAGCCCTGTCCAACTCACAGGTCGCATGCCCTAGAAGCCTGCCTTGGCAAGAGGGCCTTGGAAACAGGCGATGGATAAGCCAATATATTTCCCAAATGCCTGGGTGATAGTTTAACCCTAAGCTGGCCTGCCTCCAAGTGCAAAGCACAGCAGTCTTTGATGACATAGGACCCTCAGGGCAGAAGAGAAGCCCACACATGGAAAGCATAGTCAGCAAAGCCAAAGTCAAGGTACCTCAACTAGAAGGTGTAAGCTCAAGAATGCAGAGGACTAGTTTCTGTGTGTTAGTATCATGAGGACTATAAAAGTTAGAAGGGGGTGGTGGGTTAACTAAAAGCTCCGCCCAGGAGGCTTTAATGTTGTCATAACGTAATTTGACGTCAAAGTGATGCACCATCTCAGTTGGAAGGATAGAGGAGGGAGGACTATAGAACTCCTGAGCTCTTACTTGCTGATGTGCTTCGAAATTCTTCATTTCACTTCACTGCAAGCACAATTGCCAAATCTGGAAAGCCAGACTGGATTCAGGGATGGTCCACAGAAGTCACTGAATAATATTAGCAAACACCTACCCAGCATTTGCCAACCACAGACACTATTCTGAGTGTGTTACAATAAACAATTTAATTTCCATGTCAGTTCTACGAGGTGGGCTGCTACTACCACCACCATTTTATAGAGGAGGACACTGAGGAACTTCCCAAAGTCGGAGCTAGTAAGTGGCTGACATGTCCGGTGTCCTTGCACTTAGCCTCAAATTCACCACTTCAGCACTCCACTGCTTCCAAAAACTGGCCCCAGTGCCTTTATGCTGGCCTATCTTCCACCCACCAAGATTTTCTTCTCTTCATAGTACTGTTCTCCTCTTCTACTTCCTATAACCAATATGCCTATCATGACATGCTTATGCTTATGTTTAATTAGGCACGTTGATCCCCCTTTGGGCTTTTCAGGGCACATTTTCAGAATGAATTAAGTGTCACTTAAGAATTTGAATTATCTAGTTGCTATAAATGCAATACATTGATCTAACCTGACATGGCGCATTCTAATTCAGGTATTTCAAATCAGCATACTTAACGTAAGCCACGGGCTGCTCATAATGAAAGATGGGTTGTGAGTAATGTTCCCCAAAATCTTCTACATTATAAATAACAAATCATCCCATATCTGCTCACCGGCAGGCTAGTTGGATATTCCACAGTCAATGAGGAGCCCGATTTTATAACAGTAATACTGTTGTGTATCTGTTTCATAAAATGCAACACCCAATGGTATCATGCTCTTAATGAACTGAATCAAAATTACGTACTCACGACACAGTTTATTTTACACAGTGCTTTTTCATTCTCTCCTTCTCAGTTCTTCAGGTTTTAAAAAAACCTATTAGTGGTGATGACTTTCTTCTTTCTTCTAATTTGACGAACACAAACCCTTGCACTGTAGAGATTGGAAACTGAACAAGTGAACACGGAGCAGAGAGATGCCTTGCAGCCCATCAACAATACACACACAGCCCCATGGCAGAGAAAAGCACAGATCAGTAAAGAGGGAAAAATGGAGGAGATGATGCCAGACCAGAAATAGGATTAAGTTCCTGACTGAAATCATCTGTAATTACTGACTGACCCTTCCCCTAGAGAAGAAGGATTAGCAAAACATGTCTGGAGAAGAAAAAAAAATTTTTTTTCTTAAACTGGGTCAAAATTTTGCTTACATTACATTGGGGTGGAGAGAGAAAAATGTATCCACATTATGTTTTCTCCCTTTCTTCCTTCCTTCCTCCCTTTCTCTCTCTCTCACCCTCCCTCTCCCTCCCTCCCCCTCTCCCTTTCTTTCTTTCTTTCTTTCTTTCTTTCTTTCTTTCTTTCTTTCTTTCTTTCTTTCTTTCTTTCCTTCCCCAATGTGCTCTTCCTCACAGGTTTCCACTCTGCTGGGTATGAATGACAACATTTATTCAGGTCCTGCCACCCTGACCCAGCCATGGTCACTCCCTCTAAGGGTACTCTCTTTCTCGGCTATGTGCGTAGTGGTTCACATTTCTTCCCCTTTTCCTGCTCTTCTCCATGATGATGGTTGGTTTGATGGGGGAAGAGGAAGGTTGAGAAGGGGCTTAGATCCTAAGACAAGTCCTTGTACTGTCCTCTGATTCTTCAGTGTCTACAGCATATACCTCGTTCTACTTGGCTACTACCTTGTGAGTTCTATAGCTAATACTCTTGGCTAAAGAATGGGGAGTCTGGTCCTCTTCATGCAGCTGAGGGACCTACAAGGCCTGGTGATTCTGCCTGAAGCCTGGGCCCCCACCTTGGCCCTCACTAACTGGGCCTTTGCATCTCTGCCCTCAACTCTAGGGCCACATTGTTCTTGATGGACAGCAAGTTTGCCAGCTACCCTCTCTATCCCTCCTCAGGGCCTGGGAACTTCTTGGTATCCTCTGTGGCCCACAACAGCCAAAGAAACCTATGAGGCCAAATTCAGTCCCTCCTCTGTCCAGCCACACACCACAACCACTTTTGTTCTGGTTTGGCTTCCCCCATACTGGGGAAGTCTGGAAGTTGCTCTCCCAGAGTTCCAGATGGCAAGAAACATCTGTCTCTGACCTCAACCTACTTACCATGCTGGCCTCATTCCAAAGTGTGGCCTGAAAGACTACTGCAAACACTCATCTCCAGGCCTCCCCCGCCCCCCCGCCCCCACCACCACCACCCCGTCCCTCTCACAACTGCTCTACTCCAGCAGGAGAGGCAGTCTTCTCACATTATTTACATCACAAGCCATGCTACCCCACTACTTTGAGATTCATGGGTGACCAATCACTGCTTTATTCCACCATCTCCTTCCCTGGTCAGTAAGCCTCACAGTTCAGCCTTGAGGCTGCAGAGTCAAAAAAAACAATTTTAAAAGAGAAAATTAAAAAGAATTTAGGATTTGCCAAGCATCATCCCCTATTATATTTAGTTGTGTTTACACGTTGTTAATTGATAAATCTGTATATAGTTTTGTCCTCGAATACTAGTTTCTTTTTGTCAAAGTTCCAAGTTCCAGAAACCAAACATACCTGAGCCAAGGGAAATCTACCAGTGATCCTGTAACTCTGAAATAACTATGAAATAACTATGAAGTACCCATTATGAGCCCACTTACCACTATGCATATTGTCAAAATACTAATGCAATAAAAAGAAAGATGACTTCCAGATATAGAAACCAGAAAGACAGTTAATGGTGACTCATTAATGAAAATAAAGAATATAAGAAGAGCTTCCTTGACAAGGACAGGGCAAGAATTATGTGCATGATTTTAGACAGAGCAAGTTCAAATTACCATAGGGAAATCAAAGTCCACCTTGAGATTTCTTAGAAGTACTTGAAAATTATTAAGCTGGAAAGTAACAGCATAAGTTTGCATTTTTCAAAAAGTTTCACTTCTAGATATCTATACTTCTAAAACAAGAACCCAGAAGATTCTGGTAAGGGAATTTCAACCAACCACTCTTTTGAGACTTCTGGTTCTGAAGAGTAGGCTTAATCTTAAGAGTGGATAAGAAAAGAAGGGATAGACTGACAAGTGGAGAGGGTAGAGGACAGACCCCTGAGGAATATCAGCATTGTATGATAGACAAGGGAGAGGAGCTGGCAAAAGAGAAGCAGAAGATGAGGAAATGTTGTACCACAAAAGTCAAAGGAACAGAGAGCTTTAAAGCATAAGAATGGACAGTCCAGGTAGATGCCCCTATGGGACAAAGATCAGGGGCAAGAAGTGTCCACCAAATTTAGCAATAAGGAGGTCTTCCGTGGAGTAATGAAGGCCAAGGGCAAACTGCAATAGGTTGAGCATAACCGTGTAGTAAGGGAAGAAAGTTGATACAGACTGCAAAAAAAGTGTGGCTAACAAAGGCAAGTGCAATAAGAGAAACCCAAAGTGGAGAGATCAAGGAGCTGGATGTTCAATAAAGCAAAGAAAGGGGATATTGAGAGTAAGAGGATGAGGTAACCCGAAGACTTGGAAATCGTGATCAGACAGTAGGATATTGACATTTGCAAAGATGAAGCCATTACATGTGTTAGAATGACACTAGGACAGTGGGCTAGATGGGATGAAGATAAATATTCATAGAACTGATGGAATCAAGAAAGAGTGAGGTGGGGTGGTACTTCAGAGAACACTGAAATCAGTAAAGGAAAGGCTGGAGTTAGTGTGGGGAGAGAGAGAGAAGACAGTGTCTAAAGTCTTGGGTGAATGCAGACAGTCAACAGTGCCGGTAAACAGAAGGGGCATAGCCAGATCTTGTCAACTTCAAAAGAACAAGGGATTGTCTTGAGTCTTTCCTTAAACAAAGTGCTGTAATGCAATCAAGGGGGCCCTAAATACTTCCATGTGACTGTAAACAGATCTGAGCCACAGGAATTCTTATTACTGTAAAGGGATCGCCAGACTTACATCACTCCCGTTGAACTTCGCACACAGCCCCAGAACCACTCCGTAGAGAAACTGTTCCTCTTTCTTTATAAAAGAGCTTGTTTGAAAGTGTTGTAATGAAAACGGCATGGAAGCCACAGTGAAGAGAGCTAGAATCTGATGCTGCCCCACCCCTGACTGTGTGACCTTGGGAGTGTCACCTCCCCTTCCTGGACAGCATTTTCCTCATCTATATTTCTTTATTCATCTATTAATGCATAATTCCCACTCTCTGTTGAAGCCTAACAGTGGTGGGCACCATCCTAGACGTTGAGAATATAGCAGCAAGCAGGACACACCCCAAACCAAGGGGCTGCCATTTGACAATTCTAATTCCCTCCAGCGGGTGGGTGGGTGTGTTTTAAGTGAAAGTACTACAATTTCAGTGTAGTGGTGTACGATCCGTGGATCTTTCCAGATTCAGTCAGAAACAGATACAGAATGAGATGGCAGCTCCTACGTGGGATCTCTGGACACTGAGGGAGTCCATGAAATTTCTAATAATAAACTTCCAGAAAACTGCTTGCATCACTTTAAGAGATCCAGATGGAAATTATGCCCAACACATTTACATCACTTCAGTAAAAATAAGTGTTTCTGCCTGATGGTCGCACATTCTAATGTACACATGTGCGTGGCTCTGCCTTAAAAACGGGAGAAACTATTATTACTGTGCAATAAATATAATTTAGAGCCACAAAGTTCCCAAGCAAATTGAAACCAAAGGGAAATTAAAAAAAACAATTTTTTTTAAGGCTCCTGAGCGGAGAAAACTTTGAGAGCCCTCAGCAGAGTGGAAAAGTGTGGCATCAGAATTTGAAGACATGTTTGTTCAAATCCCACTTCTGCCGCTTTGTCCTCATAGTCTTGGCTGTATTTCTCTGCACCTCATCTGTAAAGCTAAACCAGAAGCCTACCTTTTACGGAGTTGAGGGGGTTTAGTGAGAAACTTTATAGTTTCATGTTGTTTAACGTGACATAATTAAAACAATAACAGCAACAGACCTGCTGCGTGGTGGGAAGAGCCGGAGACGTGGAGGCAGGCACACCAAGTTCAAATGCCAGTTTCTGAGCAACTGCAGATGGGTGATGTTGGGCAAATGATGTAATCTCAGGGCACTTCCGTTTCCTCAACTGTACAATGGATTATTTTGAGGATTAAATGAGACTTTATATATATGTGTGTGTATATGTATATATATATATGTATGTATATATTAGCTACAATATATGTCTGTTAGCTTGACACATTATAAAAGTTTGATAAATGTTTATCCTTTCTTTACTTTGAAAGCCATTACATATTAAATAAAAACGTTATTCTTTTCACTTCTCTAGTCTAGCATGCTTCACTTCCCCTAGATATAACTGAAGTATAAACTTCATTTAAAAACATGTCAGATACATAATAGATGTTAAGGGCAAAGAGGAGTTAAAAGCACTACAAAAATGTAATGTATATTATATTTTACATGTCACTAACATATAATATATAATTAGTATATTGTTGTTCTATTCTACTGCTCCCATTCCTTGGCTACATTACATTTAGCCTGAACCATGGGGATAAAATAAATAGAACTTCTACAGAGCAATTCAGCATTTAACCAGCCAGCTAAGGAATTCCCCTTCTCCCCTCTTCCACCCGGGGTGGGGGGGTAAGGGACACTCAGTCAGTCTCCAAGGACAGAGGTGATTTTCAATGTTCATTCACATCTAATTATCAATTCAAGTATCGCAAAGTCTAACCAATGAGCATTAAGCCTAACTAGCATAAAGCATCATCTTATCTTGCCTGCTTCCAAGTCCTTTCTGATAAGTACCCTGGCAGGGTCCAGAGAGGCCACGTAAGAGTCCAGCATTGCTCCATCATGCTTGACAAATTCCTACTCTATCTGGGTGCAGCCCACTTGTCATTAGCTAAGACTCGCAAGAAGTGTCTCGGGCATAGATTTCATCATGGGCATGGAGATGAGGGTTGCTGCCCACATTCGAATCACCGCATTACTTCGCAGTTCTGCACTGTCTGCAGGTTGACAACAAACTCAGGTACCAATGAAATTAGACCCATGAGAGATCTCAAACTCTCCACATGAAAAGGAAAGGAAGGCAAGAAAGCCTGTGGAGAATAAATAACTTTTACTCTAAGGAGGACCATTAGTGGAAAGGTAGGGTGATGCTGGAAAAACTAGCTGTCTGTTATCCCCCAACCCCACCCTCTGTTTTTTATCAGACTGCGTATGTGCTAATGCATGAAAATTGCCTCTTTGTAATTAATAAGTATTGATGAAGGCCCCTTAAGTCCTGTGTCCGCAGACATTTTTTCAAAAACTTAATGAAATACTGCTTCTCAAGCTGGTCATTCTAAATCCCGACCCTGGCCACGCATTTGAATGACCCAGCAAGCTTTAAAAAAATACGGATGCAGGGTTCCATCCCAGATCAATTAAATTAGAATTCAGTGGGGGGTGGGCCAGCATCAATGGCTTTGCACAGGTTCCGGGTCATTCTATCGAACAACCAGTGTTTTAAGAGCAGCCGTGACACCCACATTCTCTGGCACTTCGAAAACGCCTTACCCTTTCCACCAGTCCCAGAGAAAGTGAAAATATGCAGGGGAGGGGGTCCTTTAGGATGGACTGGAGCAAATTGCTCCATCTCAGGATCTATCTTGCTGACAGGCGCATTTCTGAGATAAGGAGAACGTACCCTCCTGTGGGATGGTGTACACGCCTTAAGGAGTTTACCTAGATTCTTCAGCATGATCCACCGGGTCTATAAAGACAGCCAGCTTTGTAACTGCATTTTGCACTTGGCGGTACCCGTGCATCAATAACCCACACGGTGCAGTCTCAGATGGCCACATCGGTCCCTGCCTCCTTTCCAGTCACCACAGTTCTTTGACTAATTTCTTTTACTAATTTATGCCTCTCTGAGAACCATCCCCAGACCCATTTTCCCCCAAATTGCACACTCTCTCATCCTTCCACCCAGAGTCTCCCCAGATGAGAAACACTGGAGTTCTCTTCTGTTTTTGTTTTTTTTTGTTTTGTTTTCAACGCTCCCACTAATCTTAGTCAATTCAGCACTCACGGGCTGGGTGCCCGAATATGCTCATCAATATGAGAAAACAGTAGGCCAAGAATTACGACATGACTCTCCTTTGATTGGACTTTGGCTCCCAGGAAGCCCAGTTTGACAAAAATCCTGACCGAAAACAAGCAATAATTGTTCCCCCAGTTCTCCGGCCCCTTGCAGATAAACGCCTTGCTGGACCTATCGGCCATACACTGCGGAGCCGTCTTAGCCAGAGCAGATGTCTGCGGGCCAGAGGTTTGCCTTGGCTCTGTGCATTATAGAAATCAGTGTCCTGACCGCTGGGCCCACTGCTAGGTGAGTCGCTTTTCTGTTTGTCTCTGGAATTTCACTGCCGGCTTTGATATTTCAAGGTCTACTTCTTAGCAGGAAAGCAGGTTAAAAAAAAAAAAAAAAAATGTCAACCCACATTGAGATAGATAGCCTCAAAGTTTGAAAAAAGGGGAGGAAAAGTGCAGGGGTGTGTCTCTGAGAGTTCTCTAAGGAAACCTGTGGCCGTTTCCAGCAATTTCTTTTAAACAAGGCATTCAAATGTTAAGGCCGAGATAGTCTTTCAATACTTGGAATTATGAAACAAAGCTGGTTTTCACCAGGGTATGATTGATAAACCTGAGTATATCAGTATCTCACATCCGAAAAGTTTAAAAGAAAGAAAATTAGCCTCTCCCTCATTCTGCCTCCATTGTCTACCACTCTTGACAATGGGCTACCTCACCTTTGTGCCCCCGTGTCAGGCGAAGGTTAGGCATTTTGCTTCTCCTCCTTGACATCCCAAGTTGTGTCCAGAGGCACACATTTTGACCTCAGGCTTAGGGTTGTAGCTCTTCCTTTCAAGAAGAATCACCATCCTGTTGACCTGTCAGCCATGCTTCCTGCAAAGACTGACTTTCTCTCCTTTTGTTCTGACCCTAATTGGGAACAGGAAGCTCATACCAAGCCGAGCCAGGAAACAAATCACGCAGGTACTATGTGCTTACTGAATACCTATGCTGCACCCAGAATTGCTGGAGAACACGTACACCATCCAATACAGGATGATCCAGTTTGGGGACAGCATTGAACTATTTCGGGTTTTGACAGCGTAGCTGGGGGACAATATCTGCCCAGACGCTCACCCTCTGCCCAGACATCACTGCAACCTGCAGCCATTTCCACTTGGTCATCTGACTCTTGGTTTAACCAAATTCTGTTTTGGAATCTGATGGCCGTGGCAAGCAATCTTCCTTAGCCCCTCGGCTGCAGCGGGGGCCGCCGCAGCTCCTGGGCCCCACTGGACAGGTGGTTCGCTCACAGGGCTGCGCCGTCCAGTAGGGGCTCACGGAGCTGCGAGTTCGGCTAAAGGCTGCACCAGGCTTTCCTTCGTGCCCTCACTTCCTCTACCCCCGTGAGCTAAAAAGCCTTGTTCCATTCAGAAAACATTTTCACTTACCGGGCAATCGGCACAAGGGGGATTTGGGAAGGCAGTTACTGAAAGTTGCTTTAGCCTTCTGGTACTTACCCTGACCCTTTCTTAAGTTAAAAAAATAATTTAAACAACCCACATTCCTGGACTGAGACTCCCGCTGATCAAAAATGAGAGGCTGCGGGGAAGGCTGCAACCACTTTGAAGTTTGTGCCCCCGGGTCCCGGCCACACTCAGCTGTTGCAGGGAGGACCACAAAGGCCCCTTGGTCGGCCCCCCAGCTCTAAGCAGCTGCACTGCTGAGCCGGATTTGGGTTGGAGCGCTCTCACCGCCAAGGCCCTCAGGGAGTTTGTTAGGGTTACCCTGCTCGAACACTCGGTGCTCTGCCCCTTGATAGAGGGTTGAGATCAAAACAGAGTGTTCGTATCCGTCATGAAGTGAGACACACAGTTCGACCAGAGACCTGGAGTTTGCAAATGATTTTTTTAAATACAGATTTGATCAGAATGGCACACTCCTCTGGAGCGAGGCTTCCCAAACTCAGCTCCAGGCGCCATTACTAACGAACGAACCATGTAAGTTTGGGCAGGTTACTCAACCTTTCTGTTCCTTGGTTCCCTCATCTGTAGGATGGCAGTTGCATTAATTTCCTAGTACCACAAACCAGGCGGCTTCCAACAACAGAAATCTATTATCTCACGATTCTGGAGGCTGGAGGTCTGAAATCAAGGTATCCGTGGGGCTGTGCTCCCTCTGAGACCCTGGGTAGGATTCTTCCTAGTTTCTGCTGGTGGCCGGCAAACTTTGGCATCCTGGGCTCATAGCTACCTAATTCCAGTGCCTGGCTCAGGCACCACAGGGCTATCTTCGATCATCTTTCCTCTGTGCATGTTTGTCAGGTTCCAAATTTTCTCTTTTTATAAGGACACCAATCATATTGGATTAGGGCCCACACTAATGAATTCACTTTAACTTGATTTCCTCTGTAAAGACCCTCTTTCCAAATAAGGTCACATTCTGAGGTACAGGGGTTAGAACTTCAACTTTCTGGGCAGGGGGGTGGGGTGGGGGGACACAATTCACCCCATAGCAGTGACAACAACAGCACCTATCTAATAAGGGTCTCTGTGACAGTTAAATTATTATATATATGTTGTATTTACAACATCTGTGCCTGGCACAAAACTCAGTATATCTGAAATATTCTTTAAAATAATAACTTGCTATTGCTTTGATAGGCTCTCTGATTGAGGAAAGGAAGGGATAGAATTATAGCTAGCCTTCAGGGGATATCACCTGGCTGCACATACTTAACCTGGAGCCACAGTGACCATGAGCTATTGCTACCAGAGAATCGTTGGGGATGGATAAACATAAGAGGGCCCATGAAGACAGGTCATAAGCAGGGCATCATCTCTTAGGGCTCTCAATGGGGAGTAGAAATGTTAAAACCAGTGTGTTAGTATAGTCATAGCTCTTAACACAGGCCCTGGAACTGGGTGGCCTGAGTTTGATTCCAGGGTCCATAGTTTATTAGCTTTGTGACCCTAGGCAAAGTCCTTGATTTCTCTAAATCTGTCCCTCACCTGCAAACTGAGAATACAACTGTGACTTGCTATGTGAAATTCCTGATAATTCCTGCCATGTCCTTCGCACAGTGAAGGGGCAGCTTTGAGGGCTCCATGGGCACAGCTATCATTATATATTTTTTTAATTTGTAAATAACAACATATTGAACCCACGGTTCAAAGATCAAAAAATATAACAAGGTATACATTGAGAAGTTTTGATTTCCCCACCCATAACTTTTCATGAGATTTACGTTTTTACATATAAAGTACTTAGAATCCTGCCCCTCTTGCCCTACCCTATTCCCAGAGGCAGTCACCTTCATTAGCTTTCTGTGCATCCTTCCAGAATGTTTTAGTAGAGATTAAAGCATAGAGTCATATGTAATCTTATACTTCCCCTTTCTTTTACATACTATCTTGTACTTTGTTTTTTCCTTTTTTCTTTACAATATATCCTGGAAACCTTGCCCCATCAATTTAGAAGGAACTTCCTAATTCTCCTCACAACTGATTAATTTCCCATTGTGTGGATAGGCAGTCCAGTTAATCTATCTTTGATTGATGAAAACTTAGGTTGTTTCCAATCTTTTGTACTATAAACAATGTTGCAATGGATATTTTTAGTCCTATATCATTTTGCAAGTAGATAGTTATACCTGAGGACTAATTCCCAGAAGTGATGTAAAGGAGTCAAAAGGAAATCACCTTTGTCACTTTGCTAAAATGGTCCCGTGGCCCCAGGAGGTTTGTACCACTTTGCACTTTCCCCAGCAGAGTGTGAGTGTGCTTATTTAACCCACAGCCTTGCCAACAGCTCTGGGCCAACTTTTTGGTATTTGCCAGTCTCATAGGTAAAAAAATGGTATCTTCAAATAGTTTTAATTTCCCTCTCTCTCTTTTTATTATTTTTTAATTGAAGTATAATTGATATACAACATCCTATTAGTTTCAGGTGTACATCATGATGATTCAATGTTTTTATGCATTATGAAATGATTCCCACAATAACGCTGCATATCTTTTTATCTGTTTAAAGGCCATGTGTATGTTTTCCTTTGTGCTGTCCATGTCCTTTACTCTTTTTCCCGTTGAGCTTCTTGTCTTTCTCTTATGGATTTCTATGACCACTTTATAAACTAGTCCTTTGTCTCTGGTATGAATTACAAACATCTCCCCCAATCTGTCATTCATCTTTTGAATGTATAGGTGGTGTGGTTTTGGTGTAGTTATAATTTTCATATTTATCTCATTCTTCATTTTTCAAATAGTTAAGAAGGAGCACTAAACTGGGAGTTAGAAGTCCCAAGAGTGGCTAGGTAGGTGGCCCTTGGAGAGAAACTGCCTGGGTTTGAATCCCAACCTGGCCACCAAGTGCCCTCTTCTGTGTAACCTGAGGAAAATTACTCACCATCTCTGTGGCTCAGTTCATTATCTTTAAAGTGTGATAATAGGGGCGCCTGGGTGGCTCAGTTGGTTAAGCGACTGCCTTCGGCTCAGGTCATGATCCTGGAGTCCCAGAATCGAGTCCCGCATCGGGGTCCCTGCTCGGCAGGGAGTCTGCTTCTCCCTCTGACCCTCCTCCCTCTCGTGCTCTCTGTCTCTCATTCTCTCTCTCTCAAATAAATAAATAAAATCTTAAAAAAAAATGATTAAAGTGTGATAATACTAGTCATAGATATCTCATAGAGCTGATGTAAAAATTAAGTAAGGTTATAAGAATAAAGGCTTCGAAGAGTTCCTGATGTAGACTAAACACTCCCAAATGTTAGCAATTATCATTCCATTTATTTGAGTTAAATTTATCTCAACAATCTGGGAAAGTACCCAAACATCTGTTAATGGAAAAGCTAGGCTTAATTATTAAATTGAATATATCCAAAATGTCAGTTTTCCCTCCTTCTCTGGTGGTATACACCTGTGTTCTTAATATTCACATTCAATACAAGTTAACAGATAATTTATTTGTCAACTACTATTGGACATGGATGGTCATTTGTTTATTCATCCAGGTAGTACAGCAAATATTTACTGAGTTTGCAACACGGGCCAGACATTGCATCAAGAACTGCAGCTTAATACTGAACGTGTTACAAGGGTCTCTGTCCTCACTGGGCTTACAGTCTACTCAGGAATATAAACAATGGGGCCAGTGGCGCAATGGATAACGCGTCTGACTACGAATCAGAAGATTCTAGGAATATAAACAAATATACAGCGACTGAAACTCAGCCAATGTCTCCGAGTGAAGCCCACGATGCTAAGGGAGATATGTTCCTGTGACTGTCACCATTCCACTCGTGCACTGGCTTCCTCTGTTCCAGCCTCTGCAAGGACTTTGCTCCTGTAACTCTGCCCCTCCCTCCTGCATCACCAATAGCTCCCTTTGTATCCAATCATTCCCATCAGCCTATAGACATGTTGCAACATTTCCGTTAAATGTTGGCTCATCCTCAGCCTTACTCCAGACACACACTCACATCCAGGCTCATGGAGCGACATAGCACTTACATTCTGACAACTCTCAATTTTATATCTATGGTGCACCCTGCTTCCCTGAACACAATGTCTAATTACTTAAGTCAGCAGCTCTTGAAAATCTAACAGGCATCCCAAACTTAACATGTCCAAAACATACCCATTGATTTCTCTACCGACCTCACCCAACCTACACCACTACTCACAGAGTTACTCAGGTAATAACTGGGGAATCACAGGTGACTCCTCTATTTGCATCCTTCCCACGGGCAATCTAACGGCACGTCTGGTGGTATTATCTTTAAAATATATCCCAAATCTGCCCACTGCCTGCTATCTCCACTGTGACTATTCTAGCCCAAATCACTATCATTTCTGGCCTGTATCCATCCTGCCTACACCCCACTAATCAGTTTTCCATCTAACAACGAGAGACATTTTTAAATCTTTTGAAAACATAACTCTGGGTGTTACATCTGTTCTCATACTCCTCTAAGAATTTCCATCAAGCTCAGAATCAAATCCAAACTCCTCACCACAGCCTACAAAGAAGGAGCTGCACCCTACCTGTTTATCCAGGCATGTCTGCCACCCTCTTTTTGCTCACTCTGCTCTGTCACCGTACTTCTGTGCCTCCGACATACTGTCTCAGGGCCTTTGCACTTACTTTCCCCTAGTATAGAACACTTGTTTTCCAGATACTCACATAGCTTCTCTCTGAATTCATCCAAGTATCTCATCAAGTATCACCTTCTGTTCTGGTCACTTTTGCTATGTAACAAACCATCCCAAGACAGTAGCTTAAAACAATACCAATTATTTTACTGATTCATGAGTCCAAGGGTTGACTGGGCTCAGTGAAGGTGTTCCCATGGGTCTCCCACATGGATGTAGTCAGATGGTGGCTGGGCCCGGGATTCTTATCATGGCTTCTTCACTCGTGTCTATCATTTGCGCTGGGAAGACCCAAACTGCTAGGGGCTGGAACAATTGATTTTCCTTGAGAGTCTGTCTCTCTATCTCTCTCTTTCTCTCTGTCCTCCATGTGGTAGACTCAGGGTAGTCAGTTTCATACATAGTGGGAAAAGGCTCGCAGAGCACATGTCTTGAGATAAGCCAGCAGAATTTGCATGGCCTTCTCGAACCTTAGGCTTTAAGTGATCCAGGCTCACTTCTACTGCATTCTACTCATCAAGGCGTTAAGAAAGACACTAACGGCTTCAAGTGGAGGGCACATAGACCCCGTCTTTGATGGGAAGAATGACCAAAAAAATTGTGAACACATTTTTACATCACCACACCTCCTCTGAGAGGGTTCTTTGACTACCCCATATAAGAAAGCTCCTTCCCCTACCCCAGCCCTAGAGCCCTCTCTATCCTCTTATCCTGCTTTATTTTCCTTTACAGTTCATATGTCTTCACTGATCTTGCATGTTATAGTTGCTGGATACTCGTTTATTGTGTATCTCACCCACTAGAATGTAGGCTCCATGGTGGTAAGGACATTGTTTTGTAGCCCCAGCCACTAGAAGCATTCCTGACACAGAGCAGGCCCTCCATAAAGGTCGTTGAATATTGCCTCATTGGGAGCACATGAAAGAAGCTCCTAAATAATACTTGGAAAATCAGGAAAGGTCCTGAAAAAAATGAGTGTTGGACACTGCTGTTATATTATCTTTTCGTCTTGATGAATTGCATGAACTAAGCCAACTGGCAGATCTGTGGGTTAAGAATGCAGTCCTAATTAGCTTATATTTCTCCACTCAAAGGAGCCACATTGTCTTATTTATTGACAAAAAGATTCCTTCCTATGGCAGGTGTTTTTTCGCCTGGGTCTGCCACAATGTGTCCTGGAGAGTGAGCTGCTCCTGAGGTTTCCTTTTACTAAAGCTGGAAGCTTGTCATGGCCGGGAGATGGAAGCAGGCATACATCAAGGGCCCTTCATTTAATGCATTCCTGGCCCAGAGTTAGACCTCCTGTCGTGTTGATATACATCACTTTGATCTGGGAAGTGACTTTCAAGCTGAGATTGAAACACTTAGAGATACGTTTTACTTGATAAACACATTTCATCTAGGAATCCAGAAAGTGCTTTACAAATACTTCTCCACTCAGCCTAATAACTCAGCAGGGTGAAAGGCAGGTGGTAAGCATGGTGCGTACACAGTCTTTGAGCCACAAAACATTATCTGCCTAGTGAGTCAGAGGAGCTCAGGAAGGAGCAGTGGGCTCAGAAGGAGCTATCCAAGATCACTTATCTTCTTTCTTAATATTTATGTAGTACATTCATTTCAGTTACACATTCCTTTTGCATAATCTACTATTTCCTCCTGATAATTCCCCAGAGTCCTGCTTATTATGCCTCCAAGTAACCAGGTATCTGGTGCAATGAAGAGAAAACAGCCAGATGCTCACACTTTTCAGTTTATTTTTGCCTAATTTGACATCATTTAGGTTTAAGCTTAAAATAGATCCAGGCAAGAACCAAGTTGTCCAACTGATGTGCTTTACCTAGAATGGCTCTATTAAGAAAGAAGGAAAGAAAGAAAGAAAGAAGACCAGATGAAAACACAGAGCAGCATACGATCAAATGCCAAATGAGAGATCTAGTAAAAGGATTAGTCCTTTGATTTGCGAGGCACCTGGGTTGTTCAGTCGGTTAAGCGTCCTGGGGTCCTGGGATCGAGCCCTGAATTGGTCTCCCTGCTCAGGAGGGAGCCTGCTTCTCCCTCTCTCCCCTGCTTGTGCTCTATCTCTCACTCTCTCTCTCTCAAATAAATAAATAAAACCTTAAAAAAAAAAAAAAGGATAAGGGGGCGCCTGGGTGGCTCAGTCAGTTAAGCGTCTGCCTTCGGCTCAGGTCATGATCCCAGGGTCCTGGGATCGAGCCCCGCATCGGGCTCCCTGCTCCGCGGGAAGCCTGCTTCTCCCTCTCCCACTCCCCCTGCTTGTGTTCCTGCTCTCGCTGTCTCTCTGTCAAATAAATAAATAAAATCTTTAAAAAAAAAAAAAAAAGGATAAGTCCTTTGATTTGGAAGGCGGAAAAGTAGTAAATAAATCAGACTGGCTCGGGAAGACTTTGTGGACACAGACACTCGTCATGCCATGAAGTTGACGCGTTCTGTTATCTTAGTTATGGCCCACAGATAATACGAGAGAACGAGAAGCCATTTCCCATCGACTGCAGAATGAGCTCCTGGAGCGAATGGTCAGAATGTGACCCTTGCCTCAAACAAATGGTAAGTGTTCATTGTCATTCCCCACCCATGACCCCAAATGGAAACTGTGTTCCCAGCATCTCCAGGAAAAGGACTAGGAGGCAGGGAGCCTCCAGCTGAGTTCCAAACTAAGAAGGAAAGATAAATATCTACGTGAACGAGGCTCGATTTGCCTGGAAATCTCAGCGTAGCACACATGGTAAATGCGTGCCATGAGGACCCGGATGCTCTAGGAGAGAGGGCCAACCCTGGCATGCAGGGTGTTACTTTAACATTAGTGACTGCTTTTAGGGCTTCCATCTTTTTTTTTTTTATTATGTTATGTTAATCACCATACAGTACATCATTAGTTTTTTATGTAGTGTTCCATGATTCATTGTTTGCATATAACACCCAGTGCTAGGGCTTCCATCTTAAAACTATCGACTCAACTGGGTCTGGAGGACTACAGTGTTGTGGATGCAGTTTTAGATCATTATCCCTTTTGGCCATAGAAATTCTAATATTTCCAGCTGGTTTTACACAGTTCCGCTCAAGGAGCATTGAGATCTTTGGACAATACAACGGGCGGAAGTGCGTAGACGCTGTGGGAGACCGACGACAGTGTGAGCCCACTGAGGCCTGTGCAGACATGGAGGAGGACTGTGGCAATTACTTTAAATGCGGTACAGGTAATCCCTGCGCTCCCCTTGCTCACCACAGAGCGAAAAGAACGAAGCCTGCTTTTACATGCTCGTGTTTCCAAGTGCAAAAGGGGCCGGTCAAAGGGCTGTCTGTAAATGCTGAACAGCACACCCCACTGTGGGGCAGGTGCAGCCTCAGAGACAATGATTCCTGGTTTCCACAAGTTAGTTAATAAACAAGGCATCTTTAGATTTACCGTAAAAAAAAAAGAATTCAGAAATAACTGTAAAGGGTGCTTCTGAGAATTCAAGTGTGTGCCTGTTCCCTCCCCTCTATCATTAAAGTCCATTTGCTAACTTGAGGAAGAGAAAGGAAATCTGTCGTGAGACACGCAGTGTCTTTCTTGATTTTGATTGCAGGCAGGTGCATCAAAAGGGGGCTTCTGTGTAACGGTGACTATGACTGCGGAGACTTTTCAGATGAGGTTGATTGTGAAGGTGATCTCCGTTCCCCTTGCCGTGAGAGGAGCGTGGAAGAATCTGAGCTGGCTCGGACAGCAGGCTATGGGTCCGTATTTGGCTTAAATGTTTCTAGATGAAGATGGGTGAAAGGGGCACCTCGGTCTTGCCTGCCGCGCTAGGGTGGTGGAGGGTCTGCGAGGGCGGGGGGTGGGGGTGGGGAGCAGCTCCCAGGTCTGCCTTCTGCTTGAAACACGCTTGAGCTTAAAAGAAGGTAAGTGTGACATGAGTATCTCGAGATCATTTGGACGAAGCACCTGGCCTCAGGAGGGGGTCTGTAGAATCTGGAGGATAGGTGATTTTCTCCGAGTCCATCAGGAGATGACACACCTCGGTTATGAACCTCAGGAAGGCCACAACAATGTTCAAGTGACATGTTACCACTTGACATTGAGTTGCCAGTGGTAGGTCTGGCCATTCAAATATTTGAATTGTCGGTAAGGCTGGTCTTCCCTGGGAACTTGTCCTGGATCTACGCCAGGTTATCGGTTCTCAGGAGGTAGAGCATTGTAGAGTCGACCCGAGAGGAAAGGGCAGAAGAAGCAGTTCTGATGCGGATGGTGATGGTGTTGAGACTCTGGTTCTCATTACAAAGTGAAGTTTCACCCACTTTCTGTACAAAACATGGGGGCTCTGGCCAGCTAAGCTCGGATGAGAGGTCTTGGACAGTTTAGAACTCAGAGTGTCACAGAATAAAGACCGTCACCCAGAGATCTGCGCTCTAGGAATTTGGAAAATGACGTAGGCCCGAGGTGCTGTTCTCTTCTGTTCCATATAGTCAGAGAAGATTCCAGGGATATCCATGACATAGTTTCCATTTGTTGTTCTGAGCTGTTTTCAGCAAAGGTACTTTGGGTAAATTTCTTGGCAAATTGTACTCAACAGAGACACAGCTTTTCCCAAGCCCACTGGTCTATTGACAGAGATGGCACGTGGCTCTGTTTCACTGCCTGTCATGCGATGTGTCTTATCAACCTCATGGTCTCAGTGCCTGGTTCATCACAGGTGCTCCATAAACCCTGGGTGGGGGGGGGAGTAGACAAATAGGTGAATCAGTCAATCAGTTCATGAATTAATGAAAATAAGTGCTTCTAAAATACTGTCAGTTGGCATCAGGTAAGATTGAAACTGGGCCCCTAGAAATAAATTGAGGTTCAGGACTTAAGTCCTGGGAATGGGGATAAGGAGAGGAAAGGAGATGGGGATGATGGTAAAAGCAAGGCTAATAGAGGGACTGAGGTACTGGTTCCCAACCAGCGGTGATTTTTTTCCCCAGAGGACATTTAGCAAGGCCTGGAAACTATTCTAGGGGGTCGCAACTGTGGGGGATGGGATGGAGGACTCAGGGAGTGAGGTAGCACTGCTGATATCCGGTGGGTAGAGGCCCTGGGTGGTGCCAAACATCCTGCAGTGCACACAGCAGCCGGACCCACAGCGTCAGTGGTGCTCAGGCTGAGAAACCCTGCACCAGGATAGGGGGCAGTTCCTAAGATAAGGCCTCTGGATCGAGGTTGGCTATAAATGCAGATGTCTTCTCTCTCTCAGCCAGATGGAACTTGTACTTTTGAATCTCAATAAGGAGAAAAGTACCAAGAGTCAGGCACCAGATAAAACATTTCATACACCCTTTATTCACTTTATAAAATCTTGTCCTAGCAACATCCAAGTATTGCCCACGAACTAAGGGTCTTTGGCCCTTAGCCTAAAGGTAGGAGTCTTGAATCCAGCGTACAGTCTTTGTCTCCAAACACAGGAGGTTCTTTTAATAATTGTCAGTAAATGGTATGGAGGTTGTCAGAAACCTTAGAACCAGATCACTGCATGCTCCAACGAGTTCTGACTCTTCCTGCTGCTTTCCTTAGGGAGACACTGTGAGTCTGTGGTGAAAGTCCATTATGACTTTGTTTTTGCTTTATTTGGGATCCAAGAAACAGTTTTCTCCTTAATCTAAACAGATGGGCTTGAAGCAGGGCATTGCATATATTATGTATTTTCGTTCAATGCAAATTTGCACCTTGTGAAAGGATACAGAAATTGTAGCCCTCTCAGCTGAAAAATAATCATTCACAATCTATTCATTTTCTTTGTTCAGAGAAAAAAATTTCTTATATAACATTTGCTAGAGAGTTTCATAATGAGGCATCCTAGAGAGCTGGCTAAATATATCATGCTTTGCCACGGTAAGGGCTGGTGACAGGGAATGACACAGGGCTGAGTCTTCAGGACCAAGCAAGAGGGTGTGATCCCAGTTATGGGGAAGGTTGGCTGAAGAGGTGAAAAATGAGGTAGGTCCTCATAGAATAAATCTACCAGCATTTTTTATTAAATTCCCATTACCATGAACAATTACCTATAACTAGTCTTCCTAAAGCCTATTATTCTCCAACAGCTTTCATTTGCATAATACTTTGAACTTTCTTTTCTACATTTTTTTCTCTATAGAGTTTTCATAATAATCCTGAGGTTGTCAGGGGAGGTATTACATTCACTTTACAGAAAAAAGAAAAATGAGAGAAGCAAGTAAGACCATTTTATCTCTTTAGATTCTAGCAGAACTCTTTAGTTTCCAGTGGAACTAAACCCAAGTTTCTCTGACTTTTATAAAACTGTATTTTTTTTCACCATGCCACCTTACCTTGGCCTCTCCCCACATGCTCATTTCCCCCATCACTGCAAAACCTGTAAATCAACACCCTAGCTTCAAAGCAAAACTAACCAATGAAACTCCTTAAGTTGCTATTAATTATCCGAATTTTTGAATTAAGAGTATAGAAGAGTAGAAATCGGTGATTAATATTTAAGAAGAGTTCTCAAAATGGCATGCTTTATTATATTGGTGATATTCCTCAATCCCATGAACATTATGTATTTATTTACCATGCATCACCATTATTCTTCTAAGGGTTTCTGGGATATATTGAATAGAGGTAATAGGAGTAAACACCCTCGTCATAGCAACAGACTTATAAACTGCTTCTACACAATCCAATCTGGAAAATCTCAACAAGTCTTATGAGCAGTCATATACAATCAGACTCTTTCATACATGAAAGTACAAGTACCCACAGTCATTAATTTGTACCTGTTTTTTTCATTTGAAGGACTCCCCCTTAAATTCTTAATGCCAGCAGAATTCCCTTGTATCACAAATATTTCCGCCTCTTGCCTTGTAGGCATTTGAGATTCTCCAGAAGTGTTTAGGGAAATCCCCTAACTTGCACTCATTGAAAAAATATAAATCCAAACCAGCTGTAAATGATGTATGGTAATGAATTACTTTTTTATGTGATCTAAGCATAGCACCCCTTCTGTGGAGGGAGCTTTCTTTTCTGGTCACCTGGTAAATGGGAACTGCCTATGGTTCTAGATGCTGGCATGAAAACAGGCATCTCTAGGTGCTGCCAAAATACACATGATTTTTTTATTTCCCAGGCGATGACATTCCATCCATGAGAAGTTTTCATGTTTCTTGGCCGAAAAAAAAAAAATTGGCTCATTCTAGACTAGACTGGCTGTCTCTGTAGTAGTGGAACCAAGTCAAAAGTTTTGAAACATTTCTTCCTTAGTTGTGCTTTAGACTGTGGAGCAGTTTCATTGTAACTTTCCAGATGGATCCAGCCAACTAGTCAGTTTGCTGTTCTGTAAAATAAAACCTTCAAAGTGGGGTATGCATACTGTGGGGTGCAAAAAGACTTTCTAAGGGGGAGACAGGTAAGTTTTAAGGTAATAGTTTCCTCAACTATTAGTGGCTTAACTAATCTATTGAACCAACAGTAAATCTTTTATTCCATACATACGTATTTTTCATAAACTTGAGAAGCTTAACAACCCCGTGGCATCCAAGTTGTGAAGCCCATTCTCCCCTCTGCAGTCCCCTTTTGTAATCACCTAACTTTCACCGTCCAAAAGAAGAGTACCGCCCTCACCCACCTCAATTTTACTCTGTGGTGGGAAAACCAAAAAACATTTCCAAATATTGGTGCTCAGTTGAACTCCAGTGCCTTGTAAGTCAACCCATCTCCAATTCTCTTTGAAAGATATTGTAATCAATTATCAGATAATGGGCTATACAAATAATTTTTAATGAAAAACTAGTCTGTGATCTTTCTTTTTGGCACAAAACTCAGAAGATCAAAGAATCAAGTGACATTGCCATGACAAAATTCCTTCTATTCTTTTCCACTTATGTACATGAGTAAAGTTTCTCAGGATTTGTGTCTATAAAAATGGAAAGTAAGAATACAGTCGATCCTGAATCTTGTCTTTTTCTAGCAATAAGTAGTATCCATCTATGAAGGCAGGAACTAATCACTTAATTAAAAAAGATGCCCCGTTCATTTCACTGAGACACCTTTCCAAAAAAAAAAAAAAAAGTTTGTTAACTATTTAAAACATTTTAATATATATACTGCTAATAATTATAACTCAATCCAGAGGAGTTTTTAATTATTTAGACCCGATAGTTAAAGGATACTTAATATTTTTTAAATTTCAATTAATACCTTTTTGGTACAAAAAAGTATAAACAAGTGATCCATTAAAACTTCCGAGCTAAAATAACATTACAAGAGGTTAAACTTCTGTGGTGGAAATAGAATAGAAGTATGGATTCAAGAATCAAAAGTGGGTAGGGACATATGGGAAATCTCTGTCTCTTTCACTCATTTTGCAATGAACTTAAAACTGCTCTAAAAAATAAAGTGTCTTTAAAAAGAAATTAGAATAAAAAGGAATATCATAAAATCTCTAGTTGCTAAAGAAAGATAAACATTGCAGCGATTTGATACCCACCATCACTATGGCATTTATATTTCACTGGATTTATTTTAAAAAGAGGCAAAATAACTGTACTTTAAGATGTAAATATTTATAGCCTGCTGAGAAATTATATCCTTTGCAACTACTTAAACTTAAGATGAAAAATCTTAGATGTCACACCAACACTGTGCAGGCAGGCAAAATTTGTCATCATGTTTTCATAGAGTAGACAAGCAGAAAATCTGAAGACTACTACCCGAAACCATGCCATACACATTTCCTCCTCCAGGCTTTTGTGCACACCATTCTTCCTGCCCTTCCATCCCCATTCTGCAGCACCCAAATCAAATCCTACTTCTTCTAATCTCTATTTATGACCCTGCCATGGGGTTTCTTCCTTTTGGGAACCCGCACAGCACTTGCCTGTGCTACTTATTTGGCGCACGTGTATTTGACCTTGGACTCTTTTTTGAAATTGGTGGTTATGTGTCCAACTCCATAATTTGAATATAATTTTCATGAGATCAAAGACTGCGTATTAACTCTCTTAATATTACTCACTATTTACTACAAATACTACACTCTGTGTAGATATCATAGTCACCCAAGAGTTAATCATCATTATAACAAAGATTAACGTCATTGTTCCCTGAAAGTGAAGAGGTACAGAGTCTCTGTTAATACAGATTTATGAAGGACAAGTTCACTATAGAACAAAGAAAATGTACTGCAGGGCTTGTTTAAGAAACAAACACAGATAATTTGTTTCCAGTGTTCCATGTCTTTGTATCAAAACCTTAGTCATACCAAAGGGGGGGCGGGGAGGTATTATTCATTTGCTGTAGATGCAGGGATGGGTGAAGAAGTGAAGCTGAAATGTTAACCTACCATGAGGCATTAGATGTTTGAGAAAGTAAACCAGATAATAATGTCTCTTTTTTCTTTCTTACTCAACTAAGCCTAATTTTTGGCCCTATATTAAACTTTAGGGCCATAGCATTTTTCATGAAAGGTTCTCATAGAGCAAAAAGTCAGAAGTGGTTAACTATACAGTTAGCTCTGAGAAAGATATTCCTGAATTGGTTCCTTAACTTACCTTCCTTTAAAGTTGAGCTATAATGTCGTTTTCTTTGTAGATTCAACATTTATTAAGAATGTGCCATTTGGAGGCACCTGGGTGGCTCAGTCAGTTAAGCATCTGATTTTGGCTCAGGTCATCATCTCAGGGTCCTGGGATCAAGCCCTGCATCAGGCTCCCCGCTCCGTAGGGAGTCTGCTTGTCCCTCTGCCTATTTCCCCCACTTGAGCTCTCTCTCTCTCAAATAAATAAATAAAATCTTAAAAAAAAAAAAAAAAGAATGTGCAGTTTATGTGAAGATGTTGTTTTTAACTAAACCACTGGCAGTAAGATAATCTTTCAATTATTTTTCTTTCATTAGCAATGGGTTTTAGAGTAAACCATCTACACCCTTTGACATATTACTCTTGAAACCAACATCTAGATTTATAATCCAGTTCATTGGAGTTTGGGATGTGGTCTAGATCCATGGAAGAATTTCTGCTTTTGTGTCAAACTCAGTTATAGATGTGCAGATCAAACCTCTTTTTTGGCCTCCCTGGTCTGGAGCCATATATTCCAGACTAGACAGCAATGACCGTTCTGATTAACAGAAGTGTACTTCACAGAGAATGAACTGCTCCTTGTTCATACATTGCTTTTAGGTCTACAAATCAAACTTAACTTTTTTAAAGCTAGATAAGATTTCTGTTTCTGAATTAAAGCTTGCCAAATAAAAATATTTTGCTGAGAGGAAAAAGTAGAACTTTTGAGAATGCCTTGTCAGGATGCTGAAATTTTTGTATTTCCCCTTGGAAAGTATAGTAGAAATAATATAAGCCTGGAGGGAATGAGGTTCTTGACAAGCAATGAGACAGCTGGAGGAAAAGGCTTCAGTTTAAAGAGAATGGGGAGAGAAAGAGCCCCAATGTTGATTCATAGATTAAAAATTACATGCATATGTTATACTGCCCCCCCCCCGAGATGCTCTGTTCTCAAATAATTTAAATAGGGTACTACAGAGTTGGCTCTTAGCTCACTAAGGGAGGTTAGCTAAGAGTTACAGCAGTGGAGTTAAGACTCTAGGAGCCAGATGGTCCCTTGCTCCCTAGTTATTGCATTTCTTTCATTGTGCTCCCAACAATGCCCTAGTTGCCTGGAAGTTTATAAGGCCTTCCTAACGTATGCTTGCTGCCAGAGACATAAAGCAGAAGTGAGCAGACTCTTGCTTCTGTTCCTGATTATATCACGCATATATGGGGTGATGGGGACATAATCCAAAGCCTTCTCTTTCCCAAGCTACAGAGGACTGCCTTGCATTAGCTCCTGGGATTTCCATATCTGATGCTACTCTGTTCATTTTCAGCATCAACGTCTTAGGGATGGATCCCCTAAGCACACCTTTTGACAATGAGTACTACAATGGACACTGTGACCGCGTTCGGGATGGAAACACCTTGGTCTACTACCGCAGACCCTGGAACGTGGCTTATCTGGCCTATGAAGTAAGTCTCCTCAGAAGCAAACATATTGCTCAGCTTTAAGCTGAAAAGCCACTTCAATAAATGTAACACTAAATAATGTGAAAAGTTCAGTAGACTAAGAATCTGATGGGCATATAAAATTGACTGAAAGAAGAGGAGGTGTAGCTTCGATCTCTTTAGAAAACATACAGTGGTCTACAGTCAACCCTCAGGGATGGGCGCCTAGTAATAGTTTTGGCAAATACTTAGACTCCATTAAAAGAATCATCTAAAAGCCTGATAAAATAAAAATTAAATTAATGCTGATTTAAGTCCTGGGTACACTGCTCATGCTATTTAAGCTCACTTTTTGCTAGCCTACAAATCAAAACTCTTCTTGACATTGGTTTTTTCCTCAGCATTCCCCTAGGTAAGTCCTGCTTGACTAATGTGAGTGGCTGTTTTCACTCACCTCAAACCCCTCTAGCTCTTGTTAAACCATTTCTTAAAATGATTTTTGCTCTACCCAATGCCTCTCCAAACTTAACCACCTTCCTGAAAGTCACCTAAATTTCTCTAGAACCATCCACAAACTGGAACCCTCTGTTTAAAGGACCAATATTTGTCACCATTAGAGAGATTTTTTTTGGTCTAAGCAAGATAAAAATAAAGAATAATAATTCACTTATTCTGAATCAGGAGCTACAATAATCTGTTTTTTTTTTCAATGGTCCCATTGGTGACCCATAAAGTTTACTTTATTCAGTTTTCACAAAGTCCTTTATCACTGTGGTCACTCGCAACGGTTTCCAAAACACATATACTTTTAAATAAATGTAGTTAATATTTCTTTTCTTTTTAATAATGTTGTAAAACAGTCCCTACTCATTGCAGCCTGAAGCGATCCTGCTCTCCCATGAATACTAAATATTTTAAAGTCTGGACTATTTGACTGGCATTTCTTTTACGTGTGACCACATTATCCTTTTTTTTTTGTACCTGTAAGGCCAGCATAGAATCATTTTCCCACAAATTTCAGGGAACGTGTTGGATTATTGATTTTTCCCCCTCATGCCAGGTTTTTACCTTCTTTAAGCACATTTTTTGAAGGGAAGATGATCATCTTTCTAAAGGTTATTACAAATGTTCCACTTTTTTTTTTAATTTTTTAATTTTTTATTAGAGAGAGAGAGCACAAGCAGGGGGAGTGGCAGGCAGAGGGAGAGGGAGAAGCAGGCTACCCGCTGAGCAGGGAGTCCGACGTGGGGCTCGATCCCAGGACCCTGGGATCATAACCCGAGCCGAAGGCAGACGCTTAACCGTCTGAGCCACCCAGGCGCCCCAAAATGTTCCACTTTCTTAAAAAAGAATACTCCAAAGATAAGGTGACCTTTGTCATTGCTGATGGAAGAAGGGTTGTTGACATCTTACTTTATTTGGTTTTTAGTTCTCAGGTCTGTGTCATACAGTTTTCCTGTCTTCGTCACTGTGACCAGCCTCTTAGCTTCTCTCTAGGGGTAGGAATGGCTGTGAGTGACACAAGATGGTCAGGGCCAGAACCTTGCCCATGACTGATCTTGAAGCTACATTTGGAGAGTAAATACACTGTTTTCTCTATTTACAACCCTGGAAATAGATGGGTTTCTGTAGTCAGTATTTTGGATTTTACAAAGATGATGTGTTGCTTACCCCGTATATTACTTACACCCCCAGGGGAGTTGGGAGCAGCATCTCATAACCAAGCACATTAATATTTCTGTAGCAAAACTAACTGATCTTCACATAAAGTGGGAGAAATGAAGACTCTAGTAAATTTTTATCAGTTCCAATCAGAATAATGCCTCCAAATGGGTCTTGGCATCAAGTTGATAAAAAGCAGACAGGGATTGTGGGCCTGGATGGTGAGTTGGTGTCAGCTGAGGAGGAGTGCTGATGGAGTTGGCTGGGGGCTTGCTGAAGTCCCAACATTACTTCCTTAGTGCTCCAGCTGCTGGTGCTCCCCTCACTCTCATCTGTGATGGTCTTGGGAAATAGCCAAATATGTTTCTACCATATGTAAAAGAACATGAACTTATTCAATGGAAATCTCTATTTTGACTTCTTAGAAAGAATTTCTTCCTACACCTTTTAATATCCAATGGAATAGTTTGCCTCCTTTTTTGCGTATTTTATTATAGGAACTGAAGGCAAAGAATGCATTTTATACGTCCTTACAGCCTGTTATACTAATACTCTACTCAATATATGTGTATATATGATGCTCAACAAATTTTTATTGGATGAATTAATTTTTAAAATCCTGTCTTAGTTACTCATCAACAGTAATTTACTGTCTTTTATGTTTTGAAAGAATTCTACCAAACTATCAGTGTATGAGGAATATTTCGTACTAATGACATCTGACTCTGACACATTCACCCTCCCTCAGTGCCTCTTCTCTCAAGAGTGGCTCTGGTTCTCTGACTCCCCAGGACATAGTACATAGGTTGGAATCCCAGCTCCACTCCTAAGCAGCAGTGATATCTCGGGTAAATTATTCTTCCTCATCCTGCCTCAGTTCCCTCATCTGTAAAATAGAAATACTGATGCCTATCTCGTAAAGATAAATGAGTCTAAAACACCCGGGAAGTTATCGGCACATAGCAAACGTTCAATAAATATTTGCTATCATTCTTTTTATAAAGAATATAATTAGTAAAAGACTTTGCTACGATTCAATGCATAATTAGCATTCATATTACGGGTCAAGGTCTACTGGCTATTTAATAAATCAGAAGTAATACTGAACCTCTGAAGCCTGCAATTATGGGGAAGAAAACAGGGATGGTGTCATGTACAAATCAGTTCCTTTTCCCTTGTCTTTCTTTGGTCCTCTCCACTTTTGTTCTGGAAAGTAACAATTGGTAAATCAGGTTTCAGGTTTTTATTACCATTTTCTTTAAACCTGGGTCACCATGAATATGTAAGATTTAAGAGATCAACAAAGAATTGTAAAATGCACCTGGATTCTAGTTGTCCTTTCCCCCCAGTCCTTCCCAAATCCTGGGTGACTTTTATATCCTGTGGACTCTGCCAGTAACTTTTTGTTGCCTCTTAACCTCTTGTGTCTGTTCTGCCAGAGCCACTCACATCTGGAACCACATCCTTAGCTGTGTTCACCAGAACTGTGCTGCATGTGGATTCCAAACACTGGGGAATCCAACATTTAACCCTTTGCCTCACTGCAACTGGCCCATCTCTCAGCTCTCACTCTCACTTGTGACCACAAACCTACTCTTGGACCCCATCGAGATCCAGTTCTTTGGCACTGGCTTTCCTCCCATTCCATCTTGCTCCTCCGGTTTTCAATTCCTTCCTAGAATCAATCCAGATCCATTTTGACCACTCTTGATAATATTATCAATGCCCTTGACTTCTATTCCTTCTATAATCCAGAAACACTCCAACTTTTGATGAACCCTATTAGTTTTCTGCCCCTCTTGTAAACTTGTACTGCTTAGAGAAATTCATAATGATATAAGAACTCTTGGCATTATACCCTCACCCAGGGCCTCCACACAGCTCAGCTGGTCCACACACCTCCCCCCAGGCTGCACTCCTCCCCAGTCCACACAGGGGTGGTTTAAAATTTCCAGCATCCCCCTCAAGCTCCTCATCTGACCGTGTTGGCCTTAAGCTCGGTAGATGGCATTAGCTTCAACTTGACAGAGAATACCAAAGCCTAGAAAAGAATTTTCTAGTTTTTTCTTCAAGGTTGTCCTTGTGTACAAACTTACTTCTTACTCAGTCCACCCTTAACATCCTTCTATTCTGTCTCAGTAGAAAGTGTGTCTTTCCATATGTTGGATTCCACGTCAAGTGCCTTGTTAATTATCTTCTTAAGCCTTCTGTCAACCCCTCTCTCATCTTCCACCCTGCCCTTAATATATAAATAAATACTTCAAGACTCTCATTAAAAAAAAACACAAACACAAGAAGGAAACACCCATCTCCACATACTCTTCTTATCTACATTTGCTGTCTCAATTTTTGCATTTCCCATTAACTCCCTAACTATATTAGTTCACTAGGGCTGCCATAACAAAGTATCACAGACTGGATGGTTCAAACAACAGAAATTTATTTTCTCACAATTTGAAAGGCTACAAGTCTGAGATCAGGTTTCTTCTGAGGCCTCTCTCCTTGGCTTGTAGATGACATTTTTCTTGTATCTTCCCAGCCTCTTCCTTCTGTTTGAGTTCTAACCTCCTCTTTTTATAAAGGCACCAGTAATATTGGGTTAGAGCCCATTTTAATGACCTCATTTTAATTTAATTAACTCTCTAATATTTGTATCTCCAAGCACAATCACATTCTGAGGTACATGGGCTTCGGACTTCCACACATGAATTTGGCGGGAGCATAGTACAGCTCACAGCACCAAATCTCTATTACCTTCTTGCACAAACTGCTTTTGCCAAAGTCCATCTTGAAGATTCTTTTGAGCTCCCTTTACTTAGGACAACCCCTAAATATAGGTCTTACCAGAGTTCCTACTTCACCTTGTTTCACTAGTCTCTGTCTACATATTCTCCTTGGGTTGATTTCATTCCCTCCTGTGGCTTCAATTTTCACCTCTAACCTGATGGCTTACAAATACTATATTACCAGCCCATGTCTCTCTCTGAACTGGATACCTATATAGCTAGTTGTGTGCAGTCATCACACAGTTAACATATCCAAAGCTGATATCCACTCTTAACACCCAGTTCCCTGATTCTTGCTTTTGATTTCTTCACTTATTTTTTTTTAAAGATTTTATTTATTTATTTATTTGAGAGAGAGAGAGAGAGAGAGAAACAGCCTGAGAGGGGAGAGGGTCAGAGGGAGAAGCAGGCTCCCCGCTGAGCCGGGAGCCCGATGTGGGACTCGATCCCAGGACTTCGGGACCATGACCTGAGCCGAAGGCAGTCGCTTAACCAACTGAGCCACCCAGGCACCCTGATTTCTTCACTTAAATGGATACAATGAAACAATGAAATAATATCTTCCTAATCACCAAATTCAAAATCTGGGAATCATCCTAAAGACTTCCTCTCCAGACGCATCTCCCTCAAAGTCTACAGTATCCAATCAATCTCCAAGTTCCATTATTTCACAATGTCTCCTAAATTTGTCTCCTCTTCTCCATTCTCACTGCCATGGCCATGGCCTTAGGCACCTGTCATTTCTCAGCTAGGCTGCTGTGTCTTCTTATCAGCTTAGGACCTCTAGTTTTGCTCAGTTTCAATTCGTTCCACACACATCAGTATGAAGATAAATGATAAATCTGATCTTATCACTTAGCTGCTTAAATTTAGTGAGTGTTTCCCTGTAGCCAGCAGGATAATAATCAATCTCTGTGATAGGGAGAAAAAGGTCATTCCTAACCTGGCTTTTGATTACCACTCCTCCCTCAGCTTTCTCCTCTGAATTCTCTGTTTTGGTTAGATGCCCCACCTGTAAATTAATGCAATAGCCTCTGCTTCCCTTTCTGTTCTAGCACTTATTTTGTTGCATCATATATACCCTAAGTCAAGTTTCTAGTTATTTTATTTACTGTGGAATCCTGAGAAACTAACCTTGTATTCTTTGCTAAAAAAAAAAATGATCACTGAATTAATAAATAAGTGCATGCAGTATATTAACAATCTTTTCTTTACTTCTTAAAATATTTAATTATTTATTTTAGGGGGGAGAGCGAGTGGGGGGAGGGGAAGAGGGAGAGAGAGAATCCCAAGCAGACTCCCGGCTGAGTGTGGAGCTCCACGCAGGGCTCAATCTCATGACCCTGAGATCATGACCTGAGCTGAAATCAGAAGTCAGCTGCTCAACCGGTGGTACCATCCAGGCACCCCAACAGTCTTTTCCTTAAAAGCTCATGCTTCTAACGAAGGCAAGAGCCCATAATCAAGTAAATATTTCATTGGAATTGCCATTAAGATTGACAACAAAACAGAAAACAGAGGCTTAATAAACATTCCAACTGTACTTTCTGCTGCAACTTGAGTCCATTTAGAAGCCCTGGCAGTGTATAGATCAGGTTTATTATGCACCTGCTGATTTGTTTATTGTATATTGATGTTTCCAAGGAACAAAAGACTGGTCTATTTTGAAAGGAACTATGGTCTATGATAAACTAATATGAGTTCAAATTTGGAGTCACAGACAGGAATCAAATAATGAAGGTTCTCATATGCCATATTAAGTAATTTGGACATGATTCTGAGCATGAGAAGGCAGCCACTGAGGACAGCAACATGGTCAGAGTTTCATTTTAAATCTTTGTGTTTTATGGATATAAATTTCAAAAGGACAAGACCAGAGAGGTAACGACAGAAGGAGGCTATTTCATGGTCCAAGAAGGAAATGATGAAAGACTAAACTGTTTATATAATAGTAGAAACTGAAAGGAAGAAAGGGAATCAGCATTTTTTTTTTAAATCTAGCATATTTAAGAACTAAAGAGTTCACTAATGAATTGGCAACAGGGTAGCATATGGTCAATTGGTCAGTTCTGAATTAAGACTCCCTGGGTTTAAATCCTAAGTTCCTCCACTTATCATCCATGGGACATTAGGTAACTTATTTATCTTCCTGAATCTCAGTTTCTTATCATAGAGTGGAGTGGTAATAATACATATTTCATAAGATTTTGAAAAGGTTAAATGTGTTAATAAGTGCAAAGTGACAATTATTTCTCACAGTTCTGGAGATGAGAACATCAGAAGTTCTGGAAGTCCGAGATCAGAGTGCTAGTCTGGTTGAGTTAGGGCCCTCTTATGGGCTACAGACTTCTTGCATCCTTATATGGTGGAAGGGGCTAGAGAGTTCTGTGGGGTCACTTTTATGACAGCACTAATCTCATTCATGAAGACTCTTCCCAAAGGCCCCCCTCCTACCATCGAAATGGGCACTAGGATTTTAACATATGGATTTTGTGGAGGGACATAAACATTCAGACCATAGCATTCCCTGTGCAGAACAGTTCCCCACTGTATGCTACAGCTCCAGTCTGTGCTGACTGAAGAGATGGGTGGCTCCTTCTCAGACAAGAGTTACGACCTATTGCAGAGGACCTCTGGGAAGAGTTTCACCACTGAGATTAACAAACCTCCCACTGATACCTGACAATTGTCAAGTTGGCTAAGAATTCTTTTTTTCTTTTTTAATTTTATTATTATGTTCACCATACATCATTAGTTTTTGATGTAGTGTTCCATGATTCATTGTTTGTGCATAACACCCAGTGCTCCATGCAGAACGTGCCCTCTTTAATACTCATCACCAGGCTAACCCATCCCCTCACCCCCCTCCCCTTTAGAACCCTCAGTTTGTTTTTCAGAGTCCATAGTCTTTCATGGTTCATCTCCCCCTCCAATTTCCCCCCCTTCATTCTTCCCCTCCTGCTATCTTCTTCTTTTTTTTTTTAACATATAATGTATTATTTGTTTCAGAGGTACAGGTTTGTGATTCAACAGTCTTACACAATTCACAACGCTCACCATAGCAAATACCCTCCCCAATGTCTATCACCCAGCCACCCCATCCCTCCC